>NC_071289.1:61042570-61348664 GCF_943734705.1 Anopheles coustani
TATCTTAGGACGTCGTTTACGGCGTAAATGGAGATGATGGCTGTGCGATGGAACAGTAGGACACCCATTCTTCTCTTTTTTTTCAAAAGGCGCAAAACGTACCGGTTTTCATGTGGGGGTACTTAGGACTAATCACAAACATCCTGGGCGTGAAATAATGAAGGCTTGAGAACAGGTTTTCCGCAGATCGGACGCAGGTAGCGTTTCAAAAATGCCCAAAGGGATTTTTCCTTAGAAATAGTAGATGATAACAACCTTGTGTTTTCGCGCAAATAGGAAAAACCTTTTTCGAAAGTAAAAAAAATACATCTCGCTTTGCTTTCATTGCAACTTTGACTTGGATTGACGTGCTATCATATTTTCAGCCCTGATAAGAGGCTGCGCAAAGACAATTTCACTACCATATGGTCGCTGGTTATGTTAACGAAAAAGAAGGTAGGGCTTCAAATCCATTTGCTACCACCACGGGCGGAAACTATCAATGACCACTCATTGCCGATCGTTTAGAGTCGAAACGAGAAACATTGTCTGATAAGATAGGCCTAAACACCTCCTACACCGTATGTTAGGAGGGCTTATCTTTTAGAAAAGGGCAACTAGAGATAAACGATTATTTCCCGTGCATCATCTGAAGTATAATTTAGGGGTATGGAATTTGTGCGTCTAAAATAAATTCAAAATGAGTACCTCTCGACGGCAGTTCGAAACTGGACATTAACTTGTTGTTACCATATGCCACGTAGTTCTGGCGAGGAAAACATCACGATTCCTAGGTGGGCCGCGTGTACATGATGTACCGAAGAGTGGACACTTTACTGTCGTATGCTGTTGGACTCACGGCTACATGCATCACAATAGAAGACGAAAAGAGATGCGTGCACCGGTTGTAATTGTATTTACAATATCAACCTTCTCAAGTGAAGGTCTCGCGGTGCACCGTAGAAGTACGCGAATGTCGCGTTTGCTCCACATTTCCATCTTCATCATCCATTGGGCCACTCCGTTCGCAAGCCTCGCGGGAAGGATGGTAGCCTTTTGCCAGTCGAAGCAAGACACTAAAACGACCGATTGTGGTGCGGAGAAAAGGAACAGTAATTGTGGGATTGAGGTCAGCAAACGTACACACACACACACACACACAATACGCACGGATTCGTCTAAGCGCCTACTAACAAACGTAGAGTTTTTCCATATGGTTCGTGGTTCACACGTTTTAGTATTTTGTGTCTTTTAGCGTTGCTGTCACCTGCTCCTCCGCAAGAATGACACGAAGATTCCGAGTGTCAAAAACTGCCATCGTCTCAGATGAACTTGTTTGGCCCCCGGGGGGGAAACAGAAGTGTTTCGTAGAAAAGCGCTAGCCAGCGGTGCTAGGTGACGTAAGTGTGCACACTATTGTCGAATTCGCATGCTTCTCATCACGATGGCGCAGTGAAATTTGCTTTCTACTCGCAAAGTATCCCAATATTCAAACTGAGGACTATTTTCTCTCCATATTTCACAGCGCCTTGGAACAGAAAACGACAACATACTATAGCAACAATACGTACCTTCATTTGGGATGCTCCAATTTGTTGTGTCTCCATAGAACGGTGTCAAAGTAGGTTTGCTTCGATCGGAACAGTTTTACAAACAGATTCTTAATTTACAATTTGATTTGGTTTGGAATTTTGTTGTACTTCGCATTTAGTTTTAGACTGTTGTGTTGTTTTTTTTTTTGCGCAACCATGTCTGCTCCAATGGAATTGTTAGGGGATCGGAGGAAGGGATAATCTTGCGTTCGATTACATTGCGCCTTTTATTGGCACGAAACAAGCAACTTTGTGGTCTCTTTGCTACGAAACAAGCAATATGCCACAACCACTCGCGCAAAGTAAAGGGCAGCCCCTAACAAAAACACAATATGTTCAAAGCCACCAACAACACCAGCAACACGAGAAGAAAAACATATCCACGCACTTTGCTAACCTTCAACAGAATTGATGTTTTTTGTTCTCGCACGAGTCATCTATCCGTGGTATTTTCGCGCAACAGAATCAAGCATCGCCGTCAATTTCCTACACCGTTTTGAGTACAATCACGATTAGCCACCAATAAATCAAACCTTTTTCGCAAACCAGGATGCAATCTTCGACGAACCAACCTTTCACGCCACCGAAAAAACTTTTACTGACAGCTCTGCGCTGAATGTCATCGGTAGTGTTGGCAGAATCGGTATTCGGAAGATCCGAAGATTCGATCCCTAGACGGATTCTACAGATTCGAATCCCATTTGACGGATTCTAAAGATTCGAATCCCATCTAACAGATTTTAAAAATTTGTATCACATTTGACGGATTATAAAGATTTGATTCAATTAGATTCAATCGAATCAGATTTGATTTGTTTGGGACTTGATTTGAATCGATTCTGACTTCTTCCTAAACTGTTTGAATCGACTCACAACCCAAGGAGAACCGTGCTGCACTTTCCTACCAAAAGTGAACATGTCTACCAAAAAACCACCTTGCCAAATATATTTTTGGTAGGCTTGTTTGACATTTACACCTAATAACGTACCAAAGGTGTTGGCACAATCGCCGTACAAAACGTCATGTGTCTTCGATTGTCAAAATTTGTTTTGGTTCTAATGGAATCGGAGCAACTCGTTCGGGAGCTCGAGTTAAGAATAACGCTTTCGCGGGTTTGGGTGTCGGAATCGGAGTGAAGTTTATTGAACAAGTTTTTAAACAACATCATGGAACACGGTAGGAAAAAGGCAGGAAAGGAATCAGGAAGAGACGATGACCCTTAGCGACAAGCGCCGAAACTGCAACACAGCGTTAATAGTTGGTTGGTGGCGGTTGGACATCGCAGGCGATCATCGGTTTTACCATCATCACCAACAGTATGTTACACCCATAGCATCGGTGGCCAGTGTCCGATAGCAGCGCTTGGATCGACCGACTCGGGGTGGTTAACCGGGGCCGGGTTAACTCGCGCCAGACAGTAAGTACGTGTATAAGAACCCACAGCAGAGAGTTCTTACTGATGATGATTTGTCCGCGCTTTTCTCACAATTCAGTATCTCGACAAGGTAGAAGAAGCGACTTAAAATGAACATCAACGCGTTCTAGGTGTTTTCATTGGCCAGGACGGAGTGGTCCCAAGGAGAACCCTGCTGCACTTGCCTACCAAAGGTATCCATGCCTACCTAAAAGAACCTTGCCGAGTGTATTTTTGGTAGGCATGGACACCTCATAACCTACCAATAATTTGTTTTGGGAGGCACCGCAGTGGAAAGAGGTACTGGCTGTCAAACCTTTGTTTGTTTACTGTTTACTGTTTACTGTGCAAGTCTGGCCAACTAGCAAGCATTCGACCGTGTACCAGCGTATTCGTTGTTTAATTATTTGTTTGAGTTTTGTTATAGCCGTTATTGACACATTTCAGGGTCTCGACAAGGAGGAAGAAGCGGCTTGAAATAATCATCAATGCGTTCTACGTGTTTTCACTGGCCATGACGGAGTGGTGCTGCACATCGTACATCGAAGGAGCCTGCTACGATCCGTGGTCGCTGTTTGCCAGCACGAACCAGAGGAGGCGTCGGACGATTTCTGAACATTTCCCCTGATTGCCTACCGAACCGGACGATATATATATAATATTATAGATGTATCAAAATAATAAAACAATCAAAAATATTTTCCTGTATGAAAATAATTATTTTGGGAAAGAAAAGATATCTTGAACCCAGCTCATATAATCTACTACGAATGGGTATACGTTTTTTACGCGTATAGCCAGAAATAAGTGTTATAAACACGTTGCACAGTCACGTTGTCAAAACAGTTCTCTTTTGCGGTGTCCCGCAAGTATCAAGAGAATTGTTTTACCCTTCTTTTCAGAAGTGTTTTACATCCAAAATTGCATAGGAAATCTGCTGCAAAAGAAGGTGTAAAACACTTCTGAAAAGAAGAGCGATCAGGTCTCAAGAGAATTCTTTTACATCAAAATGACGCCAAAATTTCTCGTTGGGGTGCTGCACATCGTACATCGAAAGAGCTTGCTACGATCCGAGGAGGCTGTTTGTCAGCATGAACCAGAGGAGGGGTCGGACGATTTCTGGATGTTTCGCCTCATCGCCTTCAAACAAATGATATGAAAAATCGGTAAGTTTGGTAAGCATGCATGATATGACGGATTGGGACTCGGACTCGAAGATCCGGATCACAAAATGGATTTGAGTCCCTGTAGGGATTCAGTTTCTCCATCACTAGTCATCGGATTCGATACAAAACTGCTATAACCGTTATGAACCGGTTGGCGTGACCTACCGACCTCTTCATGTGATATATACACTAGAAATATATACATATATATATATTTTTTTTTTGACAAAAACTCACAAAAACTCATCAAACCGATTACAAATCGGTTCAGCATTTACTAACACCATCTCATTTTCGAAACGGTTTTTGCTAAAGGAACTACATAGAGATCCTACTAGTTCCTATTACTGGAATGGTGAACCTAGCATTCTACCTGCTCGAAATGCGCTAGTACTGCATTTGTTGGTGATTCATTTTAACGATAAATTCTATTCTTGCTTCAATTATATTAAAAAAATATTCTTTTTGATTCCAATGTATCTTTTTCTCAGAAAACATTTCTCATGGCTTAGTATATCTATACCAATAGTGATTGTAAATCTAACCAACGTTCAATTTAATTCCGTCAAGTGCTCGAAATCTTCCTGTGTTTTTGTTTTGTTTTTTGATGTTCTAGCACTCGATCGTCTTATCAAAATAATTTAATTACTCACCAGACGGGCAGTTTTTTACGTGATTGGAAGTGCAAAAACTGGAAAACTTATTGCTGTAACGTGATTCACTACGATGGCTTTAATCAACATCGATGGAGATCCTTGGTAAGTAATGCTTGATCCTACACACATGCTGCGTTGTACTACCATGGTTCTCCCATTAACTACGCACAAAGGTTAACCGAACTGGATGCTTGCGAAAACTTGAGCAATGAAATACAGTCCCAACTAGCAGCACGCAATCGAGAAAACAAGCTATCGCGCGAATATGGTGTCTTATCGGGTACCGTACGTGTGCGCCTGAAGCAGCTTGGCGGAGAGCTTGAACAGCTTAATCGGAAACTCGGTCTCATTTCGGGAACGCTTACGTCGGGCGAGGCAGAGCGAAGGCAACGCAAAATCGAAGCCTTACAAACAAAGATGATTCAGTTGCAGCGCCAGTTCACAAACGTGAATCCCTCATCCGAACGCACCGACCTGTTTCAAACGTCCAACAGTCGAGGGGTAACGTTCGCCCAAGACGACGACGACGATGATCCAGCGCTGATTGCATCGAGCAGCAGCTATACGGTCGCTGATCTGCGTGCCCAGCAAACCCGCATCCTAGAGGATCAAAACGAAGGGCTTGAGGCACTGTCACAGGTGATCGCACGGCAAAAGGTATTGGCAACCCAGATCGGTGGCGAAGTGGATCTTCACAACGGTAATTATTGTTTTTCAAATGCATACTTTTAAGCAATTTAAGAAAACAATATATTCGTGCAAACTATTTCATCTAGAAATCCTTGACGATTTGGCCCAAACGATGGAAACAACGGACAGTCGGATGAATCGTGAAACCCGAAACATAGGGACAATTACCACGCAGGATTCGACGTGGAGCTACTGGATCGTTATAGGTCTCCTTTTTGTTGCAATTATAATTGCGGCTGTGCTTTGAACCGTTGTTTGTATAGGTTTACGGGAACCCGACGGCTGTTTGTGCCGATCTATTTGTATAACCAAATATACTTATTCCACTAACATTTTAGATTATCCTTAAACATCACTCAAGCATTGAAATATATATATATATTTACATACTAGTTTCTTCTACTTTCCTTGTATAGATCAACAAATTTTTAGAGTGGACAAACTATTCTTACCCCGGAAAAGCTACAAACAAGACAGAACGTTTAAAGTATTGTCCAAACATCCAATACTGTCATAAACTTGGCAGGGATTTCGGTTGCGGTATCATAAATTGCAAACCTACAAGAAGAAATGATGTTTATCCTATTTATTGAATAACGTTTTGCACCAATCGGTCATTCGGTTTGGTTGGTTGTTTCTTGAACAGTAAAACACATCAATAGGGTAGCCGAGTCAATCTACGTCACTGCTACTATTCCCGCTGTT
This sequence comes from Anopheles coustani, assembly GCF_943734705.1. Taxonomy (NCBI): domain Eukaryota; kingdom Metazoa; phylum Arthropoda; class Insecta; order Diptera; family Culicidae; genus Anopheles; species Anopheles coustani. Next base: position 61,048,774 of record NC_071289.1, read on the forward strand.
CTTGCGCTGCTGAAGATACTGATGATCCTTAATATTTCCAACCATCATCACCAACAGTTCGTTCTGCTCGAAGTCGTTTTCTTTGCTCATCGGTTGGGATATGAAACAAGGTTGGAATTGAACTACAATTTTTTGCTATGCTTATTGCGTTTCTCTCATGTATAGCTGGCTTTTGGTGGTTTTGACAAGAAGACAGAGAGACACGAAAACGAAAGAACCTTTTGAAAGTCTCCGGATCTATTTGCATGTGGGTAAGCGAGCCAGTTGCTTTGCTGATGGGAGGCCGCTAGCTGGGTGGGTGGATTTAATGAAGCTCGCAGAGATGGGGAACGTGGGCCAAATTGCCAACGGCACCGATGGCAAGCTTGCTTGAGGCGACTTTTCGGGCGGCCTGCAACAAATATAACAGATAAATATAAATTCTTTGTCAAAAGCTTAGGATAAATGTAAACTTACAGCCTGCACATCACTGGTCGAGACGGAGTTGACGGCAGCGATCAGGTCACTCTGCTTGTAAACCTGTCCCAGCAAGGCCGCTTCATCACCCAGCTGGGTGAGCAGGGAGCTGTGGTTCTCGGTAGCCTCAGCCAAGTTGAGCAGAGTCAATGCCTTACCGCGCGCGACATCTGCATCGCTAACCGAAAGAGACTTCAGTGCCTTCGCGCCAGCTTCAACGGCTTTTCCAGCGTTCTTGGCATCCCCAGAAACGATAAATCCGAACAGACCATTATCGCTGTATCCGTTGAAGAGGCTGCTGCAGTTGACATCCCCAAGTGCCTTCGTGAGGACACCATTGTTAGCGCCACGCTTCGTGACCGGTCCGAGGCCAGCGGCATGATGCAGCACCCAGAAAGCCGTCGCTTCCTTCAACGAATCCCAACCGACGGCCTGGGCAGCGACGGCAACGGCCGCCCGCGATCCGGCTCCGTCACGGCGCACCTCGCCGGTGTTGAAGGTGGACTTGTTGGCGCTGCCAGCTCCCGACTCAAGCGCGAGACTTTGAGCGAATCCGACAAGCAGCTGGTGGTCAACACCAACGCCGGCAACCGCAGCGCGGTTTGTCGTACAGTTGGCGGCAAAGTAGTGCTGCATCGTTTCCGATGAGTGCTTGCCGACGAGATAGTCCGGGCAAAATACGGAATTGCCCAGACCACCACGGAATGCTGCCTTGTGCAACAGATCCACGGCTTGCACCTCGGACGGGAGGCGTGCCAACTCATTGCGGATTACTGGCGTCAGTTCGGCCAGCTCCCAGGGCTTGAACACCTGACCAGTGGCAGTTGCCTCGAGGTACTTCAGACCCGTTTCCAGATGGTCCTTCGTCACCGCGACGCTATAGGTGACGACTTCACGATCCGCGCTCGTGGTAAGAGATCCACCTGCCTGCTGAATGTTGCGAGTTATACCGAAGGCTGTTGCCGTCTTGGTCGAGAGGCCACCGGCGGCACGCAGAACGTGGGCTGCTCCGAGACTGTCACCAGTTTCATTGCGGGATCCAGCGCTAAAATATTGGATTTCAATTGTTAACAATCACGTAGCCCAAAATCAGCCAAATATAATCACCGGAAGATGATGGAGATCCGGGACACTGCAGCGTTCGGTTCCGCAGAAGCAACCACCAGCTTGTTCGGAAGAGTGGTCGTTTGCACCTCGCCCGAACCACGGGAAGCGGCAGCAGCCTGTGCGTGCGCGGCGTAACCGCGAGCCTGCAATCAATGAATAGATATGTTTAATCTTCTCCTTTAACTTAGCAACTCGAGATCGATTCCACCAAGGCCCCGGAAAGGATAACAGATTATTTCATCACAGAGAACACTTTACGTAACATTTTGACGTTTATTCCGTACGCACAGTATCGGACGGTAAAAGAGAACAGTAAAGGAAAGCTTACCGCTGCGGCACGGAGCATGGGAGTTTTCGATGTAACGGATGCCATTATCCTTGCGATTTAGCTCCGGGGATTTTTGTACGTTCGGATGCGCGGTGACTGCTGCGGCTACGGAATATCCGAAACTTCTTTGCTGCAACAACAGTACTCGTTGCTGTCCGGGATGAGGTACGTGAAAATTCGCATTCACACTAGTGTTGAGCGTTTCAACCTGCACCCAACAGGTTCGATCGGGGGATTAGAAGTGTACAGATCATTTTAATGAATTTCAGTTGATGAATCAAATCGGACGCTTGGATTTCAGACTGATTTAAAATTTTATAATCAATAAGTACTAGAATAATAGCAAAATTTGACCTTAATGATCACTGTTAAATAAAAATGTGACTGTTAAATAAAAATATAAAATAAACACGTCATTTGAAAGAACCCAGAACAGCAGTTCCCAATTATTTCTATTAATTCACATGTTTCCCATCACTACTTAAGTTGGTCAAAACCAGAGACGTGGTTTTAAGGAGGGTTCAACGTCAGTTGAACAATGTCGATGAACAAGTAAAAAGTCGATTAAATTTGAAAAAGCAAAGAAACAGGAATGTATGTATCACAATTATCCTAGAATTTTTCAGACAAATGAGCAGTCAGCAGTCATGAACCAAGTGATAGCAACCTTGCACGGTAAACTAGTGGCACCGCAAAAATATCCCTAGCACCAGCTGATAGCTACACTGCCCATACTCGCATATGAGTCCCATTTGCAAAATCACCATTTTGAGAAAATAACGATTAAACATTTGTACATTAGATAATGTTTTGCTGTTATTAGTGATACAAAATCCATGATTGGTTGGTCATAACTTTTGTATTGTAACATAAACATTTTGTTGAGAATGACTTTTTATACAAAATACACGTTTTCAATATAAAAATGGTCGAAAAAAAATATGGGACACGTAATGCGGGTACAATCGAAAGCAAACGCAAAAGTACTCGCATATTAGTCCATTAGTATGCTAAGATTACCTTGCAGGTTCATTCATCAACAACATTGTTGTTCGGGTTTTCATTCGATACGGATGTTTGCACTTCAATAGTGACTAATCGGTTTTAAATATGTCCCTTGACATGATTAAACTTTATGGTGAAGATAGTGTCGCCGAAAGTGTGGATTTAGAGGAAGATTTCTATGGATGTGATCCGGATAATCTGAATCCGAATGGAAAATGTGAGAAGTTAACGGAAGCTGACCGCAACTTATGGGATTCATTTTTAAACCGCTGCAATGTTTTTCAAAAGCAGCCTTGTGGTCATGCTAAAGACGATGAGACCAACGATTTTCTGGATGCAGGCCATTCTCCAGATCCAGTAGTGCCCCGCAGATCAGCATCGTATGTGGAGCATACGAATGTGACACCAGAGTTAATTCAGAATCAGTCCGTTGACAGAAATGCTGCCGGTGATACACTTCATGTTGGACATCCTCCGCTGGATGTTGATTCGGACGGAAGCTATTTTTCCGAGAAAACTAGTAAACGTAAAAGAACCAAAAAGGAGCAACGTAAGACTGTTGTTGCCAAAAAACGGCGACAGTCCCATCCACCACAATTTGAACTCTGTGGCTGCAGGAAAAGCTGTGCTGATAAAGTGATCAAGAGATGATCGTACAACTATTCATCGATCATTTTGGAAGCTGGATATTGCAGGGCAGACTGACTTTTTCCGTGAAAGGGTGAAACGTGTGCCCGTCAAAAAACGAAGCACAAACCGTCATGAGCTCAATGGACTGCGCAAAATACACTCCTATCATTTTTCACTCGAAACGGCCGACAAACGGGTTGAGCGGGTCTGTCGCAAGTTTTTTCTCAATAGTTTAAGTTATGGAGAACATTGCGGGTAAGAAGTTCATGAACTCTTCTTTGTCACTATGTTTTACTATTTGATGATTATTTTTAGAAATTTGGCTTACCGGAGCCTTCAATCAGATGAAGACAATGTTCCAATCAAGCCTAACTCGCGGGGAAAGTATCTACGGAGTGTTGAACGGAGGAATGCTGTAAAAGCACATCTATTTCAACCCAACAATTTCCCATTATCGGCGAGAACATGCCCCGAACAGACTCTATCTGCCGAAAGATGTCACCCAGAAACAAATGTTTGATCAGTACCAGGAGACTCACCAAGATCTGAAAGTAAGCTACACGTTCTTCTGCCGAATGGTGAAGCAATTGAATATTTCAATTGTAAAACTCGGGCATGAAGCATGTGAAACGTGCGAGTCAGCAAAGCAACATCAAGACTTATTAGGGCATAAGGATGACGAGACAAGCCATGGCTGTTCTGTTTGTGACAAGCAAAAACATCATATGCGTGTTGCAGAAATTGCGCGCAATGCCTATCGTGCAGATGGTGATAACATTAAACCGAACGAAATCGTGCTGGCTGTGGATCTCCAGAAGGTAGAAGGTATCAAACAACCAAAAATATACAATTCTCATAGTTTTCTTTTAATGTACCAGCTGCCCCGGCTAGATGGCTTTATAACACTCGTGTTTGCACAAAGGCTTTTGGCGTTCAACGAAACATTTGCGCCTATCGGAAAATACGCCAAAAACAATGCTGTGATTGCTTGCCTATGGAATGAAGCGATTTCAGGCCGGTCAGCAAATGATATTATCAGCTGCTTCGATTGAGTTATTGGACACCTTTCCAGCCATCGTAAAATAACATTCTGGCTTGATAATTGTTCGGCCCAAAATAAGAATTGGGGACTGTTTCTTCACCTAATTCTGTTGGTTAATTCTCCTTCAATCCAGGTGAACGAAATAGTGCTTAAATTCTTTGAATCTGGCCATACGTTCATGGCGGCAGATTACTTTCATGCAGCAGTTGAAAAGGCTATGCGTCAATCACCACCTATAACTTACCCAGAGTTTGCTGCTACTGTGTCTAAAGCGAAGACAAAAGTTGATATTTTGGACATGAATGTTATAAATTTCTTCCAAACTACGTTCAATGTGAGCCAGTACACATTGAACAAATGTAAGAAACACATTTTTTTTTTTGAAAATATATTGGAAATGAACATTAGTCATGGGGCTAACTCAAAAGTGATGAAAAGTCAAATGGGACTCATATGCGAGTATGGGCAGTACAATTTATAGACAAACGTTAAGCTCCAATTAATGATCACAATTATATTAAATGATTATTTTAAAATCTTACCGTATCTGTGGGAAGTCGAAAAATTAGCACGCATTGGCTATTGCCCTCACTTCTTCATTCGTGAAGTTTCTCCTGATATCAATGCTACGGCTACGGTGTTAGACACATATCAGTAGTACAACTTCGATTAGTCGCAACATCTAATACCAGACCCAGCGGAATGTGCAGCATTTCAAACCTGCGCTAGTAAACTTCATGTCAGTTATTCCCAATTTCCAGCTCGAATTAAAAATAAGTGATTTGCAAATGCAATATGTAAGCTAAAGTTATTTATTTGAGTTCAAATGCTTTGAAAGCGATACTCAGCAAGCGTTCAGTGAATTTTATACATGATAAACAATAACTCTATTTTTATGATTCGGATCTCCCCAGTAAATAAATATCCGAGTAAATATATAAAGGTACTCGGGAGCGTGAAAGTGCTAGCAAACTAACGATAAGCTATTGTGTAGACGAACCTATAAATTAAAGATATCTAATTGGACAAGCTACCTATCTTGGTTGATGAGTGATGAAGAAAGTTACAGATCCTTATTATAATTAATATGTAAGTAAGGTAGATTTTTCCAATGCAGAAACGTATGGGCTTCGCATCAATTCCCCCCATCTTTGGTTTGACTTCAATCAAGCCGCTAGTAAAGTTAGGATAATTAAATCGTATAGGTAGATATGCGCCCATGCCCAGTTTTAGATAAGCATTAATTTAAAAGGTATCGTGCTCCTCTAGCAAGGTTTCCCTAATGACACAAAATAATAACCACCTTAAGTTGTAAGTTGTAAACAGATTTATAAATTGGGCTTATTATTGCTCATGTAAAAAAACAAAATTATATAAAGTTTATTTAATATTCGAAAAAGTTTCTTGCAATTTACGTTTGTTGTAATTGTTGTATGAAAATATTTCTTCTCATGAGAGCACTTTAAATTTCATAAATGTGACTGTAAAAAAAAAAATTAACCATAGTCCTGAGATGGAGTAACTATTAATCGATGTTCGTATGCAAAGTATAAATTCTGCACGTTAGTAAGTAGTATAACTTGCTGTCAAGATCTCCAATTAAATCTGATAGAATTAGCCACTACCTTTCGCTCAGCGAAACCTTCTATTCTTCAGTCTGCGTCGACGAACAAGTTTGTTGAACATTTCGAACGCACCACGTAATTTTGATGCCGTAAATTTTCGAGTGCAAAATATTTTCATTTTGCTATAAGTAAAGTAAGTAAAAGAGATTAACATCCTTACAGAAATGATAAACATGTAAAAAAAACTAGGACGTACGAAAGTAAAAGTAAGATAATTAAATTTTGAAGACTTCCTCCTGTAGATTCCGGTTGCGGACAATTGCTGTTCTTTTCACAAACGCATGGATTTTCTTCTATTCATATCCTTATGAACAACCAACCATTTGTTTTCCATCTTTTTTCGCTCCATTGCTTCGCAGTATGCTGGGGTGATGATCGGTTTTATGGGGCAATACTTTGGTGTGTGTGCCATTGGTCCTGTCGCCTTGCAAAAAGGGCACATGAGCTTTCGCAGAATTGGACAGCTTACCAACCCACGTTGATCCTTGCACCTATGACTTTTATAAACCACTGGTTCAGCTTTGTTGTTGAAACAAAATACACAGTGATCCTGCAAACAAAAAAACACCAAAAAACAAACAATTGTTTAGAGAAGGGATTATTTAGAAAGAAACATTTCAGTTAACGCGAATGGCGATGGTTTTAGTGACTTTCACTGGCTACAGCTAAAACAATTACCTCGGTTTACATTGGTTTAGGGAAGAGGACAGACAGTTTGGACAGACACAATCCAGTTAACGCAAATGGTGATGGTTGAAGTACTTTTGTACTTCACTGTCTTGTGCTCTTACAATTACCTCGGATGTGTGGGCTCCATTGCGCAACGCGCGTCGCTTTTGCTGGTTACTTATGTTTTTCAGAGGTAGAGTATTTTCTTTCGCTTCAAGGACGACGAGATCGTATGACATGTCGTTGTATCCGTTTTGACGAAAATCGTCCCATACTTTTGCAATGTCACAACATGTTGGTACAAGATCCTTAGCCATACCAACTATGTCGAATACAAGTTCCTGTCTGCCTCTAGGCCTTTGCACTGGTTCTAGATTTGCACCGGTATTTACTTGTGGCGATTGCAAGGCGTAATTGATGGAAGCCTTGCCATCCGGGAACATTCGGAACCACAACTCAACTACCGCTTCAATATCAATTTCAGGAAAATTCATTACTTTCGTCTTTATGTTCTTCAACTTCTATTAGGACGTCTTGCAATCTACTAGCACTACCGTTTGAAGATTTATTTACAGGAAACAATTAGTACACCAATTTAAAAACATAAACGCCACTTTCACGAAATTCACGGACGTACTACAAAGGATGCTAACATACGCTCTTTAGAACGTACAAGCTCTATCTGACGAGCAGACAGTCGAAACGATCCTGACGATTCAAAATGGATTCTAGTAAGCCTTTTTGTTGACCACACATGCGTATGAAGATCAATGAAGATTTATTTACAGGAAACACTTAGTACACCAATTTTAAAACATAAATGCCACTTTCACGCAATTCACGGACAAAGGATGCTAACATACGCTTCTTAGAACGTACAAGCTCTATCTGACGAGCAGACAGTCGAAACGATCCTGACGATTCAAAATGGATTCTAGTAAGCCTTTTTGTTGACCACACATGCTTATGCAGATCAATCAATACATGTGCAATGCTGTGCAAAATGGTGGCTTGCCATTTAGGCCTTTTTATATTAACACTATTTTAATGCTCTAACACGTGACTGACAAGCGTCTTATGCACACTTTTTGGGTCAATCTTGTTTGATAAAATTTGACTCACACTAAAGCAAAGACTTAGCTCCCCGAATAATTCTGTTTTTATATTACTACAGTTTTTATGTTGTATTTTCATTCATTTGTGGGGCAAATATTTTTAAGAACTAACGGCAGCTAACGGCTATTAAAATTGATAGTCATGGCAGTCATCGTGCTAAACGTGCTAAGCAGAATCAGTGGGAACATTTTTCTATGAACATATTTATTGTCTCAGTTAGCCAATCTTGATCTTTGGAACGATCTGATTTGAACGGTTTGTGAACCTGTTGGTGCAGCAGTGCCTATTCCAGGAACCCTTTGAACCTAAGTCGTTCTTATCGGAACTGAGTGCGATACTCCGGGAGTTTTTCGCTAGTGTTGGGAAAATCGATTCCCGGTTGGGATTCCAATCTTTCGATTCAAATCCATTTGGAGATCCGGATCTCCGATTCCGAATTCCATTCCGTCAAATCATACATGCTCATCTAATGCCGATTTTTCATATGATGTGTTTAATTCAATGAATGATTTACATAAGAATATCAGTATAGTTGACATTATTCAAACAACACGAACAATCTAGTCCTTTTTGGGAATATGCAGACTAACTGATTTACCCGAGTTTATTCCAGGAAGAGTAACATTTATTATGTTTCAAAAACAAATATGACAGCGTTATCATTCAAATTGAATCCATCGTGGGTCACTGAAACAGTGAAGCAAGTCCTTTTGATGTTTTTCCGCACTTTCCCAGCGGGGACTTTATCGCGGAACGAACATGTTTGAGGTTCTGATAACATTCTTCATAAATAGCGCCTCAGATATGGCTGATGTAATGTATTTAAAGCTAGATTGCAGCGACAGGTAAGTAAACTGGTGCTTTGTGTCCATTACAATATATCTAACGTATTTGAGATATTCAATTCCTACATCCGCTGGGCCCTTGGTTCTCACTAGCTCACTTTTTTCGCCGCTCGTATTTGGCGGGAAAAGGCGAATTATCTCCCAAAATCCGGGCGAAATATGCTCACAACCTTTCCGACAGCGGGTTTTGTTCTAGCGAATGACCTTCAAACGCTGAACCGGTAAACCGGTTCGGGCGACAAACGTGTCTGTACACGCACCGCGCATGTGTTGGTGCAACGAATGCAAATGTGAGCGTGACCAAATTTGGTCTCGGGGAGAGAAAATTGTCCTCTTTTCTCTCGACGAGAGCTGGTAGAAAAGCTAGAAAAGATGGATAAAATATGATATGTTCCTTGAGATAAAATTACGCGTCTTGTAAAGACCTTTCATTTGAGGGATCATTTGTGGAAATCGGTCGAGGAACTAACAAGTTATGCGAATACCAACCAAGATATCTGTACCTTCGTCCCATTCAATTGTTTATTTCGTAAACCGTAAATCTGGTTCGAATCCCAATCGAATCAAATCTTCAGAATCCGTCAAATGGGATCTAAATCTTTAGAATCCGTCAAATGGGATTCGAATCTTTAGAATCCGTCCATGGATCGAATCTTCGAATCTTCCGAGTCCCGATTCTGCCAACACTATTTTTCGCTGCAATAGCAATTCGGCGGCTTCAGTTGTCGGTCGGTCGGTCGGTCGGCAGTGATTCGCAGTGCTTGTAAAAGAAAGTTATTCCTTCGGGTAGGTTGACTTCCATTGTGTGTTTGCGCCTCAGAATCTGTATCCCCCAGCAGCAGTGAGAAAGTGGTGCGAAAAAGTTTGGCAAAGCCGAAATCGATAACCACAATAGTCCGTGTGGTGACACGATCAGCTCGCTGCAATAATCCGAAGGCTTGCGGGAAGGTACGAGAAGTTAAAAATTGCGTCAAAAATGAAAAAAGAAAAATAATCACAACGCAAGCAATTGTCTCGTTTTGGGGCCCTTTCTCGAAGTCATCTGAGACGCAATAGTGTACGTGTTGGTTGGAATACGTATGTTTATTTACAATGCGTTAGAGAATCAGAAAAGATTGCGTTCAATTGACAGCTGTGAAAGATTTTTTTTACGAAACAATAATAGTATTGAAACGGGAGCTCGTACGTCGTTTTCCAATAATCTTTCACTCTATTGCTATCCATTGTTATTGTTCAACTCTCATCACATCCGGTATTAAATTTCCCCGTGGCAGTGGTGGTGGTTAGTGCTCGGAATTAGTAAGCATTTTTCGCTTGAACGATTGTGTGGGTGCAAGTGAACGTGTGCGATGGCTAGGGCAGACGCAATGATCTGTGTGCGTGGGTGTGCCCCGGGTGTATGTATGCGGCATTCATGTCATAAAGGATAATCAAAGAGTCCTTTCCGGTGCAGTGTAAAACGATGGTAACCGCAGTATGGAAAATGCAATATTTAACCAGAGTGCAAGATCATAGTAGTATGTAAATACATAAAATACAACTAGCCCTTTCACACCAGAAAACCGGTACCACCTGAGACAGATTGCACGTCCAACAGTGCAGTGGTGCACTAAGCTACCTCGTGCCAAATTAAAAGCCCTGCTCTATTTCCCTTGAACGAACGTAGCTGTGTTGGTGCGCCGTATTGATCGATGTCGGTTCCGGTGCAGATGACCGGAGCAACATAAAAAAAAGACTTGGATATCCTCCAATTCACGCCTCCAAGCTCACAATATCGATTTGCCAGGGACCGGACCGCAAGAAAGTGGAAACGCACAGAATACATCCTCAAGCAAGTTCACCGAATGTAATTGTTTATTGTGTGCACTGACCCTGGTCCTGCTGGTGTCCTGTTGTGTGTGTGTGTTCGTGCGTGATGGTGTCCTTTTTGTGTTGACCAGAAAGGGCGTATTGCACCCGGAAAAGGCTGCAATTGAATCGATACGCATAAGAATAATACATACCGCTTTCATCAATTTTCCCCCAAAGGATTTACACAAACACCCAACAACTTCTGCCAGGAATTTCCCGGCTTCTTTCACACACTTTTCAAGCCTTTGTTTTTTCCATGCTTTTCTCTTCGTCCTACCTCAAATCAGCAAGGAACGGGGAAAATGACATCATTCTTCAACGTTGGGGCCCTCGGTGGCAATCCGTTTTCGACTCCTGTGGGGCAGAAAGTAGGTAAGTACGAATACGTTTACTTTAGCCAAATGAAAAGAATATCTGATACCTTGCTGCGATCACCTTTTTATTACCAATTTTAGCAAACCAAGTAAAGAAATAAAAATACTGTTCAGAAGAAAACGAGTCATGGGCTAAACGAACGTTACCCTTTTCGGAAAACGGAAAAATGAAAATATTAGACGGTTTATTTAAAAAACAAAACACAAAAAATGTTCATCACATGATTGTCATCCACCGTGGAGGACGCTTGAAGAACTTGCAAAGAACGGTAGGATAAGCAACGCCCGTTCGTTATCTTTGGAGCACATTTCATAAAAAAACCTGTAAAAAAAACAACTCCTTCCCCATGCGAAAGGCGCCTTTGTCGGTGGATGACGATAACCCGTGGGTGAATGAAATCCCAAACAAGATAACACACGTTCTTCAAACACTCACCTGGACGCGAGCCGTACCGGTGATGTGGGTGATTGTTGGCTGGTAGGAGTTTTCCACCGCAATGACACATTGACAAGAGACAGGCGGCAGTACGTAGGTATACGGTTCGCCAAACGATATTCTCTGCGGCTTTGGATACACTTTCTTCAAGGAAGTCCTACTAGTGTAGCTGTCGCAAGTGTAAATGGTAGACATTCGTCAAAAGTCTACCGTCATCCAGTCTATGCATGTCCCGCTTGTGTTTGTGCGAAGAAAATGTTGAAACCAGACCAGCCCGATGTTGTTCCCTTCATTCTGCAACTGATTATTGCAAACGTCATCGATAGCAAAGTATGTGGAACAAAAAAAAAATACACTCGCAAAGAAAAACAGTTCATCGTGCTGAGGTAATATTTAACGGTTAACGAAATTAGTAGAATTTGCTGCCATGAAAATACTACCTCATAAGGAAATAATCAAGAAGCTCTGTGCTCTTACAGTAAGGCAAAGCAACTTTATGCTACAAACTGTACAGCAAAAGCGGACGACATCGAACAAATTTTTAATTTAACACATAGTTGATGTTTAATGTTAAGTCTACCATTAATTGGTAATTCCATCCCATATTTGAAATACGCTGCCTACCGTATGTTTTCGATACATCTGAATAAATGCTTATGAGCAATTCATATATACAAATGAGATAAGTAGCTTATGCATAAAATACTTTCATTTCAGCAATGTTAGAAATATGGAACTGTATGGTATAATAAATAGGTTAAAAGCATAGTGTCAAGCAAAAACAAGCTCAATTTTCAAAGCCATTAATGTGCTTGCTAAAACAACTGCACAACGATGCTCGGATGCAACGAATACTGCACCTCCTTTACTGAGTTTCATTTTTGAAAATATTAGTACATACGAATTCATTTTATTAAAATATTGCTACCGACGGGGAAACAAACTGACGAACCAACGGACAATTTTGTTCAAATTTAAAACATATGTTTAGAAAAAAGATGTCATCATGTTCAAAGGAATAAACTGACATGCTTTGGAGTCGATACGTGGTTTTTGTGACATTAGGCAAAAGCAAGTGAGCGGTAATACGCCTTGTTCCAACCCAGTCCAGACAGAATGACTCAATGATCGTAAATGATTCAACTGCCTTCCACCCCTATACCAACCCAACAAACCCGCGTGGGTGGAAAATCAAACGCTGTGAAACCAGGTGGAACCTCCGCGTCTAACCAATAAAAACATGTGTGCTCTTTTGTGTGGATATGTGGCCGAAAGCCGGAGGAGGTCGAGAGCTGCTGCCGCCTGCACATTGTGGCCCACCCCCCCAAACCACCGGACTGTCGTTACGAATGACAACAATTACCATAGAGTGACGAGTGCAGTACTGGGGCGGGACCGGAAGTGCGCCATTGCAGAGGGCACAATTTTCCTCGCGTAGTCTCGTCCTCTAGTTTTCCCGGTTGGCTTCTGCGGGTGGTACTCGGAACGTTGAAGCCGTAGAAAATCCGTAGATCGTAGAACACCCACCATCCCACTAGGGAGGTAGCTACATGTCTTTCGCCGAGCGATCAAGCGATACCGACAGGAGAAAGATTGAGATTACGATCGATGAAGAGATCCAATGATGCTTGAAGCAATTTTAATTCCATCCATACAGTAAGGTACAGGGATGGAAATAATTGTAAAAGCCTGCTTTCAGTGAAAATCGTGTGTGATTAATCTACTACTTATTCTAACATAAATTAGTTTCGTTAGTTTCGATTGCAACCGGCAGTTAAGAAAGGGAGAATTTTCCAAGCTTTCCAATGTTGCTTACTTTTATTTCCTCCAGTCCGAACGAAAGTGTTGGGAACCGGGAAATGGGTCCAGTCGGTGGCCACCACCAGTTGAGCACCAGTATATAGTGCTGCTGGTGGGTGTGTTGACATTGTGGCCGTTTGCCTACCAGCCCCGGCGGGAATTGATTTGCATAATTATTCACCGCGAGACGCATTGCAATGACGACGGCGCGACGGTGCGACTGGTGCCTCAATTACCGTCACCGTCATTCGCCCAGTGACACGTTCCTTTTTTGTGGGTTTTATTGTTCGCGTGTTTACCCCGTCGCTTTTCAGCGGAATTGAACGGTAATGTTGTGGTGGTTTGTAGTGGTGGATGTGCTCGGGCGGTAGTGTTTATGCCTCTTCTATTATGATCCCATTCCGGCCCGTCCCGAAGACTGGTTAAAAGCTCGTGCCGCAAAACATGGGAAAACAAGGAAGAAAAAATGTAAGCACAAAATCAAAGTGCCGCAGTTAAAGCGGAAGCCCATTGATGAACTAACGGAACAAACTTCGTTGGAAAACATTCATTAGAAGGTACTAACGAACCTTTCTATCAATGATTGAAACCAACAACTGTGTTCCTGTTGTCTCACGGTATCAGATACGATCAATGAAAATGTATTTGAAATTTGTTTCCTTTCTCTGCCTAAACATTTTTTATTGGTAAATTTCTCCCACTTTTTCCTTACGCTATTAAAAATGTATTAGTTAAAAAACACCTATCATGGATCAGTCCGGGTTTCCGGGCAATATATGTTTGTGTAAACAACAAACAGTGAATTAATTGAAGAAGAAAAAATTAATCCACCCAAACTCACGAAACTTTCGAAGCGTAAAGGGTTTTCCTTCAACAGTTCATAGTGTTGTAATGTTCCAACCATCAGACAACGAATAAGTTATGCTCGGAAAAAAATAATAATAAGACGCGCCGGCGTTACGCATCTTGTGCATGACGAATAGGAAAACCATATCGAAAACATCGGGAAAGACTGCTGATAATTTAAGATGATATCGTAGGGGATTCCGGGCTAAAGGCACCATCGAAGTTTTAGCAAAATTGTGCAATTAGAAATAAAAGACATTTTTACAGATTCAATGGAAATTTTTCAAATGATACGTTCGATTGAGTTATAGGATTAATTGATGTAAATCTAAAGAATTTTCTAAAAGTTGAAGTTTTAGATACAGACAATGTTTTTTACAAATATTTTTGGTTTGTTCAAAAGATCGATCGACCGAAAAGATTTTTCATGGTTTTTGTTGATTATTGAGAGCGAAATCAGAGTTCATCATTGCGGGCTTGAGGGACATTATTGGTTTGCCCTTTGGTGCTGCATTTTGTCAAATTGTCCACTACTTGCAGGGCCCTATTTTATCTTGGCTGTTCGCTGTAAATTTCCAGCCTTCCATCATCTCAGATTAAACGCAGACCCGGGATTTTTTATTTTGTTGCTTATTCATTAAACCATACTGTAAGGGTTGATAGAGAAAAGCTCTCCTTGTTCAGCTGGATGCCGATTCGTTTCGTTGAGTTCGTTGGGCGGTTGATGAAACAAATCGAATTACTTTACATAACAACTTTACGCTCGCCAGTTTCTCCAGTGGCAATGTTAGCTTTTTCCTATTGCATGTGCAGCTTATGATGTGGCGATTGCGTTAGCGCATGGTGAACACACTGCCCCTTTCTTCGTCAAGGGACGTTGAAGCCGCCACAAGCTGTCTGTTTAATCGCTCTCAAGCTGTTGACAGCCTGTTCTGCCTCGATCGGCTCATTGCTTTTAATTAGCGAAAAAATGACACAGATTGCTCACTGTTTGGTAAACAAATGCAGCCTGCGCTTCGCTACCCTCTGTAGGAAGTTAGCAGCTGATAACACTTGACCCCGGGTGACTCAATGGGATAGCTGTTAATGGTGAAAGATGATTGAATGTCATTTGAAGGAAGAATACTTCTAGCCGGAAAGCCGCCGCGCTTCGATCCGATGGGAAAGGCGAATGAGTCAACTAATGACATTGAAATTCTGTTTCGATCCTTATATTTTGAAATTTTCCACCATTATTTTAACCGATGATCCACAAACAACAAACCAAGGTTGTCCAATTGTGTAACGCCAGAGTCGAGCTCACAGAACTCAACCACTGCGCCACGTAATCAACAGAATCGCTTTTTTTCTGTGGGGAATGCATGTGGGTGGCATGTGTTCGGCGACACCACAACAACAGTCTAAATGGAACTATTTTGTTCCAGCCCCAGTGTCCCCCAGTACTATTCCACAGCGTAAACATTGATGAATCACAAAACACAAACTGCCACTGTGGCACGGTCATTTGCCACTCCGTTGAGGCAGGAAAGGCATCGGCTTTGCAATCGGGCATCCAAACATCGTTTGTATGGTACACTTTTCTATGTTGCCTGCATGGCTCGCAGGCGTGTACTTTTTCCTATCAACCTTCTGACGTAGCGCACAATCTTTCCAGGTTGGTCTTTTTAATCACCTCGCTAGGCCGCGTAGCAGTAATGATAAGAAATTGTTTGTTAGTGTATACATTTTATGATGAGCAGAGAATGATTGTAGATTCTTGTAGCTGAAAGACAAAAAGGCATTCTCTCTCCACCGCACACGAATAAAATATCTATCAAGTTGACTCGGGATAAATATGGCAATTGCCTCTAGATATGAATTCGAACGTTTTTAAATATGGACCACGGATTGGTTCCCCAATAATCGCTAGCTACATTCAGCGAAGCAGTGATAAATGGTGCTAAAAAGTTGTATACAATCCAATCATGGGTCTGTTTGGATTCTTGTTGTCACCTTCTGATGGGTTGGAGATATTAAGGGAAAATCAGTAACATATAATTCACAAAAGTTTGCCTTATTGGGTCAGAATGCTGTACGAGCCCGGTCTTGAAGCAATTACAAACAAAACCAATTAAGAACGAAGAAACAAACATTATAATTTAATTCTTTCGATATGGTTATAGTTTCATATTCCACTGTCTTTCCCAAAACAAAGCTCATTCGACCATCACCAACACCTATGAAAGCACACAAAAAGGTGATGCTTTAAGATCGTTCTTTTGATGAACTTTTTATCCAAGGTTCTATTCCAAAGATCTCAAAGAAACATATCAAAATACTCGCCTGACTGTGCCGTGTTTTAAAAAACTTTTGCATTTCACCTTTCCATTTACAGAACAAGCAACAGATGCTAGTCTGGCCTCGGAGAACTGGGCACTGAACATGGAAATCTGTGATATGATCAACGAGTCGTCGGACGGCGCACGGGACGCGATGAAGGCGATTCGCAAGCGGCTGGCACAGAATGCGGGCAAAAACTACACCGTTATCATGTACACGCTGACCGTGCTGGAAACGTGCGTGAAGAACTGCGGCAAGGCGTTTCACGTGCTGGTCGCGAACAAAGAGTTCATCCAGGAGCTGGTGAAGCTGATCGGGCCGAAAAACGATCCGCCACCGATCGTGCAGGAGAAGGTGCTGAGCCAGATACAGATCTGGGCCGATGCGTTCCGCTCGCAGCCGGACCTGAATGGCGTGGTGCAGGTGTACCAGGAGCTGAAGAACAAGGGCATCGAGTTTCCGGCCACCGATCTTGATGCGATCGCTCCGATCTACACCCCACAACGGGTAAGTAGATCGGTTGGGGACAATGAATTCAAATACCAAACTGTTTTATATAATAATTTGTCCTATCTTTTAGAGTGTCCCCGATGGAGCACCTGCACCGGAATCAGTAAACACTTTGCCAGTTTCACCACACCACCATGCATCGCAAACGCCTGGATCGCCAGCAGTAAGCTAAAGGAAAGAGGGGGGTGGGGGCTGGAAATCCGATACTTACACACGAAAACTGTTTCTATCTTTTTCTAGATGCCTCCACCATCATCCCTCTCGCAGGATCAGATCGCCAAGTTGCAGTCGGAACTTGATATTGTGGCGATGAACATGTCGATCCTGGGTGAAATGTTAACCGAGCTGAAGCCTGGCCAGGAGGATGCAGCTGACTACAAGCTATTAACGGATCTGGCCGCAACCTGCCGGCAAGTGTTCTAGTGAGTCGCATTGCATGGCTATCGATCTAAACATTCTCCTTACGCAACAGGGAAATGCAATCTCGCATCGTGGAACTCATCGGCAAGGTGCAGCACGACGAATTGACGGCCGAGTTGCTGCGGTTGAACGACGAGCTGAACAACCTCTTTCTGCGGCACGCCCGCTATGAGAAGAATCGCGACCCCAAGAGCGCCACCAGTGCCACGCCGTCGGCGATTCTCGGGGCGGCACTTGGGGCACCGGGAGCAGGCGAACCGCGTGATCCCGCTTCCCTCATCGATCTAAGTGACGAGACCGGCGGAGCGGCCGGTGGAGCTGCGGCGGCAGCAGCGCGCGCCAACATCATCAGTTCGCAGCTGGCCGGACTCAGCTTGGCGGCGGCGAGTGCCACCGGTTCACCGGTTACCGCCTCGTCCCAGCTGGCCCAAATTACGAGCGTATCGGCGCAGTCCGGATCGGCAGCGTTGGGAGTCAAGTCGCCGAGCAGAAACCAAACGACGGCCACCAACAGTAGCACCAGCACCATTCCACCGGATGTCGTGTCGGATGAGTTCGACATGTTCGCCCAATCGAGAAACACCACCGGGTGGGTTTTAAAAGGTGTAGCGAGCGATGAGGCCAACAGGTGCTGACGGCTTTCTTTTTTCTTTTTGTTCTTCCCTGCAGTGATAAAGACCCGACGACGAGGCTAGACCTTCTGGGAGCAACCGCTGGTAGCAATCCACTGGTAAGGGTGACGCATGCGTGTTCTCTCTTCCTCCACTCCCGAAATCGGTTGTAAAGATGTTTTGGATTTTTTTATCTTAGCAATTCGAGTGAAAGCCCATCAATTATTTTTAGTCCCGATATATTATTTACGGTATTTTACGGTGGACCTTTTTGTTTTCCCTTCCTATTCACGCCATTCAGTTTGGCCTGTGCTCCCAAACCCAGCTCGTGCACTTCCGCTGTAAAATATTGCCATTGAAGCTTGAAATTTGTTCGATGGTTTGAAAGTTGGTTTTTTATTTTATAGTAGTTACTTCATGTATTCATCAGACCATACAAAGCTGCCCCAAAAGATATCAATCCAGAGATGACTTACTGCGACTTGGTATCGTTTCATTTGGTTTTGATCCGGGCAGGTTGGCACTGAAAAAATCAATACACAAATGGAATGAACCAAGGCAACCATGATCGATATGGTCTCTCTATTGTATTTATGAATTGGCCTAAGTTTTATAATTGGCTGTAGAGAGCTAGATAAAAGAGATTTTGGTATCTTAATTTGTTTCACCGGCAGGGTTTTATATTTGATAGTGTTACATTTACTAAACGACCCCTTATGTTTTCTAAATTATGTTTCGCCACCTTTTTTATATCATACCTTCATATGTGTGTGTTTGTCTTTTCTCTTTCTTTCCGCATATATTTTTTTCTTCTTTACCGTACACTACTTGCTCGTCCATCTTGTGTCGAACGAAACAAACCAATCGGCTTCCCAACAACGATTGTGAATGTACCATATGGCTATCGAAATACCCGGACAAAAACTACCGCAACCACCACATCCACCGTATTCGATTTGTTCGTTTTGTCCTGGGCAACTAAAAAAAAAAAAAAAAAACACGATAACTACCACCACACCGTGACACACCGGAACCCCGGGGTACGCTGCTGCTGATCGGTCGGTGGGCCTCTCCTGGCTATGGGGTTCGAAATCGTTCAACTTTCGAATATCTTCCAACAAAAATACACTGACATATGCCCATACACGCACACACACACACAACATACATCCTTCGTCCTTGGCCACATTGTGGTACGCCACTGCAGGGCACGAGGGAGTCGGAATTTGACGAAATTGAACAGTGGCTAGGAAACCCGGTGAGTATCACGTTGATGTGGGACCTTGGGGGTTCTTTACCCATTGGGAGGGACAATGTTACTAATGCGTATGTACGAGAGTGTATTTGTGCGGTGAAAAGTAGCTTAACAATTGTTGTAGTTGCTTGTAAAGTATGTTAAGAAAGTAGTAGCAGCCTTGTGGCATGGCTCATGCAGCACACGCGGTATCGCCTTGTATGTGGATTTATGGATATCGATGTTCTAATCATTACTTCCGGCCGCACTTTTCTTTCATTAAAGTTTCCCCACCTCCATCTCTTTCAGGATGACATCGACAACCTCGAGGCACAGCTTGCGGCAGGTGGGGCAATGGGTGGCGGGGCCTCCAGCGGCGGTGCCGGCACGGAGGAAAGCCTAACAAGCAAAGAGTTTGAAAAATTCCTTGCTGAACGGGCGGCCGTGGCCGATACTCTGCCGACGATAAGCAGCCAAAGCTCTAGCAACAGTCCGGCGGTGGCGAAGGATCGTAAGAAAAAGTCCGACGAAACCGACGGGCTATTGGCGCTGTGAGAGCTGCTACCATAAGACGAAAGAACCCGAGTGGTGTTAGACTAAGTTCAATCGGGTTGAGTTGTTTTTCATTATGTTTTGAATATTTGTTTAAGTTTCATTTTTTTAAATTTCTTATAGTTTCCTTTTAATGATACCAATTTTCTTATGTTGTCATTGGTTGCAAGATATTCTTCTGTATAACGATAGGCTAAGGAGGGATGTTTTTGATCGGAAAGAAATGTAAGAAGTAGAGAGGGAGGGACTTTCGCCAAACAAACCAAAATTGAGAATGTCAACAGGTAGAGCGATGAAGAAAAGGGTAAAAGCTGATCGTACTAATAAGGACAAGTTAAACCATGTTTTACTATCTAATGCGTTTGTTTTCTTTTTATCGTACCCTTCGCCCCGCGTCCTGTGTTGCATTCAAGTTATGCAAAAGTGAGCCATATACATATACATTTAATAGTAGTACTACGCAAAGGAGCAAATATCGGTTCCGGGATTCGGGAGTGAGCCGTCGCTTTCAAGAAGGACGAAATATATTTAATTGTGAGCTAGTTGTATTTATTGAATTAAGCGTCCCTCCTGCAACCATTTAGTGTGTTAGGAATGAACAGGCTACAGAGCTGGAAACAAGAATGATGAGGATAAGTGTGAAAGTTATGAGCAGAACACTGAAACCCGGTCATCTTTGCTCATAAACGGTTTGTAAATTTACTTTGGTTTAGTATTTGGTTCCATTATTTCAATACTTTGACCGTTTGCGTTTTCTTTTCTTTAGGAGCATTAGTTACACCGTTTAGCTGTTCTCATACATTTGTTAAATGTTTCACATTGTAGGAAAAACGTAAAGATGTGTATATTTTTCCATCAGTTTTTCAGCGTATACTTACTTGCATGGTATTAGGAATTAGGGGCAGACTGCCGTGCATTACCATCCAGCCAACGGTGGACATGTGAGAGGACATAACTTTACTAATCCTACGCAAAACCCACCAAAGCTAGTCGGGTTCATAATTTTGTCGGTTGCTAGTTTCATTTTATTTTTCCTTGCGTTCTTGATCGGTGAGTTGTTTGTTTTGTGTGCGCTGTGCCGCTTCGGAAACGAAAAAAAAACGAAATACAAACCCATCATGTTGCAGTTTTCAGATTGGCTGTTTGTAACGAAACGAATTGTATGTACAACAGAGTGGAATCCTTGTTTCGTTCCCTTTGAATCAAGGGAAAACTAAAAATGGTACATAATGCTGTCAAATAAATTATGCAAGAGAATATAAATTGGAAAATGTTGAAATACTCCATCCGAAATGTTAAACATTGCACAAACAAATGTAAGTACAAATAATTCCAACGCACCAACGTTTGAGCCATAAACCGCCATAAACTTTGGAACAGATATGGCACGTTCAACCGGGCGGTATAAACACATGTAGCTGCTGTCGCCAACTCGCATCGAAATGTTATGACAGTTACTGTAGCTGCTACACAATCAAAACAAAAACGTTCTACACGTTCGTGGTACGATCGTCGGTTTCAGTTCTGTTTCTAATCGCATCGGTTCCGGGCCGCCGCGTGTCGTAGCGTTTCTTTCTCCGAGTAGTGTTTGCTACAAAGTTAATATTTTTTCTACTTCCCTGCTACCACAAACATAGTAAATGGCTCTGTCACTGTGCAGCAAACAAGTGCTCGGCACCACCGGCCGGTTTAGGAGCAGAATACTGTCGTGGGAAATCTCGAAGGTAAGTGGTGGGCAGTTAATCACAGACTCCAAGTAGATTCGGGCCCTTTTTCCTCGCCTTAAATTGATTTGACCTTGAAAGTGGAACGCGCACTGCGGAAGTACTGTATCGTGGCTGGAATCCAGCGAAATTTAGTACGCAGTTTAGGTTAGCTCCCCAACAAGTTTGTCGACATACTGCACTAAATTACGTCACAATTATTGTTGCGCACGGAACTGAAAGTGATACAAACTAACGGATGGTAAAACAGAAGCGTAGCAAAAAAAAATACTTGAACCCCCGACCTGTCGGGCCTCCTCCCGAACCGGTTCGATTTGAAGAGCGGGGTTGTAATTTGCATACATATTTTATTCTAATTTCTTCCCCCCTCTGCTTCGTGCACTTTTTCTTCAGGTTTTGGCATGTCGCTATTCGACGGAAAAGAAGCGTTCCAAAATCTACGCCAGCGCCGACGAAGCGATCGCTGATATTACCGACGGATCGAAGCTGCTGGTCGGTGGTTTTGGTCTGTGTGGCATTCCGGAGAACCTGATCGGGGCACTGGTGAAGAAACGTGCCAAAGACCTGACAGTGGTGTCAAATAATGCCGGTAAGCTTCGATTCGCAGACGCATTCTTGCCCCGCTTCGGGACAAATAATCACGCGATCCGGTAGTATTAAATCAACGACGGTAACGCAGTGAAATGGCTTGCACAGATCGTGCACGTATGTGTACTGAAAGGAACAGCATCTTATGATGCCCCGAACCCCCCTCCGAATATGCCCGTTGGTCGAATACCTTTCGGTTTCATTCCAAGGTTATCATAAGCGGTGCTCCGTATGCGCCCTCGGACCAACACTCCTACAGGAAACACACCTCCAATGCGGACGGGCTCATGACTGTGATGCCGCACCAGTTCTAAATATGTGTGACTTCACATGATCTCGAAGAAAATCGTATTGGTTGATTTCACTGATCGCCTGTTGCTAATTATGTGTTTTGACAACATGCTGCTGTTGCTTGGTAACATGGTAGCGTATGCTCGCTTACTATGTCTCCTGTTGCTTGATCAATGATCTTACTATGGGCAGCATTGGTAGTAGTATCGGAAGCTGTATTTTGTGATAAAAATAGAAAGCCGCTTTTTTGAAGTTTAACATCTGAGACAATGTGCTGCGCCATGCGTGTTAGGTTGCATTATAAATTTAGCCAATATTTAAAATAATTTCTTTTGCTCTTTGTTGTTAATAGGAAAAACTAAACACATTCGCACTACGCAAAACTAATTTAACACCTTCTGCAACATTCCGCCGTGAGCTTTGACTACAACCAACCGAGTTTTTGTTTGATTTTGTAGACTACCTGATAAGATAAAGTATATCTGACCATACCCACTCATACGGAAGAGAAATCGTAGCCTTCGTTAGCATATTCAGCCGCCTACACTCCACCTAACACATGCACTTTTACCGAATTTCTTACTTCGGGTGATATTTTCAAAACGTGAGATCAGCATATGCGTTTTCTGGAAAGAGAAATTGGGACGATTACCAATGGAACAGTTTTGTTCAACTATTTATTTATTATTCTAACGGCTGCTTAGGTGTTTCCAGTTTTGAAACAATACCAATCAGCATGATCATGTAACGTAAAAAATCAATATCTTTTTTTAAAAAGAAAATGCACGTTATCGAATTAATTGAATTGGTTTCAGCATGTTGATTTTTTTAGAATCAAATTTTGGTTCATTCAAACCTCGTTTCGTCTAAACGGTATGTTGAAAATCTTGTTTTTGTGTTTACAAATTTCTGCTTTTTGATGAAAACTATCTAGATGAAAAAACAACCATATTTTTCGCTTGTGAAACGTGTTACCAATAAAGAAACGTTTCATCAACTCCATTAATGTTGCGATTGAATCAGGTGGACCTCTTAATGTTTTACCAATCAGTCGAGCGGCTCTCTTTTTGCATATACCGGGTGTCCAACGATATGATGCATCTTCTCCGATGCGACTGACGATGCCAGCGCGCGATGGTATTAATATTTATACGTGGCTTGTGATGCACCAAACTTTGCATCTTTGTCGCCACGGAGGTTACGAGGAAGGCGACGTTAAGAAAACGAACGAAGACAGTTACGGATCTTGATCGATGATGATATTGATCGGGCTGAAAACCTTTACCTCCACCACCGAGACCTAAAGCTTTTTACAAATGTTTAGCATTTGACCTCTTCTTCGTTTTTTCGTCCGTTGCTCATCCGCATCGGCCGTGTTCGCGAAAGTGTCGGGCGGTCCGGTCTGAAACGGTCGAAGCGAAGGTGTTTCACTATTAGTCCCGAAAAATGAAATGCAAATGTCACCTGGCGCGGGCTGGGCCATAAGCGCGTGCGTTCAGTGTCGTCCTCGTCATCAATGTCGGTTATCACCGGGTTGTCCGAACGTTGACGTAACGGAGAAGAAGCGTATCCCACCGGCACCAAAGATCACAGACCTTGGCTGGAGGACTTTCCGACCACGCCGACGGGTGGTGCTGCGACTCTATCACCATTGCCGTGTGTCGAATGTTGTATCATATGCAAAAATGGGAGGAAAAACTGAAACTCGAACCTTAAATTTGGTTCATCGTCGGCGATTGTGGTTTAATGCCCTCGTCATCGAGCTGGGCAAAAGCACAGACATAACAATCGCAGCCTGACCTCGATGCAAAAATAACCTCTCCAAAAAATGCCACCAGGAAGAGGGAGAATAATGTAACCTACGGTATAATGGGCTGGTGCGGTCACCACCACCGCCAATAGGAATAAAAACGAAACGAGCCGTCAGTCTAAGTCGGGGGAAACATGAGATAAGAGTCCCACCGGTACAAGTCGTCCGATGGACTTGATTCCGAGACGGGTAGCTTATCTCTCCACATGGCGTACCCAGACGTACTGACCCTTGTATGCTTGGCGAGCCCTTAACTGAAATCAGGTGATTTTTTATTATCTTGGGCATCTCAAATTGTGATGGGGAAATAGCTTTCATGACTACGTTTTCAGGGACGATTATGCAGGTTTAATGAAGAGTATTAATTAATTAACACGTTAAGCGCTATGCCCAAATTGCACTGCTTTCCGTTCTGCCAGCGATTCGTAGAAACGCCGGCCTAATCAACCGGC
Source organism: Anopheles coustani (assembly GCF_943734705.1). Taxonomy (NCBI): domain Eukaryota; kingdom Metazoa; phylum Arthropoda; class Insecta; order Diptera; family Culicidae; genus Anopheles; species Anopheles coustani. The sequence continues at coordinate 61,073,415 of NC_071289.1, forward strand.
TCTGTCGGTCCAAGCAGGCCGACGCCGGCTTACGGGGAAGAACACTGTCGGCCCCACGGGGCCGACGTAGCGCTTAACGTGTTGAAGAGATTCTATTGTATCTTAAAAATATATTTTGATGTTCAATGTTTAAGTCACTTTTCAATAATATTTTTGCATTTTCTTATGTATCCAATTGTGGACTGCTTGCGTAATTGGTGTACCGAGTACCTTTAATTAACGAGTCCTATAGGAACAGGAACACTTGTGCCCAGTTTCTATAAGATTAATAAACATATCATCAAATGGTTTAAGTCATTCTGACTAATCATTTGTTACATTGGTCAATGCTGTGATTATTATTACACATAGATACAACAATAGAAGCAAGTTACACTGGGATGGCTCTTATGGTTTGAATGGATAGTGACAAACAAAAGGCAAAAAGATTGACTGTTTTTGTTAATGGAGTTCACGAGAATAACGCCAAATAAAGTATAATGATATTATAATAATACATTACTTATACTATCCTTTCTAAAACCCTCGTTGTCCAAGTCTATTAGAAACTGGACAGCTGTTTTTATATCTATATAAAAATCTGTCTAACTAAGTCCAATGCATACAATGCAACCAATAGAATTTGGTTTGCTGTAAAAAATTATCATTTTAAATAGTAAATGTTACTTGTTCAATAAAGGCGTACGTAAGTGTACTTCATCTGTGAGAAAATAAGGAGGTTATATAATAGGATAAATCTTATTTTTTTAAAAGTTGCTTTTCGAAACAGTTCTAAACATTCTTTGATAAAATAAGAAACTGTCCTATAATTGTTGGCAAAATGTTGATAGATTCGAGTTTGCAACGATGATGATTGTAATCATTCATATATAAACTTCACTTTAGAAATATATACTTTGATTCGAACAGTCGAACAACATAGCGGACAGTAATGATCATGCAATAAAAGTTACCCTATCTTTGTCTTATCTCTTTCGGCAGGCGTCGACACATTCGGTCTCGGCCTTTTGCTGAAGGAGAAGCTGATCCGGCGCATGATCGCATCGTACGTCGGTGAGAATGCCGAATTCGAGCGGCAATATTTGTCCGGCGAGCTGGAGCTCGAGCTGACCCCTCAGGGCACGCTGGCGGAGCGAATCCGGGCCGGTGGTGCCGGCATACCCGCCTTCTTTACACCGACCGCCTACGGAACGCTGGTGCACGAGGGTGGTTCGCCGATCAAGTACGGCCCGGGCGGCACAATCGAAATCGCTAGCGAACCGCGCCCGATGCAACTGTTCGGCGGCAAGCCCTACATCATGGAGGAAGCGATCACGGGCGATTACGCGCTGGTGAAGGCACACGTCGCCGACGAAGCGGGCAACCTTATATTCAACAAGTCAGCCCGCAATTTCAACCCGACGATGTGCAAGGCGGCCAAAGTGACGATTGCAGAGGTGGAGGAGATCGTACCGGTCGGCTCCTTAGATCCGGACCAGGTGCATATGCCGAGCGTGTTCGTCCATCGCATCGTGAAGGGCCCATCGTACGAGAAGCGCATTGAGCGACTGAGGGTGAACGATGCCAAGCGATCCGGGTCGGTCGTATCGTCTACGCCGGCCGCAAAGATGCGCGAACGCATCGTGAAGCGCGTGGCAATGGAGTACCGCGACGGTATGCACATCAATCTCGGCATCGGCATTCCGGTGCTTTCGTCCAACTTCATCCCGGCCGGCATGAACGTGCTGCTGCAGTCGGAGAACGGCATCCTCGGACTGGGTCCGTTCCCAGAGAAGCACGCGGTGGATCCGGATCTGATCAATGCCGGCAAGGAGACGGTCACCGTGCTACCGGGTGCATCTTATTTTTCGTCCGACGACAGCTTCGCTATGATCCGAGGCGGCCACATCGATATCACTGTGTTGGGCGCGATGGAAGTGTCGCAGTACGGCGATCTAGCCAACTGGATGATTCCGGTCAGTATAGCATCCAGCGGGACAGCAGGTCTAAGGTTCTGTCCTTTCCTGTCCTTGTACTGTGTTTCAGTCTGTGTCCATTCCACAGGAATGACTCATTAACTATTTTCCCTTTTCGTGTATCATGTTTCTGCAATTTAGGGCAAACTGGTGAAGGGTATGGGTGGCGCGATGGACCTGGTGGCCGCCCCGGGCACGAAGGTGATCGTCACGATGGAACACAACGCCAAGGATGGCTCGCACAAGATTCTGTCCAGCTGCAACCTGCCCGTGACGGGACGGAACTGCGTCGACATGATCGTCACCGAGAAAGCCGTCTTCAACGTGGACAAGGACACCGGCCTGATGCTGATGGAGCTGGCCGAGGACTGCTCGGTGGAGGAGGTGATCACCAGCACCGGTTGTGACTTTTCCGTTTCGCCTGACCTCAAAAAAATGGGCCAGGTTGATGAAGTGTGAGAAAAAGGAAAAAGAAAAACTTCGAACCCTATAACATAAGGAAACTATCTAACTAACGGTTAAATGTGTGTGCATGCGTGTGTGTATTAGTGTGTTTGTGTGTGTATAAAGAAAAAAGAAGTTTTCAAAACTTTCTCCCGCTGAACACCGCCCCGGGAGAGTGCTTTCGCCGGTAGATCCATCTGCGTTTGGTGAAGATGCAGATCCGAATTCGTACAGCAGCGGCGAAACTCGATTATATATTCATTCTCACACTCTCAGGTATGGCATTTAAGAAGGAACGTGAAAGAGAAAGAGAATAAGTAGTACACAGTGCGCTACTCATCCGTGCCATCGCCGGACGGCAGGGATCCAGAAAATCTTTCCTTGAAGCAAAACGATCACACAAAACCCAACGCCTAAAATGTGTAATCCATATGGGTTATTTTTTCTTATCTTACTAACGAACGTTTCCTTTCAAACGGTCAAATTGTACAGCATTCGTTCGATGCCCACTAGATTTATGTTGTGCTCAGCCGAGTGGCGTGAGGATAAAGTTGTATCGAAATAAAATTTCTCACCAAAGGAGGTGCAAAAATCGAAGGAAAGGGTATATTATTTCCTCTTTCCTCTTCCTAGCCATGATTTTGATATCTTTGAAGGTGAGTATACTTTGATATTCCGTTGCTTATGCTTTCGAATTTTCAAGATGACATGAATCATTTATTGCAGGGGTTGGCAAAGTCAACTGATTCATGTCCTGACTCCATATGAATTTTATGCAAAATAATATATTGTCAAAATGAGTGGCCCATTTTTCTTTTAAATGAACCAAATTACTTTGATTTTAAAGGAAATGATTTTATCTCCGCTATTTGAATTTTTAAATCATTAAATTATTTGACTTTTTGATTGTTTTTATTGTTTTTTATTAATTTTATTAAATAATACTAATGTTTAGTAAAATCTTTTACTAGACAAATTTTAACATTTTTTTTCAATTGAATTGAATTGATAACCTGGGACGTTATGGTTTTATTTGTCGCTAATTTGTGTTGTACAGTATTCGCACGTTATTCCTATTCGTCTAAAATACGTAGTACTCTCATCCGAATGTATGACATTTTGCTTTAGTCGTATTCAGGCGCCGATATAAAAAAAAAAATGGCCGAACTTGGACGTATTGCATATGACCTAACTTTGGCAGAGATTTATTAGACGTTTGTTTAAAATCCAATTTATAATCAAATTTTCAGCACCCAATCAACCGATCGGGTCGAGTCCATCGTTTTCGCTGGTGTCATCCGATTTAACCTTGATGTTTGCAACATTATCCTGCGGTTATAGTATTACTTTCCACATTTTTGCTTTTCTATTTAAGAAAAAAAAACTTTGATCCACTCTGCTTTGTCCTTAGCAAGGGGGTCAAAAATTTGTTTCGGGTGTGGTTTTCACTATAAATTTAATGCATTAAGCCAGGCTAAAATTAACATAACTTGCTATTGAACCTTAATCCTTGACAGCGAATCTTTATGTTCTGTTCGTTAAAATTTAAAATAAATCTTTTGATTATTAAATATTATATGAGATGACATCAAATCTTGTACGGTAAAATATTCAGAAATGCAATTTTATTTTGTTTCATTTAGGTTAAAAAATTTGTAATCCAAATAATAAAAAAATCAGTGCTTATAATGTTCACATTACTGCAACGATACACGTTAAGAAATATTGCGATAGCAGAAGCGCAAGCAATAAAATGAGAACTTACAATAAACGTTGAGATCAATTTAATTAAAACGCTTACCACTGCACAATGGCCATTTGCCGGGATGGAAGTCAGAAATCCAACTTAGGTATAACGTTTACAAACCATTTTTGCTTCAAACTACAAGATCAAACTAAGAACTACCCAAAAACTTGAGCCAATGCGTCCAGCCAATTCTGAGATTCAAAAGGTCAAAGTCCAAAGTTGCGAAAAAACCGACCGAAAATTTGAAAAAAATTATCCAACTTTGCATATTTATAACTCTTGCATTTTTGGTTCTATTTTTAAAAGTAATACTGTTTTGGAAAGGTATTTTATTTGTCTTTAAAGAAAAAATATAGAATTGGATGCACAGCTTGCATTTTTCTAAATATTATACAAAACGTATCAAATTACTGATAAAATATGAAACAACTTGAAGTTCGACATCTTGCCAAACAAAAAGTGCGCGGAGTTGCGTAAGTTCAAAGGCGTGATATTATAGCCTGATATGTTTTCTTTTAAGCCATGAAGAGTTTACCTGCGGATAGGCGCAGAATCGAAAGTTATTCAAGTTTTTAATACCATGAGGAACATATAATAATTTTGGATTAAAAAAGGTATTTTACTGTTTTCATATTTTTGTAAAGTACAAAAAAATAAAGTAAATCAATTGATAAATCATAATAAATGACTCAATCGGACAATAAGGACATTTTTACGTAACAATAGCTTCAGTAAAATGTGCTTAATAGCTTGTCACCATAGCATATAGCGCCCCCTTGTGGGATTGGGTGGAATTACTTTTTTGAGAATAAATTTCATATAAAACAGTTATAAAATACAGTTTGCAGTATGAAACAATTGAAAAATAATTTTATCCCGGTATTTACTCTAAAGTGGCCATTGTGCACTGTCAAACAAAACGTTAAACAGAGCTCAAGTCTTTGCAGCTTCCCGTTCGTCGCTTGGCCGGCATAGAAATCTTTCGATTAATTCCACCCCTTGCAGGAGGAAGCTCTTGCAATCAGTGTGCCGACACGCGAGTTCCCACCTAGTCAGCTGGGCCGGTCGTCGATATAATCAAAACCGGTCCCATTGACCGCTTCCATCCTCTCTCACCCCCCTCCTGTCCTATCATAATTTTGCGTTGAAGATTTGCAACAATTACCGACCAATTTGGGGGAAACCTTTCTTCCAAAATACATCAACGGAAAGTTCAAGGGCACCAAGATCGGCTCTAATGAGGATGTACTCAATCGACACCTTTTTCGACGCGTGGAGGATATCAACGCACAGTTTACAGCTGATGCGCGACTTTTTTCGTGGCTCCTTTTTCTTTTTTCAAACTATAATCTTGGGCGGAACGATCGTTTGATTAATCCGCGGTCATAAAGGAGGCTTCATCGTAAGATATCAACCGATGTCCGTTGGGACTGCATGGGTGAGTGGGGTGCGAACGTTTATCGTTTAATAATGTTCCCTCATTTATATTTCTGCTCGCTGCCAGCGGTCTTGTAAGAGAGCCAGCTTCGCATGGGTGTTTTATTATTTTATTTTATTTGTCAACATCCTCCAACCACAATGGTAGCCGTATCGATGCACCTGATGGGCTTCCGTCAAACGGGTTTTTAGGTTTCTATCTTCGGCGTGTCCCAAAACTATGTGACTGAACACATCATAATCCTCGTGGCGACCTTAACACGTATCGCATCCAGCAGACACTCCAATGGGTTTGATATGGTTTGGGGAAGAAGAGAGTTGTACTATCTCTCCCATATGCCTCTTCCATCACAGGGAGTCACCGCTATCCAACAATCGGAGATGGATCACTCCTGGGAAAACGGTTCAACGTGTTGAAAGGCAATCAAATTGAGGATAGATGAAGATCGCTGGAATAAAGTAGTTTTAAAAATAGTTTGACACAATTGAGGAATTTTTCTCTTCCAAATGTCTTACTCTTTTCTCGTTAAAAACGCAATTTTTGTTACAACATATGCTCAACAGTTAACAGCTATTCTTCACTTAATTAGTCCAGAGGATGGCCTATTCAAATTTCTATGCAAGAGAAGGTCCTGCCAATTTAAATCGGACAATTTTGTAAAAATTGGGAACTAAATCTAAAATAAAAAACTACTGTTAGATATAATCTGTTTATATAAGATATAAGTATAAGATTGTTGATCTGAATATAGCATAGAATAGAAGGAGCGATGTTTTAAAATTCCCATAATTTTCTACTTATGTTTTCGATGATACGCAAATATTGCTACTTATTTATAAACATTGTAATTGTTTTTAGTTTAAAACAGAGTTGTGAAGGGAATGCTAGGGAAGGAATTAACATTGCATGAATTCTAAAATTCAATAAATAAGACTTTGAAAAAAAAAATAGATTGAGATATCGACCTTCTAATAAATAACTTACTAGAACAAAAAAAAAAACAAAACAAAAAGACCAACCGAACCGAAGTGGAGTTCTCCAGAGTCAAAGCTCGAAGTTGTTTCAGCCTACTGGATAAATATTTGTTGTTGATCGAAAACAGTGAGGGATGGTAGAGAAAAAATAACAACTAGAATTTCTAATTATGTTGTTAATCTTTATTCCATTTTCCCTTTGTTAAGCTTTGTATTGCTATGCAAATACGTTTTTCTAGTATTTCCGCTTGACATTGCAAGCCTAAGATTTAATTTGATCAAATAGTTGTCCAACAACACTTGCGACTCTCGTTTGCACAAAAACTTATACTAGCAGGTGGTTATTGGCACCGCAAGGAACCGGATCCTTCAAAGTACGCGTGCTTCAAGTACTGCACAACCTAGGATGGAGTGCTTCGATTGAATAAAATTTGTCGAATTTTTTCGCAAACGGTCGAGTGAAAATTAAACATCACCTTGAAAGACCAACAGCCGGGCTTGCGTTCGCCTGCCGTTACCGATTGCCAAAAGATCGTCTCCCTCCCTCCCGACGCCGCTTCCTTTTTGTCAAGGGTCACACGTCAGACAACCTTCTCTTCCCACTTGCACTGGTTTGAAACGAAACTCCTAGCGAAGAGTCCCAGCCTAGGCCGCGCCGTTCAAAGGTTGACCGATCATGTATGTTCGTGGCCGCCCGTTTTTTTTACTTATTTCGGGCCGGCCGGTCTCCGAATCTTCTTCAACTTGGCTTGGCGTCTATTCATAAATCACGCCCGGCGAGCACGGGCGAGACGACGGGGACCCCGAAAAAGTGCAACCATCTTCAGCGGTCTCCATGCGAGATGCTCATACATGCGCCTAGAAAGCGAACTGCAGGGATGTGCGTGTGTGCATGATGCTGTGTGTGTGTGCGCGCTTATAGGGGAAATGTTAACGACATTTAAGCAGATGCAACACTGGGAAACCGGCGCACGGGTGGTCACACGAACGGACGATAGAGGACTTACCCAATAACGCATGACGTCGTGCGTGGATGAGCGGGTGAATGGGATGCTGCGACTCTGCCTAATCAGGAGAGCAGAGCCAGAGATGAGCCAGGTGTGAACACTTTGTGAACTGCCATCGACACTACTACCGGGGTGTCGACTCACACATGCAGCGGGGATGCTGCGTTAGGGTAGGCTGTGACTTTTTTTCGTCATCGTTTCAACCGATTCGGCGGGTTTACTTTTTCGGGAGGTGAAATGGCATCGTGTGCAGCAGAATCATTCGTCTGGTAGTGGTGGTGGATACTGGACTGTTTCGAGCCGGGCCAGGACATGATGATCATCAGTATAAAAACCGAACGAAGCACCCGGAATGATAACAGTCGAACAGCTCACAGCTCAGCAGCAGCAGCAGCAGCAGCAACACTTTTCCACAACCCAACCAACAACGCGATAAGCCTTGAAAATGTACAAGCAATCGGTAAGTTCGACACATCGCAGTAGCCTTCGGAGGGCACTTGACTCACCATTCCATTCTTCCGTCGACCACACAGATCGTCGTTCTTTCGTGCGTTCTGGCGCTCGCCGTCGCAGCACCGCCTGCTTCGGCCCCAGCCAAACGGTCGCCGGGCGCCGGAGGACCGGACGCCGATGCCACCGTGGTGGCGCAGGAGCAGATCATCAACGAGGGCGGCTCGTACGCGTACAACTACGAGACGAGCAACGGCATTAAGGCGCGCCAGTCAAGCGACAACGGAGTGTCCGCCGCCGGTGAATACTCGTTCGTCGGTCCGGATGGTGCTTCCTACTCCGTCGTGTACGTCGCTGACGAGAACGGCTTCCAGCCGCAAGGTGCCCATCTGCCAGTTGAGCCGGCCGCGCCCGAGCACGTGATCAAGCTGCTCGAGGACCTCCGTGCCAACCCGCCCAAGGATCCGGAGTTCAGCCTCGCCTCGCTCGAAGCCACCCTGGCCCGTCTGCGTGCCACCCAGGGCTAAGTGCTTTGCGCCCTTTCCGCCCCTTCACCGGAAGCAATCCCGAAGGACGAGGAATTGTTTGTACATATTTCAAACCATCGCGTTGGGTTCTTTTGTACATAGGACACATAAACACATGAACTTACACTTACACACTATTACCCACGTCGTTGTACCTTAAAAAGCGGACGTTAACCCGACGTCAACTCGATATTAAACGTAGTAGTCCAATTTTACAATTTTATAGAATCAATAAAAAAAATGTACGCAAATGTAACTTACACTCGTTCTATATTATTGTTTCCGCACCGAACAGTTTCAGGGCCAGCAATGTGATGGGGTGGGTTGTTCAGCGTTACTATTTACTCTGAATCGTCCTGCGACCATCGCAGCGTGCGACATAAGGTCGGCTTACATAAACCACGCGGCGTAACTAATATTTAAATCCGCGCCGCACGGAAGGATGATGTTACGGACCCGGGTCGGCTCGTCTCTGTCGTTTTTTCCCTCCCCGTTTCAATTGATTGCGAAAGGAAATTTATGCACCTACGCCTGAAACGCGTGACCCTTTTCGTTTCGTCACTGTTGTTGCCCAATCAATCTTGTACGGACGCACAATCCGCCGGCCGCTTGACCTGATGGTGACATTTTCATAACGTTATCTTGGACCGTAGTGTGAGCCGAAAAAACGTGCGCGCGCGCGTGTGATATTAATCGTTCATGTATAACCGTAATCCCAAAGGTCACACCATCTGCTCGTCGTGAACTCGTGAAAAAAAATAATAATAAAACACAATTTCAAATAAATACTTTAAATCATTAATTTATTTCCTCTAGAGGGATGGTGTTGTGTGAGGTGTTTCAAATCCTACCGGTTTTTTTTTTGTCGCAGTTTTTTATCTGCATTCATTGCTTCACCCCCTCCGTGATACCAGAGGCATTTCAATTGGTCTTAGCTAGTCCGTACGTGTGGTTTGTGTGTTTGTCACGGGAAGAAAATGAACATGATACAAGGGGCGAAACTTTAGTACATAATATTAATCTATAACACGATGTCTCGCTAACGGTAAGTTCTATCTCGCTTTTGCTCGCTCGAATAATAACTCATTCGGAACGGGGGCTCTGCGCTGTTTGATACAGGTGTACAGCGTTCAAGGAATCAGGAAAATGAACGGAAAAAGCCCAACCGGGCCTAACGGGGCAAAGAAAGCAACAACGGAGCACACATTCGGCTCGAATAAGCTTTATCTAACTATACAGAGCATGCGTACGGGAAACATTTCTCTCCGCCCACACACAGCAAGGGTCAGAGATGGGTGGAGTGAGGAAAAAAAGGAACCATTAATTCATGTTTTTGCATTCAATTGCCCTTTCTCCTCTGTCTTGTGTTTCTACTTTTACTAAACTAGATTCATGATTTGTTTTACTTTACACTCCTTTCCATTTGCAAGTCCTTTGCTGCAAGGCTTTCGCGGTACTGACTCCTGCCTAGGCTTGTTCCTATCAAAGTGTAGCATATTTATATTTATATAAAATAAACAATAACAAAAAAAAGTAAAAATATTCGCCATACATGTTAACCGTACTTCCGTAACTACTGTCGTCTGATGCTACATAGTCCACGATGATAACTGATAGTAACACGTATTAGCACACTTGACACTCTCTCTTGATCGTGCCTTTCTCTGTTCCTTTATATTTCTTTGTTATGATATGAAAGGTTGGTGCTTTCCTTCTTTGTTTTTTTTTGGGTGTTTCTATGACCGTATATAGAGTACTGCAATGCCGACCCCCGTCGCCACACATAACGCTTAAAATAAATGTATATTATAATCTTTCGCCTGTGTTCTTACACGAATAAATCTTAACTTATTAAAGAAACTTGGTTTTCTACTACTACTACTTTTCCCTACCTCGAATCGAAGAGCCTTGCCTTACCTACACGGACACGTTTTGCGTCAATGCGTCAATAAAAACCGATACCGGCCCTGCGACTTTCATCTTTATCCGTGCATCCTCAGCGTAGGTCGACCACAATACAAGAGTGGTACCTTTCTCGATTATACTACCGGACCTCCTCTCAGTGCACGGCTCTTTGACGTCCTATCCTTAAAACTGTTCTTTACAACTCACCCGCCCATCGTGCCTAAAACATTCAATACAGGTATTTACAGTCGGTAAGTTGCTTTAAAAATTACTCAAAAGTGCATGCCGCTAAGGAGGTTCATGTGTTCATTCCCTTGTTGTGGGTTTCTCTTGGGGCACACGCTTAAATGTTTATTTAATATCGTAACTAATGTCCTTTGCATTGAAGGTTGCTGTGGTCTGCGTAGTAATTCGCTGGCCTCAACTAATTTTTTTTCTCTCTCGTCTTTAACCGACCCACGTAAAAGTTTACCATCGATATGGTTCTATGGGACAACAGAAAAACAAATATAAGAAGAACTACGATGAACGATGTTATCAATTTTACAATAATATTAGTGTCCCTCAAGTACCTTTACCGAAACTAATTGCCCTACCACCCCCTTGTGTGTATGATGGTGGTGGTCCTTTGCTCAAGGTAAACTCAACGATAAACTTGCGTGTCGTACTTTGGTACTGGTTTACTGTTTGAATACTCTCCTCCCAAAGGCTCTCGGAGCCCATCATTTAATAACCATCATGGCATCCGTAATGAATTGATTCTTACTTATTTTGTTATTACTTTTTCCATACACAAAGCAAAAACCAATCTCCCCGTGTCCACAATTGTTTGTTAACCACCCTATGGTTGGGTGACACTTTTTTCCAAGCGGATGAGATGAGATTCATCATGTTGTTCTGTTGGAAGTCACGTTCATGCCAAGGATGATGTGCCACGGAATAAAATGTCGAGAAGGATACATTTTCCATTTCCTGCTAAATATTAAGTGCACTTTTATTGTTGCATTTCTTCGACCAACGTTTCAATTGAACAACTATGCTGCAAGCTTGCTTTCATCACTACGGAATCCGCGGGGCAGGTTTCTTAATTTGTCAGTTACAAAAACGGTCTGATTGAACGAAAGAAAAACACGAAAAGTTATTGATTGAAACCATTCCAGTTCCAATCGTCCGTTCGGGTTCCATTTCCAAATGGTAATAAAATAAAGTTAAAAATTCATTCTCACGGAGATTTTAAGTTTGACAAATTGTACCTTTTCTTTAAATAGTGTACTGCATTATTTTGAGATGACGAATGCTTTCGAACCAAGTTCGTACAGTTCAGTGTCTGTACAATAAAAATTCCCCGCTGATAGCGGAGTGGTCCGTACATCTTCATATACATATATATAGATATATATATACATATACAAACCGACACTCTCTAATAAAGAATATAATTCTATCCTTTTCCTTTATCTAATTCACACACGTAAACAAATGTTGTCCTCACGCAAAATGTTCAATCAAAATTCTCTTGATGAACATAAGGGGCAGAAAAATAATTAAAAATCGTACTAAAAACGGTGTGTAAACTAACGAAACGGTTAGCGAGCTGCATATATGTGCCGAATATAACAAATGCTCCCAGATACATTCGTCCTATGGAGCCCTATGACCCTATGGGATACATCCTGTCACACATTAATTGTAAAAGCCCCCCCCAATTTGACCACAGTCGACGATGTGGCGGAGAGGAGTACAATGAACAAACCTTTGGAACTTTGCTACAAAAATACAGCTGGAAAGTTGATTTTAGGATTAAATAAATAGGATTAATAGCGCCCTCCTAAACACTTTAAGCTATCCCCCCTAGGAAATACACCTCCCCCCCCCCCCCCAACACCCCACCCCACTACACTATTCCATACTTTCCCGCCGTTCGTCTTAATCCCATCCCATTCGTCTGCACCTCAAATTTACCAATCACGTTCCTGCTTAATCTGAATGCTTAAGATTTCCATGGGTGGGTACTTTTCTTCCTCCTGCTTCATTCGAGCCAACGTACGCATCGTCCGCTTGCTGTCACCGTAGTACGCGTAGTTGGTACACTGACGTTTGGGGCGATTTTCGAGCTCTTCGTAACACGATATTTCTCTCCGCCGTTTGGTAATGCGTTCCGGCAGCTGTGGTTGCCGTTTTCGCCGTTTCCCATGCTTGATCGCTAACTCCCATTCGTAGTAGCCAAAGAATCGATAGCACTCTTCTTCACTGAAGCCAGCAAACGGGCCGTCGGCCTCCCACTCGTCGAAGCCTAGCAGCATTCCGGCGGCGTCATCGTTAGGGTCATCGCTGGGGCCGGGGCTACCGTCCGGTCGAGGAAGCCGACGTTCGGTATCGTAGCAGACAAAGGCGAACATCTCGTAGTCTCGACAGGACCGAAATTCTGGCTCCTTCTTAACCATGCCTTCGGGCGATAGGTCCACTAAACGCCTCCAATCCCGCACGCCATCGGCTGCTGCTCCGTAGCGAGGTGGCGAAGTGTTTTTCGATCGCCGTCGACTGACCGATTTTCGAGCATCCTCGAAGCGAACTTTCATGCGTGGCCGCTGGTTGACGATCTTCTCCTGGGGCACGTGCAACGATATCACGTACGGGCCTACGACTATCTCACCCTCGCCTTGTGTTTCCAGTGGTATGCTAATGCCGTTTTCCTCCGAAGGTTCCGCGGCACTCAACGTTTCACCTTCGGTAATATCCGCATTATCATTTGCAACCATCGTCCTTTCGTCGCTACATTCCTCGGTGAGGTTATGTTGATACTCCATTTCCATTTGGCTAGATACCAGTGTACACGCCTCCATTTCCTCCTCTGGTATCCGGTATTTTTGCTCCTTTTCCGTCGTGACCTCCTCCATCACTACAACCACCTCATTATTGTTGCTTTCCTCTGTGGCGGTCAATTCTTCCGTACTGCTACTTTCTGTAACCAGCTCGTCCGGTTGTTGCGTTTCTTCATTGGTCGTTCGAACGTTTGCTTCGTCGTCCTCAACGTCCACCACGATTTCGTCAGTCTCCTCCTGTTCCTCTGGTAGTGCGGTCACCTCCTCACCCGATTCCTTGTGTGTCTTCAGGTTCTGGCTGTGGGATTGTTGCTGCTCCGGCTGAGACGTTAAAACCGCGTCCGCTGAAACCTTCGGGAGTGGCGTAACCACCAAATCACAAATTGGGGTAACAACATCTGTCGTCGGAGTTTTGATTTCGACGTGTACCGGCGATTGCTCTTCCTCATCTTCATCATCAAGAATGACCACGCATGAGCCATTGGACAAATTCCGGTCACGCATTGGGCTGCCGGAGAGCGATAGCGAGCTTTTACTGCTCTTACTCCGACCGATCCCGCTCGAAGTGCTCTCCTCAATCGAGCTGCTGTACTGTGATTCGATCGATTTTGTCGATGACACCTCCGGAACGGTGGTCGTCCGCTTGCCCGAGACGGCAGTGGTGGAGGGTTGGTGGTGTGTTTTAGTTGCTGGTCGATCGCCGTTTTTCCGATTGCTGCTGCTGCTGCTGCTATGGTTAGGCACTGTGGTGGTGGTCATCGGTTTGTAGCTGTTGTTCTCCGGGGCCGTCGTCGCAAGCTTTAACCGGGGCGGTACTTCTCCCTGCAGCCGGAAGCCCTTCTCCTCCGCCTTCTTAAATGCGTCGAACGTGTTACGCACGGCCTGGCGTAGTTGTTCGAACGGTTTTCTCGTTCCGTGTCGTTGCGACGAGCTCGACACGGGAATGATGTCCGAGGCGTCTTTCTGCTGTAGCAACCAGTTGTGGTCCTGTAGCTCCTGCATCGTGATACGTCGTTCGGGGTTAACCGTCAGCAGAGAGCGCACGAGATCCTGCGCACCGTCACTGACGCCGTGCCACGTGCTGGTGCTGAGGTCGAACAAGCCGCGTCGAATGTTGCTGGTAATGATTTCGGTCTGCTTCGCCGTCGACGCCAGATTGTCGTGCCCAACAAAGTTCTGCGGAATGAAAGGTGGCTGACCGGAGAGCATCGTATAGAGGATGACACCGAGTGACCATAGATCGGCGGCCTCTAGCGCATACGGCTGCACGGACGACGAAGCCGAAGACTGCACCACTTCCGGCGCAACGTACCCTAGTGTTCCGGCTGGTTCCCACGATGCTATCCGGTCCGATGCCTCGCCGTTCAATGCCTGGGCAAAGCCAAAATCTATCACTCGTAACCGCACCGAACCTCGCTTTCCGCCCCGTTCCAGGAGGACGTTCTCAGGCTTCAGGTCCCGGTGGGCAAACCCGCATCGATGGATGAACGCAACTGCGTCGACTAGCTGATGGAAGAGTGGCCGCACCTGGGCCTCGGTCAGACGCTCCGGACAGTCGTTAATGTACTGCAGCAGCTCGCCTCCGTCGACCAGCTCGAGCACGATGTAGACGTAGTGCCGATCCTCGATCAGTTCGACGAACCGCACTACGTTCGGGTGACCCTGGCAAAGGCGCAGTGCAACTGCTTCGCGCTGTGCGTATCCCGCCGTTTCCGCGTGATTGAACAGCACCTTCACGGCGTAGATGGTTCCCTGCTGGTCGAAGCTTCCGAGGCGCACCGGCCGGCACTTGAGGCAGACTGAGTACGTGCCGACACCGATCGCTTGATCCCCCGTCAGTTCGTACTTCTTGAAGAATTCCGAGTATAGCTGCGCGAAAGACAAGAAGTAGTGTGGTTTACAGCAATGGGTACACGAGAGCGGGAAACAATTTATAGACCTCTTACCTTCGAGGCATTTTTTCGAATTAAATTCTCCTGCGGCCGCGTGTTGTGAATTGGCACAAACTTGTTGCGATCGTAAACTTTACATGACAACAGCTTGGGCGAAACAAATGAGTATCCTAAAAGAAATAATCAAACAGAGAAGATGTGTTAACACCATTGTGGTTTGAAAAGTACTGATGATTTTAACTTCAACAATCTACACGCTGTCCAATATATTGTCAAACAAATTGTTTCATAACACAACGTCGGATTTTTTGGTACTAAAAACAATGAAAGCAAATAATTTTATAGTTCAATTACAGCACATATCGTTTTGAAATAATACTCCAGTCAATGTTTTACCAAGTTCAAACGTTTTTCAAACCCGTTTCATGCGACACACAAGGCTTCCATCGACATTTTGTCTCACATTCGAAGGATTATGGCATTAGAATAAGAAAAAATATGGCCACCTAAAATAATTCATTGGATTGAGGTCTAGTAAATTGGGAGGACAGAGTCTGGATTAAAAAGTCAGTTAAATTATTTTCGATTTTTGACAATTTAGATCCCTGACGTCTTTCACAGGACTACATGAACGACTTCGGGGTGGACCTGTTTTGGTCATCAATCCAGTAAATCCTACTATACATTTTAGTGGTTCGATACACAAATTATGTGTTCCAGGATTCTTAAATATTCTTAAAATAGTGTATGATTGCGTTTCTTCTAAGATCTTTTTTTCTTCATCTCAACCTGGAACATTTTCATCTTTCATTATAGACGAACATAGAGTGATAATAATCAAACAAAACTTTCAATTGCATCTGTAAACACAGTAAAATGTTAAGAAAAATATATAGAAAGTATGGTAACTGTACATGGAAATATATTGGACACGGTTCAATTTTTCGCATTTATCTTGCTCGGAAACATGCCCTACGGCGTTACTTAGCAAGCAAAACTCACCTCTAAATAACCGATGGCCGTTCATTGGTGGCGAGCAAGGTTTATCAACCGATTCCTGCTGCGTGAACTCCTCGCTGAAGTACGTCGTGTCGGTTTCGCTTGCGACGACGGGTTTGAACGGTGCCGCCACTTGCTTCGCAACGAGCAGGTCCCACTTGGTCTCCCGCAAGAACGGGTGCATCTTTAGCTCGTTCGCGTCCTGCTTGCCGCTGCCGAGGCGCTTCCTCGGGTCCTTCGTCAGCAGCTTGCGAATGAAGTCGGTCGCTGCATCCGACAAACGGAGCGGGATGTTTGCCTCGTCCTCCATGATGCGCCGGGAGATCTCTTGCTGGCCATCGTCGTTGTGGAACGGCGAGACGCCGGTCAGCAGCTCGTACGTGAGCACGCCAACCGACCACCAGTCGACGGACGTGTCGTGGCCGTCCTTATTGCGCGACTTTACGATTTCCGGCGCCATGTACTCGATCGTGCCGCAGAAGCTGTGCGCACGTTCCTTCTCGTGTAGCAGCTCACGCGAAAGGCCAAAGTCGGTCAGCACGATGTGCCCGTCCGCATCGATCAGTATATTCTCCAGCTTGATATCGCGGTACAGGATTCCCAGCTGTGCATAGATGGAAGAGGGGGGACAAGTTTGTTAGTTGTGAGATTCACTCATTTCGCCTGTTTTTCAAGCTCACCTTGTGCAGCTGCTCGATGGCAACGACGATTTCGGCGATGTAGATCCTTACTTCATCCTCTGTAAAGCTTTCTCGCTTGAAAAGATGCGTGAAAAGCTCACCGCCAATCACGAAGTCGAGCACAACGTACAGCTTCGAGTCGGTCTGGAAGGCGTAGTGCATTGTGGCCAGGAATGGCGCATCTATTATTGCCTCTAATATCTAGAAATAAACAGAGTACAAATTTTAACTTAATATGACGGATTTTATACAAATGCTTAAAGTAAGTATAATATTGTTCGTAAAAACCACACTAACTGTAAGGCCTTCTGCCCGGACCTTCCATCAAATCCATCCTGTTACGTCGTCATCACGATGTACAAGCTCCACCCGATTCACTTTTTAGTTTCCTTCCTTTACTTCATCCGGGAACACTCACGTAACCCATTTTACCAGAGAAAGTTAATCGCACGAAATGTGCGCTCCACAAAAACACATTCCAACCATTCCGATCGGGCAAGTCTACACACGATCACGAAGGTAAACTTGAAGCACTCCAGAGAGAAGAAAAAATACAAAATTTCCATCCAAAAAAAGGCTTCCCACAAAGATGAGGCCTTCGAATGGGACGTGCGATTTTACGCTGGCTCTGTGCGATTGGTTTAAATTGTGTAAGCATTTGTGCACGTTCTTGACGATCTATTTCCCCTTTTGCATATGCACCGGAATGAATAAGACTTCGATGCCTTACCTGACGCTCGGTTCGCGTGTGCTCCGCCGTCTTTTCCTTGAGAATCACGACACACTTCCGAAGCACCTTCATGGCGTAGATTTTATTCCTGTCGATACCGGTAAGCTTTCGCACCAGGAAGACCGTGCCGTATGCTGTGAAAAACCGAGAAAATAACGTTAGAAACGGGGATCCTTCGAGAGGCACAGAGCGGGGAATAAACGCCTCTTACCTCCAGTTCCAAGCACTTTCAGCAGCTGGAAGTCGTTTAGACTAACCTTGTCTTCTTCGCATAGTTGAACTGTGAATGAAAGAGGCAAGGGTAAAAATTCAGGAATTAGTTTGGTTTGATTTGGAAAAAGGTTAGGTTAGTTGAATTGGGTTAGTTGACTCCCTAAAACCATATTGGACAGACAATAGATATTGATTACAATAGTATTGTTTTTCACACACTACAATACAAAACAGTTGGTGCTCGTAACGTTTAACTCTTGTATACATTGTTTTGGAATTTTGCTCGAAAGCTTTTTAACGGTATTTTTGACCGCTCTTCTAACTTCCTAATTTTTAAAGATTTTTTAAATCCGTAATAGACCGGGTCAAGTTTGTTTGATTATAAGAAAACCCCTGTTTTGTTTAAAAAAAAAATTCAGCCATTTTCGAGATAATGAAAACGAAAATGTTAAAATAACCGCTATTTCGATTCTAGTGTTTAATTAAAATACGAGATTTAAAAGTAAATATTAACGAAATTGAGTTTTCAGATCCTCAACAAAGAACGGTATCACGGCACCAATCGATTTCGAACATTTTTTTAAGACAAACGCTAGTGTTCAATAGCCAGCATGACAATTTTCCCGATCAGTTGGAATTCCTCTAACGGACTCGAAAAGTAAACTGGCTGCATGCCGGTGTGGCACATTTTATTGGCCGGCCTACAGTGTGTCAAACGGAACGAAACCGGACAAAATGACTGTGCATTAAAACTGTGATTGAGAGCGAGAGTGTGAGCAAAGGAAGAATTGGATGAATGTTGGCTTTCAGATGTGCTTCGAGAGGCGGGCAACACGATGTTTCGGTGGGCGCAGTGAGAAGAAACATGATTTGATGACCTACTTTTCTGCTCTTCGACCACCTTTGGTGTGTCTCCACCGGCTTTACGGTGGTGCTAGTAACAGTAATGGTAGTAGTAGTAGTAGTAGTAGTAGGAACATTGGTGCACATACAACCACAAAAACGTGCCGTCACACAACCACCCCACACCGCCACAAAACAACACTACAGACCATTAGTTTCATTGAAGGTTGCACTAAATGCACTCAAGGTAACCGAGCTGCGCGCATGTATTATAACAAACCATATTTCGTTACGCAGTATTGGCACACTTATCGGTGCGGGAAAAAGAAAACATTTGGGGAAATGATTACAACATTTTTCGTCAAAACAACCTTTGCCTGTTGCTTTAAACAATACACAATAAAAAGGGGGATTTAAAAAAATGCACTAAATGTTCCGGCTCACAATACGGTAAAAGCAAAACAAAACAGAAAAAATAATCGCTACAATAATCGAATGGAAAATTTAAAGAGACGTTTTCGTTCAAGAACTGTTACTTCCTAGAACTAGAGGAAAATACAGAGCACATGAATGGGAGAGGGGCAGCAGCGTACATGTTTGCGATGGAGCGGTAAAACTCTACCCTCTTTACATAACCTCGCCAACTTCCCTTGCTTCCGCCGATAGAGACGGTTGTTGTTTTCTGTTGGAAAAGCGCCACGCAAAAACATTTTCCGCCGAACGAACGAAGGGAGATAGACATTTTCTCATTGCTTTTCATTGCCCAACGTTGTTGGGTCGCACACCGTCACAGGCGGCAATGTTGCAGTGCAGAGCAGTGTGCGTGCGAGCCGTCGGGGTTGAAGCAAACAAACAAAAAACACCTGTAGCGCCACCCTTCTCAGTGGCAAATACTATATACACCGACCAACCCCCACCCGGCGTTACGAGTGTTTCTGTGTGTATTGACCACACACACACACAACCGCAGGGAATTCCGGTTTGAATTCCTGGAATGCAATGGGGTGGACCAGGCGGCGGGGCGTCGGTGTTCCGTTGTGCGATCAAAACAACTTCGGGGTAGACTAGCCGTCAAAGCAGAACAGACGTTACATGGTGTTACATGAAGAATGATCTGCGCTGGCTGACGGTGGACTACGTTCCAGGAAAATATTATTTAAAGAAGATGGATCACTTGTCATATTCGACCATCTTCGTCTATGCGAATAGTATAAAATGGCGCATCGCAATAGTATAAACTCGGCATCGTTAAACGTTAAGCTCTCTTTTTTCCGTTCCCTCCCATCACAACATTACACAAATTCACCGTTTCGCTATGTCACGTTCTGGTTTTCTCTTTTATTTTTAAACCCCCGTTTTGCGCCCAGCCGTATTATTTGCTTTCCCGTGCCCAGGGGTTCATGAAGGTCGAATAAAAAAGTTAGACAAACAGAAAAGATTCAAACGACCGATGTGTAACCGCCACTACGCCACCTCCTGGGTCGCGATGTTGTGGGTAGTTATGCAAAACTGTGCCTTCATCCAGGCCGCAACGTAAAGAAAACGTATATTTGTGCTTCACAGCGACTTTCGACAGTGGCCGAAAGATTATCCACGGAGAGCGCAAGTGACGGCGGTAAGAAAGTGAAAGTTAGAAGATGACCAACGTTCGCAAAGATAGCAAATACCTTGGACGAAACAAAAATGCAATGGAATGGAAAGAACTGAATGGTGGGATACCTTTAATTTTTTTTTTCATTTTTATAAAAATGTTCTCAAACACATGCGATTTTATCCACAAAAAAAACTTCATTTTTATACAACCAGGAAATGATAAAATAGCACCAGCTTTTTCAACAGTTTCATCTTTTTTAATGCAAAAAAAAGGAAGGAAGAAAATTTTACTTTCATTTGAGGCGAGCCCATACGAAAAGGAGTGGTGAAAGCAACGAGAGTAAAAGCGTTATTTTTTCACAAACCGGAAGGAAGTGTGGTGCATTGACGTGGTGAAATAAGCGGGTTTGTTTTTAATTCCGCACCCATTGCGCACAGCTGTGGATTTCTTTAAATTATATGTCAAAATAGGGGGCTAATAGAGATGGACTTTAAAGCTTGAACGCGTTGTCGTCGTGGAGACAATATGGTCGATTTGTTTTCAATGACGCACTTTAAGATGGACAGAAAACTAGTAGCAACCGGAATGGAATCGTTGTTTTCCTTCTTGAAACGTGTACCAACCCAGCATACTCACTCATCTGCCGCTGATAGGCAGACGAACCTGATAGACGACTTGTAACTGGAGGTGGCAATAATAACTTGTTTTGTTCTGTTCTTGCGTAGAGTATGCAGATGCGGGAGGCCCCTTACCCCGGGAGTAAATAGCTAAGACCGGAAAAATGAACATCGATATTATTCATCACTTATATTTCTCGCTTTGGTATACTTTAATCATAAATATTTTTGGTATACTTTGATAATGCTTTATCATTGTTAATTTCCACTTTTAAAGCCTTGGTAGAATATGTTTTCGATTGTCTTGTTTCCGCCCGACCTTACCGTATGGCTCAAAGTGTCTTCGATTCACGGGCCACCATCAAAAGTATGCATTGCACCTAGTAATTCCACCTAGTCTTATGTATGTTTCATTCATATGAATCTTTGCTAAACCTAAGATTGATTCAGATTGATTCATGATTCTTTTGGAATTCGAAACTCAAAACATTGATGAATCTTTCGAAATCATAATGCATCATCTTCATGAATCTTCCACGAATCTTCATGATTCTTTCATTGACGTGGATCAAGGTAGCAAAAAACGATGTCCCTCTCCTGTTTTTGGTCTTTACTTTTCTGTTCTTTTAACATTATTGGATATTTAGGATTCAGGAATCTCTCTTCACAATATTCGTGAATCTCCAAAACGAAGCAAAGATTCATTCATGAATCTGAATCGAAATTATACAACTCTAATTGCTACCCATTTGAAATTGATCAAAGGATTTAATAATCTTTCTGCTGATATAAGGACGTAAATGTATGTGTAAATAAAAACGCAAGCAATAGCAGTAACAAAAGCTTTCCTTTGTACGTAAACTACTATAAAGAAGAACTGTGTTTGAACTGAACTTGAAAATAAAAATTACTACTACTAATACATTCCCGACATTTCGAATAAAATCTTGCATAGCTGCAAAATCGGCGTTTCTTTATGCGTCTTGCAATTGCTGCGAAAATGCGAAAGCTTCACACACGCATACACAAATGCGGCTGTTTACTACCTCTAGTAAACGACCACTAAGCCACTAAAATACACAAATATGAGTTACAGAGCTGCATCGAAACTCCTGCAATGAACAGAAAAAGGAGGAAACGAAAAAAAAACAACCAAATAAAGCAACCAAAGCAGCAAGTAACGGCGGACTACGGATGCATGGGGCCTCGTATACGCAAACCGCACAAATGGCAGCAGATTTTGTCTGTTCCATCGACGGGATATTTTTAGATACCTTGCGATACCCCACGGTCAGATTTGCACCCTTTATCACAGCTCACTGCGACATGTTTCCAATGGTAAAAGATAATTTCCACCATCTGCATCGAATAAGCGCTCCCTACAGCGAATTTCGCTCCAAACGCATGTAGGGGAGTTGTTCACATTTATAAAATTCAACATTATAAAGACTTCGAGCCAAGGTGGCTTCTCTCGTCTCTAAACGCATGTAGCAGATTCATTGGTAGAAAAAAAAGCAAGCAATTTTCGACAAATTCTATAGAAAGCAAATTATTTCAATTAATATTTTATATACATCCAGTTCCACATATTTTTCCTCCTCTTTGTTGTCTAGGTCCACATGGCTGGGGTGAACTTAAAGGGAACCAACTTAAGAAGAGTACGAAATACTCTTTACCGAATGAGACGTCTATATTCACAGATAGAAAAGCTAAAAACGTCTAGACAAGGTTAGTTTCGAAAGGTAGCAAAGACTTCACAGACGCAAAAAGGCCAGGCCTTTGCCGCACGAGATTCACTTGCCGGTGGTCATGGTTTTCACCGCTGTAGAAAGATGACCTGAAATCGCTCTGATTTTTTCCTTTAATGTTCCTCCCTCGTCGCATTTTAGTTGCCCTTAGGGTAAAGGCTACTTTTTTGGATGGCGATGTGTTGGTGTCTGCCGATCGGGTTGTGCTAATCTTGACCTGGGAGACGACAGAGCACACCGACATTAACCCCTGTGCCCGGTTGCCCACAATCAGACATACCCCGGGTTTAAACGAGCATCCCAACAACCTTGACGAAGGTTGTCTGGCTCATCACCACCACCGTCCACATGCTACTCTCCCAATATCGTACACCTTTAGCTACCACCCTTTATCGAAATGCACCGACACAGCGAGCACTAAGTTTTCCAGACAAGAGAGTAAGCTCTTAAAAAGGTTTCCCTTCGGTGCTGGATGGACTGCTTCGAAGAAATATAATTCTGCAAACCATAACGTCCCTATCGCCTACGACATGCTGTCTAGACGAACGTCTCGAAAGTTTATGTTCCAAAATTGCTACATAACAAAGCGTATAGTCGACTCGGGGTGGATCATATTCTGAAACAACTCAAGTTCTAATTAGTATTAGAACAACTCTGATATTCTGGTTTACAAAATGTGGGAAATAAATGCAATGTAAAATTATTTGATTTTTTTATTTCTATATTAGTAAGTCAATAGCAGATGTTGCCTAAGAGCAAGATTTTATTAAGCTTTTCGAAAAAAAATTTCCGGCAACATAATAAACAATGATATGAGGGGGATTTGTTCTTCTTAATTAAAGTTTCAATATTGATAATGAAAACAGCGAAATGGCGACGGATTAATCGATCGTACAATCTAAATTAAAAAAAAAAAAACATAAAACCTCTTGGTGGGGAATCCCACTACGGTTAAATGGGTTAAACATTATATTCTTTAGCAACCTTAAACCAAACGGATAGTTTCAAACCAAGCAAAGAATTTATCAAATACAATCTGCATAAGCCTTCTTGTCTATCAAAACAAAGCATGGTCACCACTACTTTTATCGTTATCAGTTGCTTGCCACATCCAAAACCGCGATTTCGATTCGACGGCACATTGCCTTACAGTCAACATTTATGATTAAAGGCCACCACAACATACGTTAAACGCGCTGGGTGATGTGCACAATACAATGTTGTAGCCTGGCGATGACCCCAGAGACACCTCGACGGCTTTGGTCGACGGACAAAAACTTCTGCCTGATCGAACCGTTTAGCCGAAGGCCGAAAAACTTAAGGTCAATGAACAACAAAATTATGCACACGAAGGTGACGACTTGAGATCGGTGGTGACAGTTTGCCAAGGGGAAGGGAAGTGTCACCTAATCTATGAACCTTTTACAGTAGTGTTTACTATCATGTACGGGAGTTGGCGCTGATAGTAAGATGTGTGAATCAAAAATGTGTTACTATCGACATTCTTATTTTCTACAGTACTACATTTTTTAAGTAGTATTTCTCTCCTTAGCAAACGTTTGCGTTAATAATTTTACATCGTATTTATTTCCCACATTTTATAAACCAGAATATCAGAGATGTTCTAATACTAATACTTGAGTTGTTTCAGAATATGATCCACCCCGAGTCGTGTTGCACGGAGCACAAAGATCAATAAATTACTATTTCTGATCTATTGTACGGAGGTTGCAAAGATCAAAGACAACACGCCACAATTTTTCCTAACTTGTGTCGCTTTTAAAATAAGCGCAAACTCCTGAGAAAACCTTCGCGATGCTAGCCCATCGAAAAAAAAAATAGATCATCAACGTGTTCGTTGTTTTGCAAAACACGTTGCATTACACTCACAAAACACCTGCAAAGCAAAAGTAAATGGCATACACAAGTTTCTCCTTAGATCTTGCTCCATTTTGTCAAGAAAACGTGAGCCTGAAGAAACAACCAAAACAACTAAAGCAATGTTGAAAGTCAGAAGCACATAAAGAACAAAATAATAAAAATACCGCAACATTGTGTTGGCCCACGGAAACTAGCGGTACCCGTAGGGGTTGGCCACGGACGGGCGGAACGATACAACCGAAGCCATAATCCAACAGAAAGAGGCCACGATGACGGACATCTGGGTAGGCCGGGGGCTTGGAAATGGTGAACATAATTTGCTCCCAAGTGAATTTTAAAGTGAAAATAACTGTTATTTTTATAAATCTTTCCAACCACTTTCTTCTTCTTTGGTTTTGCTCCCGCACACCCATACATTTAGCGGAGGGTGTTGTGAAGGGTTAAGAAACGAATTCCAACGCCAAGAAAACTTGAAAAAGCAAAACCCAGCACAAATTCCCGCAGCTTTCTCACTCACAGCACCGGCTTTACCTCTCGCTCACATGCGCACACATGTACGATTATGTTGGATCCGATGTTGTTTTTCTTTTAAATCACGTTGCAGTGACGCTGCTAGCCCCGCCTGGCGCGATTGTAGTTGTATACGCGCAGCATAAACACTACCGCGAAATGCGTTACTAGATCAATAGTAACGAATCTCTTCTCTCGGAATAACACAACAGGCGTGTGTATGCGTGTATGCTGTCGGTGAAGTTTGACAGCTGGCTGCAGTTTCCAAGAGAAGAAGGCGCCTCTCACGACGAGTGTAGCTGTGTGAAATGTTAGTGCATTTGTTTAGTGCATTTGCGTCGTGTAAACTGTGCTACTAGTAGTATTTGTTGGCAGCAAACATTGCTTGGTGTGCGTTTATCTCTAGTCGAGCTACTATTATGACCTTTTTTCATATTTTCTTATAGGTAGCGAAATGTAAAATGATAAACGATTCACGTGAAACAACTTTTTCTGTAGAATTGTTACAATCAAACATGAATTTGAAATCAACCATCAACCATCAAAGATGAAACAAATTTCAATGTCATAATGCTTAAAAAACTTCCGACAACAATATATTAAACTTAAAAGGCGAAAAGGGACTTGCTTTAAAGTCTCAAAGCCGTATCGTAAATTGCCGATAATTCTGTTCTGTTTAACATGTGGAAATAAGTACACCAAGGCACGGACATTATTTTCTAACCTTCATCACGCGCACAAATACACATCTCATTCTGCAACGATGTGTGGTTTATTTTTATAAAAAAAAAGTCATATCGAGGTCAAAGTCAATTTTATTTCTTCAAACTACCGAGCGAGTAAGTGAGTCAATACTACCGTGGGGGAGTATTCCTCTGAATGGCTTTGAATACTACGAGCCTCCAAGAACATTGTCAGCCTGTTCCCTTTAGCTCGAATCTACACTGCTCGCATCAGCACCTTCATCATCGTTTTGTCCAACCAACACCGCCAGGGGTAATGCGCACTTCCATCCACGGATTCATATGCAGGTTAGAGGACAGGTTCACCGATTTTGGGACGTTGAGCTCATTTCTACTGCGTAAATCATAACTTTTGGGGCCCACTATACAATTACGTTATTTAGACGCGAAGACCAGGAGATCGGACAAATGAAAGGCAAAAATAATGTTTAGCGTTTAAGAACTTTTATGATAGTTTAGCATCGACACCAATTATGCCAAGAATCCCGATTCCTATTTTGCTAGCAAATGGCCATGTACTCGTAAGAATTGGTTTTAAAACCAGTTTGATTTCGACTGAGAAAAATCCAATTAATTTTGAGTATAGTTATAACTTGGAGCCATTCTTGTGAAGTCTAGTGAAAAACATTCCGTTAAGATTGGCGAACGGAAAACTCAAAATAAACCCTCGGCAATTTTCCAAAAAATTTAAAAGATTTGCAAAGAAATGTTGATTGTTTTAAGCATGTGATTGAAATTTATAGTAATTGATTACTGATTAAGAATCAGTACAAATAAAAAACAACTGTTATCAATCGCTCCACAATGCCAGCACCTTCTAACATTAACCTTAAAGCGAAATTACTTTACTCACCTTTGGTATTGATCGTGGTAATTCTGATCATCTCCTGGTCCCGGTCCCGATCGTCTGGCGCGTTGGTTCTGGTGCCGGTGTAGATAACGTCCTGATCTTGCTGCGGAACATGCTTGCCGTTGATTGTATTGTTATTGGTGGCTCCCATGCCGCTGCCACTGGCCGTACCACCGTTCCACTGATGCTGTCTACCCCCTGTCGCATGCTGGTTCATGTATTTTATCTTGAGGAGTTGCGCATCCTCGTGCTCCTCTACATCGATCACCTCCTGCACATCGTCGTCCTCGTCCTCCTCGTCATGTTCAGCAAATTCATTAGCATCTTCTTCATCGTCCACTTCAATAATGCCTTCCTCTTGCTCCTCGTCTTCCTGTTCCATCCCGTTGGTATAGTAGTAGTCATCGTCTTCTTCACCTTCGACCGTTGCATACTCTTCACCTTGTCCTTGCTCGTACTCTTCCTCCTCTACCTCCTCACAGTCCTCCACAACTTCCTCCTCCTCGCCACCATCCTCTCCGTCTTCCTCATCTTCAACTGGCCAGTTATCCAAAGCATCGTCCGGCCCAGCCTCCACACCATCCATGTCATCATCCAGCTCATCCTCCTCGTCTTCATCCTCGTTGGCTTGGAGCGACGATGTGGTGTCGGCCGTTCGGCGTGCCGTTCTTCGCTTCGAGGAAGGATTCACGAGTTCCTCTTCCTCGTCCGCCTCCTCCTCCTCGTCACCCTGCTCTTCCTCCTCATCCACCTCCTCTGCCTGTTCATCATTATGCTCTTCGTCCACGCAGTCAACATCTCCACCGAGCTCTTCATCCTCTTGGACCGACTGTTGTTCTTCCTCGTCACTGCTTCCGTCCGTATCGATCACCAGCTGCGTTGGTCGTACCATGGCCATCGGCCGGTACTTGGTCCCTTGGCTACCACCGGCAGCAGCACCTCGTGCAACCATCGCGGGTTGTTGGGGTTGTCGCTGCAGTTGCTGAATCTTGTCGGCGACAACATGCTCCACCAGCAGCGCCGGATGGATGGATTCCGAGAGCCCTTTGCGCGTAGCTGCTGCCGCACGTACTTTTCCTCCTCCTCCTCGGGCCCTTCCTTCCGGACGCATCGGCACATCGAGGGCACGAAAATTTTCACATAAACTCTTTTCCGGTTCCGCAATCCTACCAGATGGGGCTGGCGGCTTAGTGGCAATGGCACCAGCACGCGTACGACTTTTTGGCCGCATGATGATTCTCAGTTAGTAATCGGGATGTATCGGAATGATCCGCCGTCCGGACAGCGGATATCCGAACACTTCTCGGCAATATGTAACCAATAGCAACCACAACAATTTGGGTACGATTTTTAAATGTTTGTTTCTTCTTTTATGCACGAGATGATCACACTACGGAACACGAAGAAACCAATTTCCCCGCACGCACCGTTTCAGTTTGGCCCCCTCGCGGCGAACGAGGACACACACCACTTTCCCTCACTTCCTCTACTGCTGCTTGCTTCTATCACGAATGGGACGTCGACGGACACTGTTGCGTACGGTTTCTTTCGTCAAGTTGTTTCACGTTCGCGCCACGATGGCAAGGCATTGTGTTCACCAAGCGCGTTTGCTGCCCTTTCCTTTTGCGCACCAAAACCACGTTCGAACAAAGCACCACACAGCGCGCTTTTTCACACTCTATCTGAATATCGGCAAACTAGAGGAAACATACGAAAGATTAGGAGTTATGCCGAATTTCTTACGCACTACACGATCAGCATGACTCGTGACTCAACCACAAGTTTTCTGGTAGGATATTATTTTTTACGTGTGCTGCTACCGACTATCAACTTAAGCCAACCTCTTCTCACAACTGTGATTAAGCAAAGCAAAACAAAAGAACTTTTCTTTTTTTTGGGAAACTAGAGTGTCTTCTACGGGGAAATCCGTCCGTGGCGGTACTGCGCGCATCTACAACTACCGAGCATCGCAGAAATTCCGACCGCTTTCGCTAGTCTCTGACTGAATGGAACATGTTTTCCTGTACCCTCGTCGCACACACATCGCGGTATCGCAGCCGAAGGAGTAAAATCTCGCTTACTACTACTGAAAACTCTTGGCATCCTCTCTCTAGGGGTTCGTTTTTCTCGCTTGCTCGCATACAGTGTGTCGCGAGAACCGCGCGCGGTGTAACGGTATACCTCTCGCGGAATTCCCACAAACACTGATTAAATGGTCTAGGGTTACAAACAGGAACCGGAGGGTGGAAAAACAAAGGTGGGTCCGAGAGGTGGTTGGAAGGCAGCAACAGAGAGGAAACATCCCTCAAACGCGACGAACCGCGAGTGGTGGGCAGTTTTCCGCTGCAGCACCCGAAAACAGCAGGTTGCGCGGAGTGGACATGTGCGGGTTTGCTGTGTGTTAGTCTGGCAGCACACCAATACGGTAGCGCTGTTACCAAGAGACACATATGCTGCTATTTTCGCGCTGATCAAACAACAGAGCATCGCGAGTGAAAGAGTCCTCTTTTTGCACGGCATGCAACCTATTGGGCCGATAGTGGTGAGCATAGAACTGCAACAATTGTGCCATTGTTGGCGTGGGTTAGTAAAGCCGGTCAACCTTTTGATTTTGCATATAATTTCACCCGTCGAAACCGAACGTCCTCTTCGGTGATCAGCGTGTGTGCATTGGAGCATGTATTTTAAATTGCTCCTTTCTTCACCGTTTCAATGAAGCTTCCTTTATTTGCTAAAAATATATAATAAATAATATTATTTGCATCTGCATCCTATAATGATAGCGAGATTTGGAGTATTTTGGAATCTTTTTCATATTCCCGTGAAAATGCTTCTACGGGACGATTGCACTTTATGCATGACATATACCATCGAAATGCATTCACCCATACACCAATGATGTGTTACCTACCACCATATATTCGATATGGCCAAAAGTACCGCGGGTGCAATAAGAGAAATTAACCTGAACGAATGGCATCCGAAAGATCACGTTCAACTCGCATCGGTATTTCATCATCGCAGTTAACCAATTTATTCCATCTAGTGGGATTTCTTTACCTTCGAGGGTTGAAAAAAAATACCTGGCTTGCTATTCTTGTTTGCAGCTAGAAACAATCTACAAGAAAGCAAATTGTATTGTAAGATATATTAAGGCATAAATAGAGCTTATCAATCGGTCAACGATACCAATAAGTTTGAATGAACTAGATAAGTGCACTGGCAAGCTTGACCCGAACGGGTTATGGAAAACCCTTTCCAAAAAGGAGCAGGAGCAAAATAATATTCTACATTTTATCCTGATGCCCCTTCACAAAAGGAAAAATTCAACATTCGCACAATGATTTTCCAGCTCCTAATTCGGCACTATTTTGTCAGCAAATTTTCACTACTTTCTGAAGAAAAACTTAGAAGGTTGCAGATCGATTTCCTCGAACGACCGTTACACACATAAACAAACGTAGCAGAAGATGGCTTCGTTGGCAAATCTTCGGTATCCTAATGGTGTCCCGTACTTCCATTGAATGCACGAAACGGGAGTGAATTTTATCAACATTATTTTCTTCATAGTACACCACGAAACGTTTATTCACTTGATGAATAGTTAACAGACTATAATTGAATGAAAGTTAAACTAATCACTCGCGAGAAGCACTTTACCGAGAATCTATAAAGGTGGAGAGCATTTCGCGTTCAAGAAATCTACCTCCGGGCGATTTCACTTTACAGCGCACATTTTCCTAACCGATCATTACAATAACAAACGATAGGCACAGAAATTATATTCTTTGCTAAAAATTTTCCTGCTTTGTAGTATCAGCGGCGCATTTTAACACTTTCTTTAGAAAACTGAAAACCGAACTGTCCAAGATGGCGTTACAAAGTTCGCTTTGACAACTGACAAGATTTGTGTAAGTTTTTAGAGGCGAGTATACATGTCTCACTCTTGCACAAGGGATATAACGGAAGAGAAAACGAGAGAGACGTACCAGTAGGTATCAAAATATAATTCTGTCGCTCACCTTGTCCTGCTTAGCATTGAGGCATACTACATCCTTTTCGCACACACTGCACGCACACTCTAGTCATACGAATTCGAATAACAACACAGTGCAAGTGTGTGCGTTGTCCTCGTTTATTCTTTGGGAATCTTTTTTGCACCGCGATTGGAAAAGGCCGAGCGAACTTCACAGACAAATCCGCGATATCAAGACGAACTAAGCGCCCATGCCATCACTAACAACTACAGTTTAACCTACCAAGTATTTACGTTTGATGAAATAACTTTTAGTTTAATATGGATTAAAGCACGAATTTTAAACTTGAGAACGAGTGTGAAACCGAACGGTGAACTGACCAAAGTGATCAACATTTCAGGTAGAATAATATACAATTATTTGACGACTCTCGAAACGACCTTGCTGTCATGTACTCACTCAGTTCACTCGTCGTATATACTGTATGTTTTGATTCTTTTTGCTGTGGCGGTGTTCGAAAAAAAGATCACACAGTTTGTCAACCATACAATGCTAAAGATTATTCCACGATGTTTTATCATATTCACAAAAGTTTAGTGGAAATTAATATTCTGATCGTTTGCGCCAGGAATACTCTACATAAGATAGCAGATGGCAGTGCAGGTTGCATTTCGATCTATTACTTTTGCCTTACATAATGCAAATGCATCCAACCAATGGGTGCCTCCGCTCCCTCTCCACCAACCGTTAAACGGTGAATGGGGCTCTGGCAAGATTCAAGAACTACAAATTACTGCGTGTATGCACATGCAAGTCTATCATTTCATTCACCGCCTTCAGTTGCACACGTAGGAATAAAGGTTATGACACCCCCGTACCTCTAGGGCTTGGCCCGCCATGGTCAAACGTGGTACTAACGGTCGTGGCCTTGTCCCAGAGACGCTCTAACTTGGTTCAAGCGCAACCTCTATCACCAAATGCGCGCTGTAAATCCAAACACGAATGGCAGCAGCAAGCGAATAGAAAAAAGATAAGATATTGCAAGCGCAAAAAAGATGCAAAAGCGCGGTGAGGTGTGTGGCATGGATGTGGATGATAATGGTTGGTCTGAGATTCTCGATGGAACTTGCCAGGTACATACATATCAGCAGTCAGTTCGTAAACCGGTGTCGTACAGTTTAGTTTGTTCGCCTAGTAGAGTTCCAAGTTTAAACGAAAATCATGGCTTCCTATCTCGAGGATATGGTGGACTGGTTCCTTAGCACCTCGGCTTTGGTAACCTATTGGAACTACATCTTTCCCGTATTGGTGGGCCTATATTTGGCCATATCGTTGTATGATAAGCATCGTTACGGAAGCAAAAAGCAGCTCAGGATAACATCTTCGCCGAGAGACGGTTCTCCTGCAGTAGGCAATGGGGCCAAACTGGATGGCATGGAATACGTTGGTGGTAAGTTAACGTGGCCAAGTCTATAACTGATCATCAGTCTTGTTTTTGAACGATTGATACGATATTTTTTTCTATAAGAACTTGAGCAGGCCGACTACGATCCCTTGCCGGCTTTGGAAGAAAAGCCGCACGTTCCGTACGTTGGCGCTACCGTTACCCTCGAAAAGGATCCGCTTGAGGCAGCCAACCGTTTTTATGAGATCCTGAATGACCGGCGCAGCGTGCGGCAGTTTAGCCGTCGGCCTGTAGACACAGCCATTGTCGAGCGATGCATCCAGGCCGCAGGGACTGGACCAAGTGGAGCACACACGGAACCGTGGACATTTTGCCTAGTGTCGGACAGTTCGGTTAAGCAAAGCATCCGCGAAATCATCGAAGCGGAGGAACTGATCAACTACACGCAACGTATGGCGAAGCAGTGGGTCACTGACCTGCGGCCAATTCGCACTAATCACATTAAAGAGTATCTTACGGAGGCGCCACATTTGATACTGATCTTCAAGCAAACGTACGGGTACAAGACGGATGGTGGCAAGAAACAGCATTACTACAACGAAATATCGACCTCGATTGCAACCGGAATATTGCTCTGCGCGCTGCAGAGTGCCGGGTTGAGTTCGCTGGTTACAACGCC
Source organism: Anopheles coustani (assembly GCF_943734705.1). NCBI lineage: Eukaryota > Metazoa > Arthropoda > Insecta > Diptera > Culicidae > Anopheles > Anopheles coustani. The sequence continues at coordinate 61,106,045 of NC_071289.1, forward strand.
GTTGAACTGTGGGCCAGCCTTAAGAAACCTTCTGGAACGTCCACCGAACGAGAAACTGCTGGTGTTGCTGCCAGTAGGTTATGCGGCGGAAGATTGCACCGTGCCTGATCTGCACCGGAAACCGAAGGAAGAAATTATCGTTCGATTTTGATTGTTTTTTTTTTCTTGATAAAATATATACCGAACTGGTTAACTCTTGGCTAGTCCAAGTTAGCTGATAACAGTGTACCGGTTAGATAAAGTTTACTAAAACTCGATAACACCGCTACATCTGATAATAGAAATAGAAAAACAAGCAATATGTTGTTAGGCAGACGCGATTTTTTCTTCCAATTTAATACTTTATGAAACTCTAATCAGATAATGTTTGTGAGAACAATTTATTACAAAATAAAAATGCTTTGCATGTATGTTTTTGTGGTTATTGCAACACAAGAAAAAAAACTTTTCTGAACGACCGTGACAGGACTCGAACCTGCAATCTTCGGATCCGAAGTCCGACGCCTTCTCCATTAGGCCACACGGCCCGTTACGAAGACCGGCGCTCAGACACAACGAGCTTCTCTGGGCCCTTCTAGCTTATTTGGAGTCATATCTTTAGCCGTGTACGCTGTGGAACGTGATTCACTTATCGTGATGTATTTTATCGGTGTGCAACCGTGTTGCATTGTTTTCCATTTGAACCGCCATGTACATATATACAAGCGTACCATTAATTAGTGCGCACCAGTCTTCATATCTGAACCATTAACAAGGAAAATTCTAGCTTCTACTACTTCTTAGATCTGCTTTTGCTTCCCTCGCCTTTGCTGGAAGATGCCTTAACGCGCTCCTTTCTGTCCTCCTCCTCATCGTCACTATCGTCGTCCTGAAGCAATTCGTTCAAGTTAACTCCCACCAGCTTATCCGCCTTGGCTTGCGCTTGCGTGAGAAACAGTTCCTTGAGAAATTTTAGTTCCTTTTTTTGGTTGTCGATTTTGTCCTCCAGCAGTTGGTTCTTCACCCGCAACTCGTTCACGCGCTGTTGCGTTTCTTCCGTTTTTTGCTTTGACTTTACTCGGCTTCTTTTGACGGCCTACAAGGAATGGATAACAAATTACTCAGTTAAATGTTGGAGGGAGCTCCCGTTTCAAGTGTGACTAGAAACATTTCAGCACGATGACGAAATCCTTGTGCATGATTACCTGATTATTCCGATCCCGTTTGCGACGATACTCGTCGTCCTCCTCATCGGTAACAGATTTTCGCTTCGGTGGCATTTTGATAATACTCTTGGTACTATGATTCCGAATATTTCTAAACAGTAAACTTTGAAACCTTTTAGGCGGTCTAGAGAACTTATACCTTGGGAAGGTATTTGTAAACACCAGCAAAGATGCGTCTCTCTTGACAGTAGAATGTTTTTTTCAACTGAATGTTTATCTTGACTTCAGCAAGCCTAGTGGTTGAAAAATACTTCGAAAAAGATAGGCAAGTTTGTCTCACCGCTGAGAATAGAAGGAAATGTTACAATAAATTTATTAACAAAAACTTCATTTGTTAATTTTCTGAAGTGTTCGTTAATGATTTTACATTCAATTCTCTATAAAAATAATAAACCAAATCAGTTCGAAAATTCTTTGTACGGGTAGCTCTCTGACCACTAGGCATAACTTCTGTCAATTGTGACATGTAAACTTTACCATGCGGTAGAGAACCGTCCCGGCGTGATCGTGAAAATAAATCGGAATACGGTGGATTAAAAAACCTGTGCTACAATGGCCATCGCGAATGAGAAGGTTAAGAAAAAGTCTGACCAAAAGTCCGAGAAAAAGGAAGCAAAGTCGAGTAAAAACACAACGACAGAAAAGGATACCGTTGAAAAGAAGCCGACCAAAATTGTGTTCACCGATGATGGTGAGCAACGTGTGGTTCCAGTAGACTACAGTGAGAAATCCGCTGACACCAAAAGTGGCAAAGGGAAGAATAAAAAAGGTGGAAACAGCAGTATCCTTAGTCGCCTCACTCAGGATGATGGCGACATTCCCAAACGTTGGTACCAGTTGTACGAAATGTTTAACACGCAGGGCGAGCTGATCGAACTGAAGGATGCCGAAATAACGGAGCTGAAAGGTCTCTGTCGGGCAGCTTTCGATGCTGAATGTCACGCACGGCTTAAGGACAATCCGTCCGATGCCAAATGGTTGCAGAGTGCCATGGAGAAGGGAACAACACGCGATCGAGCCAGCTCCGGTGCACTGCTGGTACAGACGAACCCATTCTGCAACCTGCCAGCGCTGGAAACAGTCATAGGGATGGTGAAAACTTCCAACAAGGGCCATTTGGACGTACTGGACGTGCTGACGGAGCTGATGATAAAATCGATGATGCCATCGCACCGAAAGTTGATCCCCATCCAGCAGCGCGGTGCAGATTGGAAGAACCTCAAGAAGCAGGAAATCAGCAAGGATCTTCGCGATAAAGTTTACGCACACTGGCACTTTGAGGAACAGCTCTACGAGCTGTATTTCAGCTTCCTCACCAACATCTCCATGGTACTGCACAGTGCCCAAGAAGCCAGCAAATGTAAAGCGGTCGTTCACTCGGCGAAACTTTTCGAACAGATACCGGAAAAGGAGGCCTTCCTACTGACCATGCTGGTGAACAAGATGGGCGATCCAATGAAGACGGTTGCGGTAAAGGCACTGTATCACCTTACGAACGTGGTCAGAACACACCCGGCCATGGCGTTGGTGGTGACGACCGAGACGGAAAAGCTGCTGTTCCGTAACAACGTGTCCGCCAAGGCGCAGCACTACGGTCTCTCCTTCCTGTCGACGATCAGCGTGTACGGTGATTTCGCCACCTGCCAGAAGATGATCAACGTGTGTTTTTCGTTCTTCAAAATTCTCACCGAAAAGGGAGAGGTCAATTCGCGCATGATGCAGTCGATCCTTAACTGCCTGCGTCGAGCGATCGGGAACATCAAGCGTGACGTCAACCTGTCGGATATCGTCAAACCGGAGCTGCTGAATGTTATGTTCCGGTTGATTCATCTGTCGGATATTTCTATCGCGTGCCAGGGTCTTTCGCTGCTGCTCGAGGTGACTGAAGCGGAGGGTATTGCGCAAAACCGGTTCTACAATGCACTCTACCGGAAGCTGATTGATCCGCATTTGTTCATGGTGGGGCCGCGTATTGCAAACGTCTTGTTCCACATCCTGCACCGGGCCATACAGAACGATCCGCGCCCGGAGCGTGCGCAGGCTTTCGTCAAACGTCTGCTGCAGGTGGCGTTCTACTTCCCACCGGCACTCGTCTGTGCTGCATTGATCATAATCAACAAAATCCTACGTAAACGTAGACAGTTGCTGTTGGATGGGCTGCCAGCGGAAGAACCAATTGGCAGGGAGGAACCAGAAGCCGACGCGCAAAGTGATGATGGCGGGCAAGATGGCGAAAAGGAAGCAAAGCCGGCGGTAGTACGTAATGTGAAACGGTATGATGGGTTCCACCGGGCGTCGGAGTTTGCCGGTGCGCAGTACACGTTGAAGTATGAGCTTACGCGATACTTGTACTACTTCCATCCAACGGTACAAAAATTCGCCGCGTCCATCATCAGCAGTAAGTATTATAGGAAGAAAATTATCCTACATGGGAAGAAAGATTGTTGCTGCTCTATCTGTTGGATTTTTTTTTTATTTTTGGAGCATTCGACTTTAAATCATCATATTTGCAATTCATTATCCACATAAACGCTTTCTGTTTCTCAAACTAGCTCTTGTAAACTAAAATTACCATGCCAACGGATTAAATAGTTCCCCTGGGCAGGAATGAGTCCGCAAAAGAACACATCTGAAAATTGTTTCCCGTTTTCTCAACTACTAGATACCGCCTTGACCTACTACGGTGACCCGCTGCGTGATTTTGCGTTAAGCCATTTCCTCGAGCGATTTGCCTTTAAGAATCCGAAGAAACCCAAACCGGTGACCCTTGACGAAAACGGGCAATCGAAACGGGTGATGGTGAAGAAACGGAGCGACTACGTGGCGGTGGGTTCCCGGGCCCTGCCGGTCGATATGCTTACGAAGGACCAGTGTACCGAGGATGATCAGTACATTTTCCAGTAAGTAGAAGTTTACGGAATGATTTTTTTTAAATTTTTTTGTTTGAGATTGAGACTTTGCTGACATGTTTTTTGACTTCGTTGTGTGTTTCGTTTAAAGTTTCCTGGAGCAAAAAAGGGAACGGATGCAGCAAGCCCAGGTGAGAAAGAAGGCTCGCGAGGAGCTCAAGAAGCAGAGAAAGAAGAAAAAGGGTAAAGGCATCGATGACGACGATGACGATGAGGAGCTGGATTCCGATGTGGAATCGATCGACGACGATGAGTTCGATGCGTACCTGGATCGGTTGGGTGTTCCTGGTGGACAGGACGACGGTGCGAACCTGGACCGGGAGGAGCTCGATTTCATGCAGGAGCTAGAAAAAGATCTTGCATCGAGTAAAAAGAAGGGAGGCAAAAAGGGTGCGGAGGACGACGATGACGATGACGAGGACGAGGACGGACTGGATGATTGGGATGAGGTTGAGGGTGATGAGGAGGACGATAATGTTGGTGACTCGGATGACGAGTTTGGCGCCGGCGGTGACGACGAGTTTAGTGACGGTGGAAGTATTTCACTGGATGAAGATGGCGAACAGATGGATGATGATGAAGACGATGAGGATGATGATGAGGAGGAAGCACCGGTGGCGAAGAAGCGCAAGAAGTCGGCGTCCTCGGTGGCGCACGTTAGCGATCGTGCATTTGCCAAGAAACTGAAAACGGCCGACATGAACTCGCTATTTGCGGCTGCGGACGACTTTTCCGAAATGCTGGAGGGCAACGCTGATGAGAGTCTTTCGGCGAAGGGAGCAGAAGGTAAACGAAAGAAGCGCTCCAAGAACGCGATCGCAGGCGCGCACGGTACGGAGATGGAGGTGTTCAATCAGGACAAATCATCCGTCAAGCAGATGGCCTGGGAACAGACGAGGTTCAGTGGCTCGAACAGCAAACACTATAGTGGTGCCGGAAAGAAAAATTTTAAAGCGAAAAACTTTGCTGGCGCTAAGAAACCATTCAAAGGCGCCAGTAAGGGCAAGGCGAAAAATCGAAAGTAAAAACTATACCATTGAAAAACTTGGAATGATGCCTGACGCTGAGGAAATATGTCACACACAATAAAAATAAGGCTTCTACATAAATCTGTCCCTGACTTAAATGGATTGATTTTCTCGTTGATGATAGTTTGAGAAAAATGTGATCGATTACTAAAAACAATCGATCAATCAGTACAACAAATCTGTTTCAAGCTGAGTTGTTTGTTGATATATTAATTTAGTATTAACAAATCCCATTGTTTCTCCGTCTACGTAAATTATGTAAAGTTCCCGTTCAGTTATTACAGATACAAACAGGTGTGTAAGCTAACAATATTGTATTTTCAAACATTTTATTAAGTCTCAGGGGGCATTCAACCATAAATCCTTATTCCATTTCTTAAAAAATAAAAATAAAGACTTTTTCGTTAGGGTGAAGTTGATTTAACTACCAAGATTCCTTAAATGTTTGCTGTTCTGGATGTGTCAGAAACGAGCCGTTAAGATAGATCATGAATTAGAAAGTAATAAAAAGGTGATAGCAATCGATTTACTACTAAACAAACAGCTCATCAAAATAAAAATTTTGTAGCTCTCGCTAATACAAAAAGAGTCTTTGCATCGGCCGGGAATCGAACCCGGGCCGCCCGCGTGGCAGGCGAGCATTCTACCACTGAACCACCGATGCTTCTTGGAACTGGGTATTGTAAGGCTAAATATAAATATAGTATAGACACAAGGAAATGTCCACGGTGCGTGTAGGTACTTATAGTTTACTTGTGTAGCAAGAGGAGTTCAAAGGTTCAAATACGAAAAGATTGAGACAAACCCTATCCTTTTCACCCTTTCAGAGGTAACTCCAGACAGCTAGGGACTCAATCCGTTGATGAATAATGTAAATAAACAGTAGAGATATTTCTTTCTTCAGGAAAGCAAAAAATTCAATATAAACGAACCCCATCGAATATCAGAATAAGGAAACCAGTGACGTATTATTTGTTCATTAATATATATATATATCATTTATTGATTGATGCCTATATAAGAAGGGTTTAAGTAATCGTCAATCTATTTTTAAATGAATGCACTCTCCACTCTTCGCATCCACTCACCACGCATATATACGCACAGTATCTATTTCAATGTTTTTGTTCATGCATTGTGTGTTTTAATTGTTTTTTTTTGTTCATTATTAATTCAAATCCCGACTTTTCGTGTTGTGTTGTATATCTTCACTCCTTACATTTCTTTGATATTGCGCTTTTGTAAGATTTTAAATTTGTTTTATCGCTTTCAGCACAATTATTTCGTGCGAAAGAGTGTTCGATGGTTTTATTGATTTTTTTTCGCCCCTATTTCCCATCATTGCGTGCCGCACTTTCACAGCTCGCGTTTGCTAAAATTTTGATTTTGATTGAGTTGAGATGATGCGTTTGTTTTTCATAAACAGTTTTTATCGTCTGAAAGCAGCGTGTGTGTGTTGTGTTTACTATCTTTTTCTAGTTTTGTTTTTGCTCCATTTTTCATTTGCATGATCTATCGTTTGTTTGCTTGTGTTAGGTTTTGCAATATTTTATATTTCGTGTTAGCTTATGCGCAAGCTGTCTAGTTTGTCAATTTGGTTGCGTGTTCTCGGGTTTGTTAGCGTTTAGTAACCACTTTCGGTCGTTTTGAATCAGCTTTCTATCGTTTTGATTTCGTTTCGTCTATTTCTATCTTGAGGGTAGTATACTATAATTGAATGCACTCGTCGTGTGCACGTTTGTGTACATGATTTCCGTAGGTTTTTTCGTTTCGTGCTTTTCCACGGCTCGGGCAGTTGCTGTGTAGAGTAGAATGTGGTGTGAATAATCGGTTAGTTTCTTCAGTAAGCAAACATGTTTGGTTCACTTGTTGTGATACGCGAAGTTTGGGATCTGAGCATGCAACCCTTCCGTTTCTCTTCCGGTTTAGTGGTGAACGAGTGGTGAAAAGACCAAGTAGGTAAGAAAAGTGGAAAGAAAGTGATCTAGCGTGTTCTCTAAGCTCAGCCTACGGAAAATTGGGTTTAGGGCGGCTTTCCGCCACCGAGATTGAACGAACACCGCACGCGTCAAACACTAGAAGGGTGCTGCTAAACGCTAGGAAAACAGTAGGCGCTTCTTTCGCGGTTTTGGTCGGTTATTACAATCCGTTACAGTAGTCATATATGTATCTATGCATGTATGTATGATTCGTTGATTATTGAAATGTGAACGAGGATCTTCTTTTAGGGTGTTGTTTAGGTGCACAAAGAAATTCCCTTTCGATCGCGGATGAAAATTCCATTGGCTTGTACGAGTCCCCACCGTTCGCTATGTGTATATATGGACGTCTTATTGTATCATGTATGATTGAGTAGGATTTTGCTAGTGTATATGCTTTTGTAATCATCGTCTTTCATCGAAGATGGCGGTAAACTGTTTCAGTTACGGTTCGCTTCTATTGCTTAGGTTACGGGTCGAGAGATGAAGTTCTCATTGAATTGGATTTTTGCGGCTTAGTTATACGCTTTGAGCTGCTGTTGGCGCAATTGAATTACTTTGGTTCGTACGCTCCTACATTTTACGAGGGGCCAAGAGTACATTTTTACCTTACACGATTTCAGACCTCCGCAATCGATTGTCTACAACGATTTATGTTCCCGTCTTTAACTCTCGCTCCTTTTTACCGTTCCGTTGGTTCGATTCCCTCCATCTAAAGCGCGAAACGGATGTGTCAGTTTGCATTAGAGTTTTGAATTATTTGTATTGAAGTTTTGTAGCGCTCTACCGATCGTTTCCCAAATCTGCTGTTCGAGTGATCGTAGTAGGTGGATTAGGTTTTCCTTGTGTGATTTTTATGCGTGGGGTTTTGATTCTGTTTTCCTTAAATACATTTCCCTATCCCGCTAAGATTAGACTAGAAAACAGTATTTTCCGTTCGCTGGTGGTTTTATCCTACAGAGTAACGACTAACAGACTCTCTAGATGAGTAAATGTGTTTGTGGTTTTTCCCTATTCAAATTTGCAACTGATCTCTTTTCTTTTTATCTCGGGTATCGTTCAAAGTGTTTCATTGTTATGTTGACTCTCTTCTTCGGTTCACAGAAGGAAACTGTGCTTAGTTCAGTGGTTGTGAGATTCTAAGAAGTTCTTTTACGTTTGTCTTTCGTTCTTATGATTTCCTCTTTGCCGGATTTTATTTCCATCTTTAAGCTTTTCCTGTATTGCATGTTGCCGAGTCGGTAGTGTTCAGTTTGCAGTACTGGAAGTATTCGTGGCCGAGGCTTACTGTCTAGAACTTGAGTGATACAAAAACATTATAAAAACGTGTCTTTTCGGGGGAATTTTCCTCTACGATGGTCGCTTGGGTTTCCCGACTTCTCGAGATTTTCGCTCTTTCTCTCTCTCTCTCTCTCTCTCTCTCTCTCTCTCTCTCTCTCTCTCTCTCTCTCTCTCTCTCTCTCTCTCTCTCTCTCTCTCTCTCTCTTCTCTCGCTTTCTTTCCCGATCGAAGATTGTATCGTACAAGTTGAAAGAACGAACAGTGAAATTGACGAGTTATCTGTAAGTCTCCCACAAAACACACTATCAGATATTCTGAAGAGAAGCAAGTCCTACACTACCTTTCGTTCTGTTTTCCTTTGCTTTACTCTCGTTATACTTTCTTAGTTTATGTTTCACTTCTGTTGTCTCATCAGCGCTATACGTTGTTTATCGTTTTGCTACAATTGTGCCCACCGTTTTGCTTCTTGATTCTTGAAGCTCACGAACGTTTGTGGTAAGAAATTGGTTAGTTTAAATCATCTTTTCAATTTACTTTTCTTTTTGCAATTACTCATACAACAAAAACCAGAGTGAAACACAAAGGAAAAATTCTGTTAAGTCACATGTTGACTAACATTCACACGCTTTGGGAAGCAACTGAGCGTTAGAACTCCTTACCCTCAGTAGCTAAAACCACTCCCGATTTCCCGTTCCCTATGTCCGTCCAGTCAGTCTTCATCGCTCAGTGTAAAACCATTCGGGGGCCGAACACACATCTTTTAAAATGGTATTCAATCGCTCCTGTACCCCCTATGCCCAAGGTGTCTGTTTACTTTTATAAAATCACAAACAGTGAAGGAAGAATGCAAATAATAAAATTCGTTCAACCTTCTGCCGCATTTGCCTTCATCAGATCGACCCTGCTTTTATCCTTGTTTAGTGCGGAAATTTGCTAAGTGTTGTAGAGCTATGCTACCGTTAAATGTTTCTCCGCTCACGCTCCGTTTGGTTGTTCTAATCTAATTAACTACTTTATCATTTACATCGCTAGGAGAATTCGTTTCATTGATTACACACGTACACGAGAAGTTTTGTTTATCGAAATCGAACAAGTATTTTGTGTTTTATCCTTCCGTTCCGGTTCTGGAGAATCGGCGAACGAAATGAAAACACCTTTTTTCGTGGTTCTATCGCACCGCAAGATATTTGACTGCTCTCGTGTTGCCTTGTCCATTTCGACAGTGTTCGCGTGGCGTACGGGCAATGTGTTCTTATTAAATGCTAGTCCCTAAATTGTGAATATTTTATGTAATTTTTTTCCGTCACAGCGCATCCAAAACAGCATCCTAGGAGCTCAACTTCTACAGGGTGCTATCAACTGTTTGCCTCAACTAAGTGAACTGATGGGGGAGGTGGACTCTCCTCCTCAGGATAGTCGCAGTCCCGGGGGGAGATGTCCATCATCCAGACCATCGTGTCTTTGGTTCTTGGTTGAATGTTTATGTTGTTTTGCGCTTCTCAAGACGCGAACGAAACGCGAAGGACGCACGCGAATTTACGCGCATCCTGTTCTATGTATGGTTCGGTGTCACAGCTCATCAGTTCCGTCGGCGCCGGTGGTAGTCGTCGTCGTGGTGGCGATGGCGTCGATCGATCGTACCACCACCACCACCACCACCATCGTACGAAGCCACCGGCCCGTCCGGAGAGGACCATCGCGGCTGCTGCGGCCGCCTCCGGGCCCGTCCCTAGGTTAGCTGCATCTTCTTGCAGTTGCACAGCCACTTAATGATGCGCGCGTTGCGCTCGATGATCGACGGTGGTTCGCTGGTGCGGTAGAGCGGTGCCCCGCCTACACCACCACCACCGCCGAGTAGTGGACCTCCGGCTTCCGGACCGCCAACTCCAGTCGGACCACCAACCACGACAGTCGCACCGACGACAGCTTGCGGCACACTAGCCGCAACACCCGCGCCCGCCGTTTCCGTACTATCGGGCAGCTTGGTCGAGTCGATCGTCGATACGTCGGAGAAGAACACGGCACTGGACTCATCCGAGTCGGCTCCGGCGCCGCCGACCGGCGAGCAGTCATCCGACAGGCGGTGGATGTCGGAGGAGGTGGAATTGCTGTGGTGATAGTTTCCACCACCGGATGTTCGCCGGTGGTCGCGCAGGTTGTTCTTCGGTCCGCTGGGCGCGATGTAGCGATCGTACGTTTCCTCGTCCAGCCCGAGCCGATCGAAGAACCGTTCCAGCTGCGTCAGACTGTCCGAGCGCGATCGTTGCTTCTCCTGGTGCGGATGGTGATCCCGATCGCGATCCCGCTCGCGCTCCCGATCACGGTCACGGTGATCCCGGTCACGCTCACGCTCCCGACGCTCCCGATGATGATCTCGTCCATCCGGTGCACCACCACCACCCGCACTGCCGACCCCACGATCGGGTGGGGGTTGACTACGGTTCCAGTAGCGATCGCTAATGTCACTCTTCGAGCGCAGGATTGGCCGTCGATCGTCCTCCATCGTGCCGCCACCTCCTGCACCGGCGCTTGCACTCGAGCCTCCTCCCCCCGGTCCGAACCGCGCACCGGCCGACGGTGACGGGTTGCTGACGGCCGACTGGCGACCACTGCGGTTCTTAAACCGCAGACACTTTTGCCTCTTGAACGTACCCAACGGTGGGCTGAGATCGAGCTGCTGCTGCTGCTGTTGGGGTAGCGGTTGCTGCTGATCCGGCGGGGAAAGGGGCGAAACGGGCGACAGAGGCGACATGGGTGGTGCTGCAGCACTTTTGTAGTACTTTCGACTGCCCGCACTACCGCCACTCCGATCGTCGTAGTACTTCTGTTGCTGACTCTTTTGCTGCTGATGCTGCTGCTGCTGTTGTTGTTGGAGGATCTGGTGCTGCTTCTCGCTGTAGCCATCCTGGAAGGCTTCCGGCACCTCCGGGGTGGTGAAGTTCAGCAAACAGTCGGCCGCCTCCTCGCGGATCTTTGCCCGACACTCGATGCAATCGTACCGGAGCGGAGGAATGCCGTACGCGTAGTACGAGTTGCCACTGTGCTGCGTTGAGGATCCGCTATCGCGTCGGTAATCACCCAGCATCATCATGGAGTCGTTCGACTGCTGCTGCAGCGGGTGCTGGTGTTGATAGTGTTGCTGCTGCTGCTGCTGCGTAGAGTGCGAGTGTTGCAAATGCTGCTGCTGCTGCTGGTGTTGCATCATCATTTGCGAGTGAGAATGATGCGACTGCTGATGCTGCTGCTGCTGATGCGGGTGATGCTGTTGCTGGTGCTGCTGCTGCTGCTGTTGCTGTTGTTGCTGCTTGCAGCAAGGTTCGCTGTGGTGCGTATAGTGCCCGGAGGAACCACCCGAGTCCCGGTTAAACGAGCTGCCGGAGCGGTTCGAACGGTTGCCCCGGCTGCAGCAGCTGAGCGCCTCGGAGTGCGGCGAATGGCGACTGCTTTGGGAGTGCAGATCTGGCAGCGATTTGTGGCTGTTGATGTTGTAGGACTGTGTCGGCGAGTAGTCCGACTCGTCGGTCGGATGGTGTCCCGAGCCGGTGACCACAGCCTGTGAGTGCGAGTACGATCGTTGATAGTTGTAGCGACTGCTGGAAGGAAAAAATTAGTAGCAATGATTAGTATAACGAAAACCAATTATGAACGATCGCAAAGGGACCCCGGGATGAAACCCCACGACCATGTTAGAAGCAAATGATTTGTTGTTTATATTTCTTTCTTTTTATGTATCAGTTGTGTCCTTGCGGAACCTGCGATTTAAGGTGCCACCAGTTAAAGTGTGTGCAGTAGTACATACACAATTATTTTCCTCATTGTAGTCGAAATTTTCCAAAGCATTTAACAACCATTGACCATGTTGCAAACTTGTCGAAAGAATTACAAGCTCTTATAAAACAAATTAGTCTAATTTTGGTTGGAATGGATTGATCCGCCTGTGCAGAACAAAACGTACCTATGACCACCGCCGATGGGATGCTTGCCCTCTGGCGAACCTCCATGTTGTTGCTGCTGCTGCTGTTGTTGCTGTTGCTGCTGTTGCTGTTCGGCGTACTCGGCCGGTGGGCTGATGGCGTGGTAGTCATCGGTCAGCACCAAACTGTCGTGCAGTCCGCCGTACAGGTAGAGATCGTCGTCGCCGCCCGGATGTGGCGGCAACGACTGGGGCGACAGGAACGCACTCGGGAAGAACACGGACACGTCGCTCGGCTGCTCCGGGTGCACGGTCAGCTGCTGCTGGTAGTTTTTCGGCGGCTGAATATACCCGATATCGTCCAGCCCACCGCCACCGACCATTCCAGTGCCGATGTAGCTCGTCTCCAGCGGTTGGCCGAATTTAGAATTGATTATGCCCACATCGGTGGGTGGTATTATTGTCTCTTTGCTGTCGGCGGCGTTGAGCAGCTTGCGCAGCTTGGTCTGCAGCAGATCGGATCCGGATGAGGCGCTCCGGCGGCTGGCCGGCCGTTGCTGTTGTTGATGCTGCTGCTGTTGCTGTTGCTGTTGAACTTGCTGCTGTAATGCCTGCGCTACGGCTGATGAGGAAAGCGTCCGCGAGGGTGATACCATATCTGTATGGAAAAGGAAGAAGGAAGATTAGTAGACAAAACAAAAAGAAATATGTTCCATTGCATCGGCCGGGAATCGAACCCGGGCCGCCCGCGTGGCAGGCGAGCATTCTACCACTGAACCACCGATGCTTGATGCGTTAAGGACGATACAGAACGAGCGGGCCTAATCATAGGTTGAAGAGCCAAACACGATCGATTGATAAAAATACGATATGATTGAAAAAAAAAAATTACCATCAGATTCAGCCGACTGCTGTTAGATTCAGGTAAATATAAATCTTCATTAATATCAACGCAATAACGTTCTTGTGCCTTTCGAAAACATTGTTCTTCGAGTCAAACGGTATATCTTCTAACGAATAATGACTTGTTTTGTTCATATTCAAAAGAGACGCTTCACTGCTTCACAACACCTACCACCAATGTGGTCAAAACTGGGTTCCAAGGCCGGATCTTATTCCCATGGGCGTTGTTCAGTAGCCGGTAACAGGTATGAATAAAAAAAGGGTGTTGATAGGTACAAACTTCAGTGTAGACATCAGCGTATTCGCGATGCATCTACATTTCCTGCTCGTCCTGTTCTTCGCCATCCAGGCGGTGGTGTGTGGTTTGCGGAGGGCAACGTCGACAACAACAACCTGTGGGTTGCCACTGGTGGACACGACGGTCGATCAGTATACCACAGTCGGCCTAAGGTACTTATGGGATGATTAGTTACTAAAGTTTAAATAACTCTGCACCCAACAACGGCAACGAGGAGGTGGCAAATAACCTTATGTTCATCATAACAGGTAAAAATGTCATTTCATCATTTCAAATGTTCCAAAGCGTATCTGAATTTTTGAGAGGATCAAACGGATCATAGTAGATGCGTCTCCCTCATCTTTTTAGTGTTTTATTCGAGTTCTGTGAAAATAAAGATCCCATTGTGTGTAGTCCATATTTTCGAGAAGAAAACATCCGTGTTTGAAAGAGGTTGTTGTTGAGTTTGCGCACAACACGCAGCTTAAGTTCAAATTTGGCTCTTCCTCTTGGTAAGTATATAAAGATGGCAGTAAATTCTTGCGATCAGTCATTTCCGTAACGTACATCTGACAAAGCCGTGTATTTGAGATGAAGCTACAGTTGGTGCTTTGCCCTTTATTTGCCGTGCTGGCGTTGGTCTCGGGCGGTGCGATACAGCAGTCGTTTGTCGATTCATCACTTTCCGGATCTATTCCTGGCAAGCCAAGCGTTTCCGAACAAACCGCTCTAAGGCATCGGTATGATTAGATGACATGCAGACATGATCGGCCGTATGAATAACCGAAATAAAATGAGTACGCGCAAATAAAGTACACGCCGTTGTTCTAGGCTTTTTAGCATTGACTTGTCCTTGACTTCCACCTCGGGAGAAAAGATTCCCTAAAACTTACATGATCCACTAAGCGTTCCGGTACTGCCGCATCCACCGTCGACTCCTCCTCTGCTCTGCTGGGAACCAGATCCTCCACCACCACCACCGCCTCCACCACTACTACCACCGCTCCCACCGCCACTACCACCGCTGGACCGTTTGTTGAGTAGTTGCTGCTGCCGGTCTAGAACCGTTTCCGATTTCACGTAGAATGGCTTGCTTTCGGCGAGCAGCTCCACGGCGGACTTCCGCTTCGAGCTGCGCAGCTGATGGTAGTTGCTGAGCGTTTGGGAATGCTGCGGTGGGAGTGACACCGACTGCGAGTGATGGTGGTGATAGTAGGATGCTTGCTGCTGTTGCTGTTGTTGCTGCTGCTGCTGCGAAACGGACTGCTGCGAGGAGATGGCGGTCGTAGCAGACGAAAGGTAGGATGTCGGCGGGGTGATGATCTGCGATGGCGGGGAAACGGACACCGACGACGAGGAGTGATGGTGACCGACCGGTGGCGGAGGCAGTGAGTGATGCTGAGCCGACACGACACTTTGTTGCACCACCGCCGATGGCGTGTGGTAAGGTGAATGCTGCGACAGCAGGTGACCCTGGCGAGAGGAGATCAAGTAACGTTAATGCGTTACCATTATCACTCGTAACGCTTGTGTGAGACGGAGGCTCGTGCTACTCACCTGATGGTGGCGACTGCTGTGTCGCGGACTATTGCCATAAACAACCGCAGCCATGATTGAAATGGGACTCTAGAACTTCTCAACACCGACTTCTACCGTTACTGACTACTTTGCGGCCCGCGAACCAGGCCACTTGTTCGTGCGTGTCCTTTGCCTTCGACAACACACTCCTGTATCACTGTTTGTTTGAAGGCGTGGATGGCCACAGTTTTGCTAGGATTATCTACCGTCCGGTGGTCCTTCATGAAAATCGATTCGTGTTTCAGTTCCAGACGAGCGTTGCGATGCCCGTAATGGTCCTAATAGCTGGGACTTTTCTAGTGTTTATTATTCTGAAAATATAAAAAAAATAGACAAGAAATTTAGACAATTATCACTTTACCGATACATTGATAATGTACAGAAAATTTACACAAATAAAAAACTTCTGTTGCATCGGCCGGGAATCGAACCCGGGCCGCCCGCGTGGCAGGCGAGCATTCTACCACTGAACCACCGATGCTTGTTGAAAGGGGAGCATCTAATTTAGATTGCGCGCTATAATGCCAAGCATCAGTCTAACGATCAACCATTAATCGAATATTCTCCATTCGTTTTCCTATTTCATCAATAAGATTCAGAACGTTTAGAAACTGGATAGATTTTTGAAAAATTGACGTGCACCTGGGCTACCACATATTCTGCCCTTAATATGAAACTGACACTATAGCACACTCGGAACAAAATATCAAACAAACCTACCTAAACACGGGTGGCCTGGATAAGTAACGGAACGAACTAAAATTCGTCTGTACTATTTTTAGCTATCCACAAACGGTACGTGGTTTGTTTAAAGCTGCCTTCTGGTTCACTTCTCGATGGCCAAGAAAAGCCAAAATAGTTCCATTCCGCATGGCGTTTGGGCAATGACTTCGTCGTCTACAAGCTCCGACGTAACCTAAATCGTTTGCCGGTGCTATAAAATTATTTTGGCAACATACTGAGCAAAGCAATCCCAGAGTAGTTATTTTTCCATCGTACGATCATTTTGGCATGTGTTTGATTTATTTTGCAAAAAAGGGGGTGACACTTTTGCTGCCAGCATAGTTTTTTATTTAATTTTTTCTTTTGTACTGCACTCCCTCCCCACGAAATCGGACCTTCCGGAAGGGGCGAAGGGGCCATTCTGATGTATGTTCACCGACCTGGCGGCTTTCCTTTACAGCCGACGCCTTTTATAGTTGTCCAGTCAGCCCTACTTTGGACGGACGCTGTTTTTTCGTGCTTCCTCCAAAAGGTGTTGGAAAGTTTCCGTTGGGGCAGCACCCCGTTGTTTATGATCGTACGATTGTACACTGTTAGAATCGGTTCCTCAAATTTCCCTGAGACTAGCAAAATCGGAGGATCGCAATATATTGCTTGCTAATCAAATCCAGGCACCTTAATGCAACACGTTACACGATCGTACGATATTACAAAACGGCATCGATCACCGAAGCTGAATTTTGCCAACAATAAGTACCTTAAATCCACGCTTCTGTTTCCTGTAAACATGCTTCAAGGGAGCCAGGTGTGTTGGCCCCCAAAACACAAGTAGCCAAATTTGAAAACAAATTACAAAAAAAAAACACATTTAGTAGATTATCACAATATAAACACCTCGTGCCATTGGAAGAGGAACACACAACATTAGAATTATTAGATTAGAACAGCAAACGTTGGCGATAGTAAACGATGAGCTTTAAACGTAATCGTTTAATTCTTTTTCCGACTTTGTTCACTCAAACGAATGAATCTATTAATACTAAGTTGATCAACATCAGTATTTGCTTTGAGATTACAATTTAATTATATTTGTTCATACGACATACGAGTATTTTATGGAGATTAAAGTCCGACCCATTACGCCACTATCAGTTCCTTGTCGGATGACCTTTCAAATGATCTTCATTGATTTATAACTGAATAATGTTACATTTCCAGCCTCTATTTGCTCTATTCCCATATGGATTTATGTGTCACTAAACAGATACCCGATTGCACAATATGAAAGCAATCGAACTGCTCGTCCGTGAAAACAAAGTAGGAAAAAAGGCGCGAGTCAACCAAAGGCGGAGTAAACCTTTTTCCTCCGCATCGACCATTGTTCGTACGTGGAAGGAAGACAGTTACAACATCATCATGGCAGCCCGGTGGGGTTGTGTTAATTTAATTCTATTGGATCACTAGCCCAATGATGGAATCGATCTTGATCTGACAGCGATGTTAGGAAAGATATTGGTTTTAAGTAGCTAAAATAAATTAAAAATGTACAGCTAACGGGACAGAAAATTCGTGAACGTTTTTTTCCAATACAATTGTGAAATTGTTACATCCGGAAATGGATTAAGGTTTGCTGGGCATCGTGAAACGGTAGAAGAAATATGTCACCGAGGGGAAAAGTGACAACCGGTTCCGTCGTGATAGTTTCTCAATAAAGGGGCAAACGGCCCTAAAACGTCACCTTCTGTGTTTAGCAATGGCGATAATGCTGCCATTTTGCCAACGTAATGGCGGACCCCACCACGTCGTGCGATACTACAGTATACTGTCGATCATGTCCCCAACATTTTCACCGACACGCACAGAACCTGCGTCGGCTCGTTCAAGTCGATGAGCAGCAACAAAACAGCTGCAAAGGAAAACAATAAAATATCGCACTTTTCCCTCGCCCTTGCGCATGGTGACACAATGTCCAATGTGTTCATACGGCCAGGTTTGTCGTGTAGTTGATAGGCGAAGCAACGGTGAGGTAAAGAAAACAACATTCATTTATTAAAAAAATAATGCGAACCATCAACTACCCGTCCGAGGGCAAACGTATGGCAAATTCCTAACCAGCTTGACATTCTCATTGATTTTGTTCGTTTCAATGATGATTGACACATTTTAATTCTCACCTCTTGCAAAATAAACAATGCCCCAGACCAGAAATGGATGTAATTTTGTGGCGTCAAAAACGAAAACTGGGCAACGTCGATCGAAAGTGGAAACAAATGAATGACACACCTTCGAAACCACACTGGGGAGTCGACCCTGAGCTGGTCGGCAGAACCATACCCGACTGCTTCCGGGTTCACGGATGGAAACTGTCAGAACAGTTGAATTTGGGTTGCACGGTTAACGAACTTGACCGCACATCGAGGTCATACCGGTAGCGTTTCGATGGCCAGGTCGAGTAGAACAATAAAGTATCAAAATCAACCGGCCATAATCGGCACAAAGATTCTTCTCTATCGGACACCGCCTAAAAAGAGAAGCCAAAAAGTGAAAACAATCACAGTAAAGTACAATAAATTAAACCATTACAATAAAGTAAACCGGGTCGCGAAAGAACTTGAAACCCTCCTTTGGAATGACTTAGTTTTAGTAAATAGTAAAAAGCTTAACCTAGCCTGGCCGTTAAAACTAATCTTAATAATAGTAAAATTCTTAACCCAGGTGAACTCTTCGTGTTTCATGTTTCGTAAATGTGTTACTAAATAAAATCTCCCTTTCAAATAATTGTTAAACTGTTTAGTTTAGCCTCAACATAAAAGATTATCATCCGCTATGCTAAAAGAAGCAATTTTATTCTTTCAGAACAGCAAAAGCAGCCATTTTTTGACATATAATTTGAATGGGAAGTACCATCATCAACACAGGAAGTGGATCATCTAATTGTATGTGGCATGTGTTATGCATACAAACTCTGGAATTTCAGGCAACATTATGCTATGAAAAAGTTGTAACCGGAAGTTGGATCATAGCTTTCGTAGTTACGAAACATATCCTCATTCCAAAGGACTTTCCCCCCAGCACGTAGAAAAGAAAGTCCCCCCTAAATGAGTTTGTGTTTTAAAGACCAGCAATGGTGCAGCATTAATTAAAAAAAAAACACAAATTCATGAACAGCACGTGACCGCGCTCGTTGCAATAAAACATTACGGCCCTTCTGGAAGCAAAAGGCAGCTAAGCGAACCAACACACATTAGAACATAGATAAATAACTGTACAACAAATTATATAGCAACAAAACAAAAAATACAGTAGCCCAACCTGCGGCCGCTTCAGGCTCTTGCCGGAAGCGGATAGCTTCATGTACCGCTGAGACATACGGCCAGTGGTAAGAACCGGAAAAAGAGCTACCGAACATCACACACACAAACACACACAGGGTCCAATCACGTAGGCCGCCGCGGCCGGGGCTTGTCTTTCGCACGAGAAAAAGTTGCTCCCGGAGGTGGATCATCTCGCAGCGACATAAGAGTTGCCATCGCTCGGAGCACAACCCGCCGGTAGGAGGCGAAGCGGGGCCAGGAAGCGCGCACAGGAAGGAGACATTTCCAGCACCACTTGGCGACACTCCAAACCGGATCAGCGGGAAGTGGAGAGGCATCGCAAAAAGGGGGTTCATTAAAGTTTTAAAAGGTATGGAAGAAAGAATGGGACGGAGGAGAACCTAGAGAGGACCTAGAGAGTCATCGAACCGTCCACCGCCAACCGGCTACGGCCGGTGCCGTACGGTGGACCACTTTACGGACCATCGCTTCTTATCGTGGAGTTTCCACGGAATTACACACACACACCCACATACACATCGATGCAAAGAATGGCCAGGAACGGCAACGCCAGCGTAAATGTTTCTACGTGTCATGAATTAATAATCGATTCACTTGTCTCTGCTCACCCACATTTGGCAACACCGTCCATATTATGTCTCGTCGGCGGGCCTGGCCGGTTGGTTGGGATGTGCGGCCTAGAGGCCATTTTCCGCCCGATTGTGCCCTAGTCTCCGAGTCCACCACGGACGTTTGGAGGATATCATCAACATAGCGAGAGAGACGGAGAGAAGGCGAGACCGAGCTAGCATTTGCAAACACGGAAGATGCCAGCGCAAAAAAAAAAGTTGCACCTCTCAGTGCCCCAAATTGGGAACCAAAGTTGTCCATCGAGCCGGCGACGTGATACGGAGACTCCCAGGACATTCGCACCGTAGTGGTCCCGTGGCACCGGGCGGCGAAGTAAACAATAAATTTAATAACGGTTTGATAAATCGACAAATGGTCAACTCCCGGGGCAGGTTAATGGGGGAAAAACAAAGTTTGGAGAGGATTTCCTTGCCTGCCTGGGAACTAACGAGGTAGAAAACTGGATTTTATGTATGAGCCTTTGTTGTGGCTCCTCGTACTCACGAGCATGGGTGGCCTCTTCTGTGGGTCGGTGGTGTCGATAATGACATGTTATGCTCGTGTTATGGTATTCGGTAATTCAGAAAAGATAATGAAGATAAAAAAGGACTAGGTCCACCATGGAAATATTTTACTTCCTTGGAGAATACCAACGGAATCAAAAATGAGGATTTGGACAGAAGATCCAGTGCATGAACAGCCTACATCTAAGTTGGTCCTTAAATTTAGATTATAGACTTTAGAAACAATAAGCCGACATTACTTTGCAACTTAGTATTTGAGGCTGAGCATTTGGATCGACTTTAATTCAAAATTTTCGTACGAAACGTTTTGGATGCTTCAAAGCATTCCAGTACCCTCATCTGCAATTGTTCTTACCAAACGAAAGGAATTCTTACCCAACTTACTGATTTCCAAAACGGGTTTTGTGGTGACAAGTGAAATTGTGGCCTATCAGATATTGAGTAATTCTTCTTGCCCTAGCGAGTTGTTTAATCTGAAGAATCGAATCGAATGACCGCTGGCAGGATGTTGTATGCGACCCCACAAATTCGATGGCGCAGGTCGTGACGGGGAAAATTATACATTTGGTGTTAATTAAACGCCGGCACATCGTTGTCGACGCGTTCCGAGGGAAAGTACCGAGTGGGATGTGTAATAATATTATTAGTTGTTTATAGCACTCCGTATGCGCGCCGCACGAGCCACAGCGGCTGTTATGTGATAGGGTGTGAATTGGAAACATCAACCCCATAAGGAGAAGCCGGTAGGTAAGGGAAGGCTTGAATCGGACCTGGAACTATCAAACACTGTTCTACGCTGGAGGAAGAAGTTACGGGCGGATTGCAGGGCAAGGAACGTACCATAGGCAGGGCGGTGTTTAAAACATGAAATTGGAACGGGCACAGCTAAAACCAAGGGCTTAAGTAACTCTCGCACTCTCCAGTAGGTCCCCTAGAACTAGGTCACAGTCAATGCTAGACGGGTCTTCTGGGGCCGGAAAAAAATGGTGCCACTAGAGATGGGGGATTTCCATGGCCTCTCCAAAAACAAAAAAAGTGGTAGCCAGGAAGGTCTCGCTACTCCTCAGCGCATGGAACGGGGTTTGCTACCAGGGGCCCAAGAAGGAAACTTAATTTTGACACGTTCAGCACGTTTCGGGTTTTGTTTTCCCCCCTTCGCCCTGGCGGCCGAAAATCGTCGCCGGGAAAGCCCATATCGTCGGGAGAAAATGCTGTATAAACAGAGAGCGTAAGAAAAACAGACCGCAACGGAGTTCTCGTCTCGGCGGTGCGTGTCTTTTAATGCCGGGGTATTTCAATTTCGTGGTTTTGTGCTTACGTGCGGCTTGAAATGTACGGAAGTAGTGAAACTCACTAGCGGTTTGAATGCTATAAAATGTTCAAGGTTCTTGATTACGCACAGTCTTCCTGTGGTCGTTGCTAGCGTTCCTGTTTCTTTACATATCTGTTGGAGCTTCTGAGCGTATGCAATTCATTTGAGGTAAGATCTGAAAACTTGTGGTTCTTTAGTCTACGCTTTCTGGTCACGAACATTCTGCGCAAAACCACCGAAACGAAGCGATCGATATTTTTATTACAAAATATTACAGATCGATCAATGATTGATGCCTCGTTTGAGGCTCTTCCTCCCACACTGTCGAGCTTTTTATTAGCGGCGTGAAGAAAATTGCGATCTTCAATGACTTTCGTTCTGCCAAGCTCTTACACTTCCTCATGTTTTCCCATTTTAACCATAACCACAACAACACCTTAGGATCCTACCGCATTCTCAGGATCCCGGCGGGCAAAACAAATCTTTAATCAACGCAAACTCTGTCGAGCTGTCTATTCTTTGATGGGTACAAAAACGCCGCCCATGTCGGCATTAGGTAGCACCCGTTTGTCGTTACCTCTATTTGTTCAGCTCATTTCCGATTCGATTGATTTATTTAGCAAAACACGAACGTATGTATGCTTGGCCGGCCGAACGGACAGGGTTGTTTTGTTCCGAGAGCCGTGCAATTTCCGCGCGGAACTGGAGCTCATGGGAGAAATTGTTCTTGGTTGTACTGCAAGTGGCAGCTTAATGACACGCGAACTAACAGAAGTCGAAAAGGTGAAAGATAAGCGGTCGGACCAAAGCAATCTTTACAGGAGCACTCCACAAGCAGGTCGGTCAGGTCGGCTTGTACAGACGAATTTCTTTTAGGGCAGAGTTGGCAAAAGATTCTTTGGATTTCTAAACGAGAGCTGGCCATTATGAAGTTTAGTGGTTCGTAAAGCTTTTGAATGTTTTAATTTCTTCAGAACATTGTACTAGAACTTAATGGCCCTAGGAAAGTGGAGGGGTTTGTTGAACTCTCTCGTACCATTGCAGCTCAGGTTCGCCACCGCTGGCCGTTAGAGTTTAATCATCCATCCATCTATAATTTTCTTGGCAGAAAGTGGAGGTAAGAAGCTTGGTTGTTTTTGTTTTGCTCCTGGGTTGGGTTGCAGTTAATGCCATTACAGTATGCCTCATTTTCTCGCTTCTCTCTCGCTCTCTCCCTTTGTTGACCCACGCCTTATCCCTGGAGGCTCTCAAGACTGAGGGATGCCACATAATAACAACAGTTAATTCATGGTCACGAATGAGAGGTTTATTTTTTTCCTCGTCCAAGTATGATTCTGCCGGAGCCTGTCGCTCCAAACATGGGACACCACTACCATCGCAGATGGACGATGGCCTGTAGTAGATTGCTGCAGTCTGATGGAAGGAAAGTTTTTTTTCCCCCCCATCTTGCTGCCATAATCGCTTGGTCTCTTAAAGACAGCTGCCGACTTGCTGTCTGCGCAGTTGCCAGCCTTTTTTCTTGAATGGTCCATATTTAGTGGGATCAGAGTCAGGGTGTGGATGCAGTGTGACTGATGGACCCCGTGTGAGATGCGACCCGATCGGGTGTCGTGACGTGAAGCAGGAACAGGATGGCATCGGGAAGATAACACCCAACTCCTGACGCTGTAACTGTAGCTTGTAAAATCCTTTTTCCGGTTCAGCCCGTTCGTTGCCCTCACCGTGTGAGAGATTATTGTGTGTTAACTGTGTTTTATTTCAAGATCTTCTTCCTCTGAATTTCTGCCTTGTTTGCTCGAAGGTAGTCAAATGACAAAAAAAACCCTTTGACCATGGACACAACTCCTTGCCGTGTATGAGGCTGAAGTACTGAAGTACAAATCCTCCGGCTCGCAGTGTGGCGAGTCCGTAATTAATTGTCCCCCATGACCTTCTGAAACCGACGCAGACGACGTGGCTCCTCTTCGGCCGGAAGTGAAAATCAAATGGCACTTCCCGAAGTTTAAGTGATAATAATTTCGCAGACAATTATGTCCGGCAGCTGCGAAGCGAACGGATAGGCCCAGCTCGTGCCCATGTAAGGAGAGATGGCCATTACGGTTCGGAAGAAAAATGTATGACAGCAGCGATCAGCTCCACCGCGGACCGGTTGGATGATACCGGAAGCCGGCGAGACGGTTATTAAAGCGGGAAGGGAAAAATATAAGAACTGCTTTTCCTGATCGATCGCGGAGGAACGGGCCAGCAGCATCGATATTCGAAAGGAGTCGAAGGGTAGGGCAGTAATAACGACAA
Organism: Anopheles coustani; assembly: GCF_943734705.1. Lineage (NCBI taxonomy): Eukaryota > Metazoa > Arthropoda > Insecta > Diptera > Culicidae > Anopheles > Anopheles coustani. The sequence continues at coordinate 61,129,916 of NC_071289.1, forward strand.
TAAGGCTCCCTGATGATGGGATCAGTTTTATGAGGGTTTATCGAAAGTGACTCAATCGAGTACAATATGCGTCGGAATCACAGTCATGCCGTTGGGAAACGTTCATTAAAACGGTTAATCAATGTCAAATAATCAATTTCTGGTCCCCCGTCCCCTACCATCGAAGTCGTAAGTGGTTGGAATTTAGACATGGTTGCCGAGAATACGGAGGGCCTGGTTAAGAATAGAAGGAACCATATGCAAACACACACAAAAATACATGTTTTCTTTGCCCAAGAACCCTTACGATGGAGCTCTAATGAACATGTTGCCCTGGTACAGATTATGCAAACACTGGATAGAGTAGAAAGAATTGAAAGAAGGAAAAACCAGGGCCACATGAAACACTACAGTCGCTGCAACCGCGCGCGTTAAGTGCTGTACAAATAAATTCCGTTCCGAAAGGGAGTTTACTTTTCGCTTACAAGCCGGGGGCCAAACCTAGCACGGGCTGATGAATTAAACGTGCACGGGGGACAGCTGTGTGAATGGTTAATCCTACGATCTTGTAAACTAATCCATTTGCAACGGATTTGGACTGCTTAGGACCGATGAACATCGATGTGGGCGATTTGTGGATCGGTTTAGTTAAGCATTCCTTTCCGACGTGCTTAATGAGCTTATGTTAGTAATTTAGCTTATTTAGCTTTAGCAACTGAATGTTGTGTTTTTGATCATTTTCACGAATCTTCTGTTACTTAAATTTTCCAAGATCTCTTTTTATTCGTCCTTAAAAGAATGATCTTCAAAAATTGTTAAAACCGACAAGAAACCAAAAACTGCCGAGTTGCAAACTTTCGGCCATGGCTCGGGCCCCATTTGGAGGTTGTCATGCAAAAATGACTCACAGACTAAAAAACTGGCCACCAGCACCATCACCAGGCGCGCGCCTCGTCGTTGCTAATCTAACGGAAAATGGGCATCATCAGCACACCTCTTCATGTGTTCACGGGCAAGTAAATAAATAAATAAGTGAAAAAAAGCATCAACCCAAGATCGCGTTGGCGTTTCGACTTTGGTTGGCCGGGTCGAGGAATACTGATTAAGTTTATTTAGCTGTCACCCGCGGTGGGACAGGATCAGGCGATGGAGTTCTCGGATGGCGAGAGGCTTGGCGTCTTGTGATGGAAATTGAGGAAAGAAAAAAAAAAGACACATAATCCCGTTCCGTTCGCTTGCAGCACGATCTGCACGAAAACGCGCGGCGGGGCCGTATTCTAGAGAGCGTGTATCTTCATCTTCGCTTCCTTTTTTGGGGTCAGTATGTGTGGGAGTTGGCTCTTGAAGGCTGGTAGTAATTTGCCTTCGAAAGATGAGGGAGCGTTTTGTTGTTTTTTTTTATAGCTCTCGCCATCAGGAAAATTCGTCTTGAAGCAAGATAGTTTTAATTACGACCAGTTGCGTATGTTGGGTATCTAATGGGTTCCTGAAAGTGTAATACCAAACCGAAATAACAAGCACTAAATATCCCATCATAGATAAGATTTTTGGAAGAAACAGTTTCTAACCAATGGGAAGCAGACCGTTTTTGTTTAACTCTGTCGGAGCTGGGAACTATTCTATAATTCGTTTTACTGTTGTGGAGTGTAACCGATTTTAATCCCCAGAATTGACCAGCTGCGCTAGCAAGTTCCAACCTACATACTCTACTACCTAAGGCGTTTGACTTCTAGAGCTGGTAGTCAATAATTCAGCCAACATAAAAATCAAATTTTTTTATAATTTAAATTTGAATGTGAAACAGCCTGACCCAAGATCCAGATAGCTCCACTTCTCTGCCAGGTGTCAATTTCACTCCCACTGGAAAGTTCTTTTAGCTTGCCAGCGAGAAAAGAAAGTCTTCTCGAAAATCACGCAAAGCCGCATCCCGGGCAGGAGTCCGAACGAACAAGCACGCTTACACGCAAAAACATGCTGACAAAACGGCACACATACGCCGTATGCCCGCAGGGTTGGCGCATGTTCAACCACGAGACGACGTCGACAACAACCACATTCACCTTCCCTCACAGGGCGGCTCACGGGCGAAGAACGATTGCCGTACCAAAACAGGTTTAGTTGCCTCCTACGGCGGAACGGCGCACACAACACACGGCAGGTCTGCGCAGTCGGCTCCGGTCGGCTCCCCCAAAGCCAAAGGAGTTGTTGGCACATTCGTTAGGGGGTTCGCGATGCTGCTACCCCTCCGGTGGTTGGACCGGGGGAGGGAGATTTTTCCCGTGTTGTTGTCGTTCGGCAAAGATACTTCATCCCGTTAGTTCTTCCTCTTCTTGTCTAATGCCGCTGCCTGATTTCTCGTTGCTCGATCGACCAACTTCACCTCGTCCACGCTGCGTGCGTGTCCCAACAATCCCTTCGGTGAATGGTCGCATCGGGGTCGGGAGCGGGAGATCGATCGGGAACCAACCGTATCTTCGGTCCGGGGGAGCCTCTAAGAGGTGGTGGACACGGACCTCGTCAAGCGCAACCCCGTACGTCATCAACCATGGCCCGGGAAGCGGGTCCGTGATCCGTTCATTCATTAAAAGAAAAAGGAGACGCGAAACCAACCTGAACCGAATCAACAGCAACGGATCGCCGAGATTCAAAAGCAGACCGGGAGAGCGCAGAGAATCAACCTCCGGACCGCCGCCTTTTAAGCCCTTACGCGATCGGTTCTTTTGAAGCCCGACTTCCAACCCTCGGCGGGAGGTGCGCGGACGTTGGACGTCGTGCTCAACTGCGGTGGTCAGTGCAAACAGTGCGCCATCGCCTATTACGGGGCGAGCGGACACGAGATGGGTTTTTCGTTGAACCTTCCTTCTTCCATACCTGCAAGGGCAGGGTGGAAGTACACCGCCTTGTACTCAGGAGGGGGGTTCGATTATTGAGGGTCTCGTTTCGTATGACTGATTTTCTGGTAGTTGTGAGCGTCGATTCGATGGTCCGTTTTTGAGGGTTTTGCTCTATGGATCGTTAGGAAATGCGTAGACTAAGCGATCCCTGCCTGCGGAAGACTACTTTTTAGATCTCAGATGGAGGGGTATTTGGAGAGTACAGTAATAAGAGTTATAATGCTACATAAGAAACGATGTGCCGACAATTGGATAATGCCTAGTTTTTTTTTAACCCATTAAAGTGCCTTCAGGAGAACACACATTTTTATAACATGGAGACGCCTGAAAGAAAACATATTGGAGGATCCCATGGAAGTAACACTAGTTTAATAGACGTAAAAATCAAATGTAAAATCTTCAAACAATAATTTTATAAGAATTCCCTAAAATAAAAACAAAAAAACACAACTTGTTTTAAAAGTGAACTGTTACATCAAGGAAGTGCTTCAGAAGTAAACTAAGATTTTACAAAGGTCTCTTAGACATTAAATAATAAAATCAACATTTCGTTAGATATAGATTGCAAAACATGATGAAACAAGGTACCGACGAAGAAGCTGAATCTATTCTCCCACGAAATGCATTTAAAGTCTGCTACTGGCGATGAGATACCGGTCCGTTTCATGATCGTGCCATTTTTGTTGCCTTAATGGGTGGCGATGTACATGATAGGTTTCATTTTTTGATTTCATGTGCTTTTCTGTCGGGCAGACGCTTGATCGCTTCCGTGGGAAGGGAAGTGAAAGATGATAAGTGTGGTCCACCGTCGGTCAAGTGCACTAAAGAAAAAAATGAAACGAGACGATCAGCGGGACAACTTTCATAGTTTAGTGCGCGTTTAGTGCGTTTTTCTTTTGTGATCCGACGTCAACTCTAGGATTTGCAAGCGTCACGAAAAGCAATAGAAAAGAAATGACGAAACAATTCCAATGCTGCATTAAATTCAACCATCTGTGGTTATAAAAAAAAACTAGCAGTCTGTTCATGTTCCTTAAATGCTTAGTCGGATTCACCCTTCTAATCTTGTGTCGTTCTGTGACTATATTTAAGAGTGAGTGGTCAGAGGGAGAGCGAGTAATTGAAAATGAAATTGATACTTTCTCTGGAATGGTTTGAAGATAATCTTAATTTTGTTTAACGCGCCTAGGTAGCTGTTCCCACACTGGTCGTAACGCTGCCATGCGGAAGATGGATCGTATTTACTTAACCGCCGTATAAGACATTCCCAGCATGAAGTAGAAAGCGACAAAAAGGTTCCCGAAGAAACCCCATTGATTGTATGGGAAAGAGAACGTTGTGATCTATGCAAACGTTGACTGGCGTGATAAGAATGGCTTCACACCATTTTATATAAGCATGTAGAGCGTTTGTTCGAACATCGAACAAGCTACGCGGAATCGAGCAATGCGGAAGAAAGTGCATCAAACTGGCCGATTTTTGCGGCACCATAAAATTGGCCCCGAACCGGCACTCGAGCAGCTGTGTGCAACGAAGATGACGTTATTCTAGGGAAATGGCGCCTCCCAAGGAGCTTAATCACTTCACCGTCACATAACGACAACTGGAGCGGGACACAATACCGTACTGTGCGAGGCCGCCCTCCCGTCGCGTGGTAATTGGAGGAAAATTGAGCCCGACTCCCGCCGTGTCGCGTTTCGCAGCTGGCGCATCATTATTGGCATCGTTATCGACGTCATTTTCCACTGTGGGGCGCGAAGAGTTTCCCTTCCCCGCCGAGATGTGTGGTGATGCAAATTTAGTTTTGTCTTCCAACCGAACAAACAAGACGCATGGACATAATCGGGGCTATTGTGCACCGCGCCATAATCTGGACTGCGATTTGGAGTGAGTCGTGGATTCAGATCAAACGTAAACGCGTTTCGGAAATTATCGAAGCTCCAAAACATGGGCTTTGCCACTGGAGAATAATTGGTGGTAATTTTTCTTTATAATTTCGGCACGCGAAGTAAGCTAACGAGCGAATTAAAATTGATTAGATTCTTATGTAATTTTTTGTATGTGAAGAAAAAGTACCAAGTTGAGAGTGCAGTTTTTCTAAGCTTCTGGTATAAAACACATGCATTTTTGAAACATACGTCATGTTACTCAAATTATTTTTAACGATTATTGTACGACCAATGTGGACTATAGTATTGATAGTTTGTACAAAATTAAATTAATATACAGTGACCGGCACGGAAAAGTGCCCACCTCGAAATTTTTTGATTTTCGTTCAATATTTTTTTCTTTATCCAACTAAATACACTGCAAATATTTTTTGTATCTCGTTTTATATGTTCTTTATGAGATTCACCTATGAGCTAGCGACAATAAACATATGTTAATATTGAGAAAAAAATTATTAAAAACTTGTACCCAAAAAAGCAGTGACAAGAAAAAGTGCCCACTTTGAAATTTCGAGTTTTGCATAAACTTTTCAATTGAGGGCTAACCAATTTATTGCGTTTTAATATTTTTTAGGTTTGTTAGCACCATTTCTGATATTTATACATGTATGATCACGTGTTTAATTCATGTTTGGTTGTAGATATACAATTTGTTAATATTAGGTTTTGGTATCTCTTTATTTTGAGTGTTACAATAAATTACATTGCATAAAATATGTTTTATGACACTCATTTACATTAAAGCAATTCATTCAAAGCACGAAATCCACAAGGCAGCGGTAGGAAAAATCACAATGAAATTTTAAACGTAGGCGGATCGCCCTGGTAGGGGAGACATGTGCAAAACAGATGCACGCATGGACCCTAAGATCATTCGTGAAATCTAAAAAATTCAAAAGTTACTGTCAGAGAGGTCATGGAAACACTTCACTAATCAGTTTTCGAAAGAACTATCCGTCGTCGGCTTGTTGCATACGGGTTACAGAGCAGACTTGCTAGGAGGCTTCTTTATATGGACATGACCAATAAGGCCAAGCGTCTTAAGCTCGCTGAGGAACATGCTGCTATGCCTCTAGAATACTGGAAAACGGTTCTGTGGTCTAACGAATCAAAATTTGAACTTTTTAATCGAAGATGGCATGAACGTATACAGCGCAGATCGAAGGAGGCAATCTTGCAGGTTCGCCACATACAGGGCACAGTATGCCATGAAGGAGGCAATATGGTGGTCTGGTGTTGTTTTTCGTCCAGTGGAGTGGGAAGCCTTGGGAACATTAACGGTGTTAAGACTGCACATTACAACATAAACATAAACATCCTGCAACAAAATCTGGAGATTTCACTGATCCTCACGGGCCTTGAAGAGCAGTTCGTTCTCCCGGCGGGGGCAAGTTTCACGCAGCCCGGCGGGGCCAAATTCGACATACTGCCAAGAAGACGAAGTCTTTCTTCCCGTCTTGTCGGACAAAACTGTTGAAATGGCCTCCTCAGAGCCCGGAGGTTAAGAATTTGTGGGCAATTCTCGATGCCAGGGTGGACAAAACTGATGTATCGAATAAAAACGACAATTTTGAAGCTCTAATGCGCGCTTGAGAAGAATAAAATCCCCAAAAACTAAAAATCCTAGTAGAAAGCATGCCAAAACGCCTTCAGCTGGTTCTAAAAGCTAAAAGAGAACACTAAAAAATATCAAAATGCATTTATTATTACTTATTTTTATGTATATTAATGAATAACTGAAGTGGGCACTTTTTCTTGTCACTGCTTTTTTGGGTACAAGTTTTTAATAAATTTTTTCTCAAAATTAACATATGTTTATTGTCGCTAACTCATAGGTGAATCTCATAAAGAACATATAAAACGAGATACAAAAAATATTTGCAGTGTATTTAGTTGGATTAAGAAAAAGATATTGAGCAAAAATGAAAAAAAATCGAGGTGGGCACTTTTCCGTGCCGGTCACTGTAAATAAACATACAAACGGATCAAACGATTATTTTTAAGCTTTTCTTTGTTTGTTTTTTTAACATTGTGTTTCTTTGTATTCGAAAACAGTAGGTGGAATCGCATGCGGATTTGCTTAATTTTAACAATAGTTAAAAATAAGCGATCGCTCATTTTCATAGACGTAGGATCTTGAAATTACCCTGCGTGAGTAACGACGGTTCGTTCTGATTTTAACGACCATTTATTTTCATGAAAATGACTAACGAATCCAGCCAAACAATGGAAAGATGGCAGAATAAACGATCGTTAAATAAACAAACCAGTATCCGATATCACGTCGTGTCTTATTTAAAATAATACAAACTTGTTAAAGCCAAGGAATAATAAAAATAAATAAAAAGTACTGAAACAGCAAATAATTTGTTTCACAGTAAAGTATGAACAGATTGTAGACAACAACAAAACCTAAACATAAAACAATTTCTCTGTACTTTTTGAACAAAAAAAGTTCAATGTTAACCGATTGATGAGATAGCACAAAAAACCAACAATCGATAAAAGTGAAACCTCCATTGAAGCCGTTGCGACAGGGTTGAGTGGCCGGATGCGTCCCAAACTCTCATTTTCCGACCGGCTGTAATGAGTTTCGGACTACATATCTCCCCTTCCCCTCCCCCTTAGTGCTCCAGCCCATAGCCCAGTTGGCACGTTTATGTACGCACGCGAGCGGCGAACTGAGGCCGAGGCCAACACGGGTTCAATCAACCGGCGGCTAGCCCCTATGCTGAAGCCCCGATCGGCACGAGGATCGGATATGCGCGCTTGGCAAAAACTGCAGTGGCAAGGACATGCAGCCGGCAGGGGACGGCGTGTTTCCGAGGGAGGCAGGTGGTCCAGCCGAATGATGAGTGAAATGAAATTTAACCGAAAAGAAAGTGAACGTTGCAGTTTGCTGCCATAAGGCGCTGCCATCATAATCTTACCCCCAGTGGCAAGGGGTAGGGAAAGAGAGTAGAACCGAAGGAAAACGAACAGAGGAGAAGAGGGTGGTAGAGTTCGGTGTTCCCATGCCCGTGCCTTCGCTTGCCGAGAGTTATGTAAAACATCAAATTGAAGCATAGCAGCTCGATTGATTTCGATTGATCGATTTTGATCGATTTCGGTTTGCGCTCATGTTCGGTAGATCGATTAAGGTGTATGGAAAGTGCTGGCTGGGTGCGGTGGGAGGGGTGGAAAATGCGGAGGGACTGGTACCGGTGCGAAGCCGCACCGAGTCGCCAAACTTGTGGCACGCGTGAACATTTTTGACGCCGCACCAGCGAGAAGAGACTGGTGGATGCGTGAAAATGAGTGGAAAATTGTGGTTCAAGTTTTTGTTTTGCTTTGTTGATTGTTTCTGCTTTCTGCTTTTTTTTTATAACCCACCCCTGGGTATGCCTAAATTTTCCACAGCTCGCCGGGACTCGCCGTGAACCGTCAATTATCGCTGATTTATCGATAAAATTTAAGAAATTGAAAAATTCTGGACGAGGTTTTAGTCGGTCTTGTTAAATATATTGTAATAAAACGAAACTCTTGTTCATTTACATCATTGTTTCCCAAATTGTTGTTAAACAATTATTTGGTTACAGAAATAATTTCCTCGATGATTTTTTAATGCTAGCTTATTCCCATCTTAAATTGTTAAGAGGTGGATAATATGCTATCAAGATCAAAAACAAACTGTAATTATTTGGTAAATCGAAAAAAAGGTATGTTGCAACATCAATCTAGTTGATACGAAACTGCTTCTCATCGGAGCAAAACGCTGCAAAACGGTCATGAGACGCTGGCGACCTTTCGCTAAACACTTGCGATCGCGAAGCTATAAGATCTGGATCACCGCCCGGAGAGGGCAACGGTACGATCGGCAATCAACCAGAACAGAACGTTCAGTCACGATTTGAACCTTCCCGATCGAAGCTCGATACCAGCGACCGTGTTTTTTTTACGAAACATGATTATCTGCATGGCTCGCAAAACGGGTGTGATTCCATGCGGTTCCCTCCGAACAAGTTTCACACCAATCTGAGCACATGATGAGTGTTTTCCGCCCATCGACATTAGCGCATTTGCACACCGTTCTATCTCTCCGTTGGTAGCAACAATGTGGTACACTTTTCAAACAGATCCTAAGATATTGAAGTACGTGGGGAACGTAGCTCGTTCTGCTCGATGAGTTAAAAATAAATCTTCTCGAACTTTGATCGACAACACTAAAAGCACAATTCTGGATTCAATTGAATAATGTGCGACCAATAAAAACAAAACGCTCGCTTCTGCAGTTATACCTTCCCGAACGAGCCTCCCTCATCGGCTTTCTTCTTCCATCGCAAAAACTATAGGACGTTCGGAAACAGCGACGATTGTGGACAAATTGTCCAAGACATGATGATTGGCGACAACCGCAGCCAATTGATTTATGACACTTGATCGTTAGACCGCAAGCCGGCGCACATCGCAGGGCACGGGCTTTGTCTCTAGAGATACAATTTGTGCTACATGTGCCAAACACATCCTCCGATGCGCACATCGTTTCCAGGGCATACACTTGTGTGTGAGAACATCACTGCGCAGTCTTACGACGATGGATATGTGAAAACCTCACGTGAAGATTTCCTTCATTAGCACCCCTGCCGTTGGTGAGCCGATTTCAAGTTGCGGTTGGGTAAATTGTTAATGAAAGATGATCATCCGAACCACCGGCAGAAGATTTTGTGCTGGTGCAGAACTAATGAAGGACACGAACTCGCAGTAGAGGTAGAGAGATCGGTGTGATCATCTTCCGCAAGCCTGGCAGGTTGCCCAGGTAAGTACTCTCGGTCACTTCCTCCTGACTAGCTCCCCCACAACTCTTTCGCAAACGGTAGAGAACTTCCTTTCTGCAAATCTCTGATGTGTACGTGCTCGATCCGCCGGCGCGGATATGGCCTAGACTCCGAATGAGTACGAGCGAACCCAGCTCAAAGGAGTGAGCAGGACCTGCTGGACCAAAACAAAAAAAGCAAAACGCTCTCCGAAAGACAAACGAGAAAAGAATAAAACCAAACCGGATCGGCATAAGTATTCCACGTAAACCGGACCGTGAGAAAAGAACCCCCGCAGTAGAGTGGCTTGCCGTACCGTGCCGGTCGCAATTTCGTAACATTCATTCGAAAGGAGAATCACTCCGACGACCCTCGGCATCCGAGCCAGATCGAGGTTTTTGGGCCCGTTCGATCGGAGTTGGTGTTTTAAATTTGCCCATTTGTTCTCGGTTGTTCAGACTCCCTCCCTGGAGGAACGATCGTGCGGTGTCTTCAATATCTTGACTCGGTTGGCGACGGCGCTGTTTGCAGTTGCTCCAAATATGGTGCAGAACTTAAGAACCGGTAGGAAAGTTCCAGTACAACTGACGTGTTTTATGCTCCATCGACTGCCTACAACTTTCACAGCCCGTTATCATTCCGGTACGTGAAAGCATTCTGTCCACTTTTTGGGTAGAATGTTTTTTAACGAGTTCCAGAGTTGTGGCCTCGGTTAAAAGATGTTTTGCTACCCTTCGCTAGATACTATTCGGTACGGTCACTGGGTAGTAATTTAAGGGCACATTTTAAATTTACCTCTAATTTAATTCTTACCTTTATGAAACCTACAAAATTATCTTTGTCACGTAATCACTTCTTGTTGATTGGACGCTTATAGCAAGTGCAACCCTCTTTGCAGGTTGCAGGTGAACTTTATACGCCCGGCAGTAAACATATGAGCGCACTTGGTACCTCAGGGGAATTTCTCTTACACCGGTTCGGAGGGACCTTTTAAACTTCAACTAGCAGACACTGAATAACTTCTACCACGCGTTTGATAGGTCAAACGGCACCATTGCGAACACTGTGCAGTAAAAAGGGGTTGTTAAAGCACGTAGAAAATTCACAAAGCTGCACCTCTTGATTTCACCTCCGCAGAAATGGGGAATTCACCGAACACCTACGGACGGCACAAACGACGTTGTTTGGCGTGAATGTTGGCAAGTTCCCTTCTCCAACGTTTAAGATCATATCAGGGACCTACTTCGCAAGCTTCTGAGGCATCAGGACGGCCGAAACGAAGCTCTAGCTACTAGATCGATCCGTTGCCTGGGATTTCCCTTTCGTTGCGCGTTCGAAGCACCGGTGAGCTAGATGTTAGAAGACAGAGCTAGGAGGGTCCGGTACCACATACACTAGAGAGGACACGGCTGGCACTGGGATTTGGCACTTGACATTTGGCACACACTCTGGGCAGAAAGACACCAGACGTACGAAGATACAACATTCGAAATCCTAGATGGACATGGGCCTGCAGGCGATAAGCAGCTCCAGGAGCGGGTTGCTGGTTTGAAGTATCCTCCAGTATGGGCGTTTCGATTTCTTCACTTTCCCAATTACATCAGAACCGGTACACAGGTCCCCACAAACAACACGTCTCCAGTGTGCAACCTTCCGTAGTACTCCTGTCCCTCGCGAGTGATTCAGGGAGATGCAGATTGTGTGTGGAGTAATAATCGTAACTAACACGTAGGAAAAGGGGTTGGATGACGTTCAAACTCACGAATCGTTCAGCGCGCACGTTCCTCTCGAACCGACTACTAGCGAAAGACTGACTGGCTCAATGGTTGAGGAGTCCGCGAAGTTGCGCGGAGATTTGACGTGTTCGGAGAAACCGCGAGAGCGAGCGCGAAAGGAATAGCGATTGGGTGTGAGCATAAGGGACACGTATAGTCTGGCAAGGCCTGCTGTTTGGAAGCATAAAAAACACATAACCGACTGGTGGTTGTGCCGTGTGTTGTCTTCCACAGGCTGCTTTCTCTTTCTGCGATCCATTTCATTGCTCTTTCTTTCCCCCGGTGTTCACCGGTCTATATGTGAAGGTATGAGTGCTAGTGGTTCAAATGCAAAACAAAAGAAAAAAAAACATAAAAATACACACATCAGCACGAAGCGCCATGCATGCATGCACACCCACACGTAAGCACACGGCGCTGCATGCAGCGCCGTGGAGGAAGATGTTATGCTATGCTAATTCCCTCACTTTATGCTGCTGTTGCTGCTGCAATTCCGCACCGCACGGTTCTTGTCCCGAGCCTTACCATTAAAAAAAACTCATTGCCCGAGAGCAGGGATACGCCGGCTTCCCTAAGCTTGCTCCCTTTCGTTTTTGTTTTTGTTGTTACCCCATGTGGTGGAGGGCGGAGAAAGGGGAAGGTGTAAAATAATACTTTTTAATATGCCGATCGACTTGGCTTATGGGGCCCCCGGTGAAGATAATGAGGGCCGCACGTGAGCATGGAAGATGGATGACTCTACACAGGAAGGGAAAGTGAGATGACACGGTTATTCTTCAATGGATCTTGTGACAGTTTCTAGGCCTACGATTTGTTTTATTAAGCGTGAATTTATGAGAAGATTTATTCATTTAGTTTACTTGCATTGTTATTCTTCCAAGATATCATCTTGAAGAAGGCAACATCACCTTAAACCTTATAAATCAATCGTACAAAATTAATAAGTCACGGCGTTTGCTAAAAATACTTTAAATTAGGTGTGACGCGATATTTATGTTAAAGCTGGAAAGAATACTTCTTTATAGTTGTGTTTAAAATCGTTAACCTAAAATAATAGAAAACAGACATATTAAACAAAAATAGCGTAAGGCAAATGCAATTGCATTGCATATATGCATCATGGTTAATAACTGACAGATTCGTTCGTTCATTGGTTGTTAACTGATAAATTTGACACATTTTTGTTGTTGAAACATTCTCTTATGTACCCTTTTGTAAGGTCCTGGTAACCCATGTCAAATTTGTTGTTGTGGTTTATGCTCTCGTGAACCTCCACGGATAGACGCATTTTGGTGTAATCTTGAACTGAAATGTGTATATTACCCGTTGATGCTGGTTTTTGCTCGTGTTCAGAAATGTGACCATACATAGGAACGAAGCGATAGCCCCGATGGACGCAAGTTCGGAGTTCAACAATAGTGTTGTTCTTCACTTCCACTATGTATTACGCTGGCGTATCAGTCTCGTGACCGGTAGGCCTTAACATAATAGTATGATGACCACGGGAAACGTTACCATGGGCCATGATGTTGATAACAAGTCGGCTGCGCGCTGCTACCCATATCTCATTATTGAAGTGCAGCATGTTTCGTTCGCTGGTTTGTATGTACTCCAGTTCCTATACGGGATACCCCTTTTTTCTTCTTCTTTTTTTTCATCCCGCTTGATAACTGTCTGTTTGTTCTGTGTTTTTATTTACTTGTTCACTTTCAGTACCTCTCTCTGTTTTCGTTTCTTGCCGTTTTCTATGTTTCTTTCGCCGTTCTATGATTTTTCGAGTTTTATATTCTGTTTTGTATTTTCATAATCGGTACTCCGGTACGTAGTTAGCAGCGTGCGTTTGTTATTACTCTTGTTTGTTTCACTTTACCCCTTTTTTACGTTTCCCCTGCCCGCGGTTGCCCTTTTTTCTTCCCGTGGTACCTTTTGTAACGAAGCCGTGGCGAACGGTCGGTTCCATGTTCATACTTTTTCTTCTCATCGCTGAGGCGCACTTTACCCGTGATTGCGCTCCTCCTTACGGTTATGTCAGTCGGATGTCTGGTAGGGTAATAATAAAAACAGGGCCGGTAGTGGTGCAAAGCTGCGAGAGTATGGGAAACGAAATCATCTCGCAGCATCATAACAACAGAACGACATGGCGCAGACCGGGCCGATGTCGAGAAGCACATCGAGAGCCCGTCATCCGAAAAGGCGATGCCTTAGAATCCATAGGGGAGAAGGCAAGCCCTGTGGAGCTTTGGGCCGCGGCAGGGAGCCCATGTCTGTCGGCATGCCAGCAGCCCGTGCCGTATTTTAGCCCCGGTGAGGTCACCGTAAAGGTGATGGGATGCGCACCCATACTTGGATCGGCAGGCGAGCTGAGCAAAATATGAAAAAGGTACCCAGCTGTCCACCGTCGCACGGTTGCTGCTCATTTCAGGACAGTCTTGTACCATTTTCTTGCATTTTTTTGTTTTGTTTGTAGGCTTCGTTCGGTTCAACAAACACCTCGGAGACGGCTGGAAGGAGCCAGGATCGAGCCTGGTCACAGGCCAGGCACAAACATAGCAAATGGAGCGCAGCTGCCGGGTTTTCTGTTTGTCCTTTATTAGGTTTATCACAGGGATCGAGTAGAGACATTTTTTCCACTCTTCAAGTGAGTCTCCCGAGCCATGGTTTTCTTTTTTGCTTCATTACCGTATTGTCTTTTCTAGACAAGTTTATGCTAGCACATAAATAACACATACTCGTTTCAGAGAAAAACCTATTAACTTTCCCGGCGAATAAACAACTGCCACCGAGATTAATTTGTCTATGAACATTTTGTATCAGCGTAAATGTTTTACAAGAAATATAATAACCATTTACTAGTAGAAAACAATTCGAACAGCTCTTTTTTGTATGATTATTAAAAACCCTTCAATCTCAACTGTTTTGTTGTAGGTCGTTTTGTTTATTTGAATTTATTTTTTTTTAAATATACAGAGGGCGTGACTAGTGTTGGGTCAAGTAACACTTTTCGATGTGCCGTACTGTGGTACCACACACAATTTACTGTGTTGTGCATTTGTGGTAGCACATTTGTGTCATACAGTCATACAACGTCTCTATTGATTCAGCAACACCTTTTAGATTCAAAATGGTCGGTGTGGTCTAAATGTTCGATTCAAAAAGTGTATGCCTCTTTTGTTGTACCTCTACGCGTAAAAAAATCACAAACGGATGCAAAAGTATCCCAGAATTGAACAATACAAAATTAGTACACAGTTTCTAAGGAACAACACGAATAAGGTGCATAATTTTGCTTGATATAAGGAATGCTCGATGAGGGCTGTAGCTTAAACTTAATATATAATCTATAAGCAAGCCAAGTTTTGAAATGTGTTCCTTATAAAAAATTATTAGTTGCTAAAAGTTGATCTATTCGAAAATCCTGTTTTTGGAATTTTAGATTCTTGTCGTTTTTATTTCAAGTATTTGTGTGCCTATCGCGCTTCAATTGAAGCCTTTTTTCGTATGGTGGCAGTTTTTTTATACAAATAATAATGTTTGGATTATGTAATAACGATGTTCAAAATTAGAAATACTGGAAAATTTATTCCTATGGTAGTTATGGAATTGGTACACCAAGGAACCAAAGAACGGTTAAAACAAATTATTGGTATAACGTTATGACTGTATTATTTGGTAAAACTTTACTGTGGTACCACAATTTTTTTCTGTGTCGTGTGTGATGCCACACTTTACTGTGCTGTGTGTGTTGGGTAGCACAGTAGCACACGACCCAACACTAGGCGTGACGAGTTTGAACAGTAAATTTAAGAAAATGATTTCTCATTTCATAAATCTGGTGATCAGTGAAAAAGTTATTTTGTCAAGTATAAGTATAAGAAAGTAAAAAAATTGAAAAGAATCGTTAAACCCGACGGGGGCTCAATTGAGCCCTTCAAAGCATCGTTAAACTTCGATACAGACTCTACAAATACGAATAGTGTATTTTTGAACTCCATCAGCGAATTATCAGATTTACAATCGTTTTTTTTTTGTTATTAAAGGGACCCAAAAATAACAAAACCAACCGGCATTTGGTCAAACAAATTTTCTAAAATTCGTTTTGAGATACCCGATCGACGTTATCGTTTTTTTTTTACCGAAGTTTGACGATATCCTGATTTACAAGTAAAAGGGTTCACCCGTTGAGGTTTATGCTATTATTTAAAAGCCTTCATGCATCTTACAAATTTATCGATCTCACAACATCCTTTATGATTCAAAACCCGGGGTAAGATAAAAGCACGGTGGTCGGAAGCACCATGTATTTGGAATTCTAATATTTACCTAATTCTAATAATTAAAAAGCTAACTCTTAAACACGAATTGTAAACCGGGCATTTTGTCGCATCTAACATTAAATTTAAATTTGATTTGTTATTAAGTAAAGAATAAAAGCATGTATTAAACTACGTCGTTATGTAATACCAAACGTGAACTTATTTGTTAATAACAAGTTTTTTTGGCCATTATTGTCCAAACATTGATAGTGTCTAGTGAATAAAAACCATACTAAAATTTGGTTCACTAACCCTGATACAAGAAAACGGATAACTTAGGATCCGATATAAAATGTATCATGTTACATTGGCCCCCATTAATGTGAAGCAGGCTAAAATTATCATTACTCATCGGATACAAGCATTTCGCTCCAACGTGCCACAGATCACCCGGACGAACGTGACGATAAATCGGTAATTTTGCTTAAGAACTTGTGCCATCCCTCCTAATGCCGGCAAACGGTTCTCGGGACTGCGGGAAAGTGTCGTAACAAATGGTCGATCGCGCCCAAGCGGTTTGCCCTAGTTTACGGCCAGCGCTAGACGACTTTTTTAACGTGCCGCCATCGGGGAAAACTAAATTATTCCCGGTGTCTGTCATTCGGCTGCTCCGTTCCAGCCTAGCGGTTGCTGCCGTTGTCGTCAAAAACCCGGCATCACGCGGCAACCGATGGGTCGGGCACGTGTTTCTAACCGCTGCCAGTAACGGAGTGTGCATCCGACACAACGCAAATCCCTAACGCCGGCTAGGGCTCGGTTGTTGAGTAGGATGCCGCCTTTCGGTTCAGCTTTCGTTCAATATATGGATATCCATAGGCCACAATCGGGAAGATCGGCACACGAGTGCAGAAAAATGACTGTGCAACGTGTCACCGAAGCGGCAGCAGCAGCAGCAACAACGGAAGCAGCACCCGGCCGGCTCATGTGATTGATTTACGCACCACCAATGACGCTACACTCGAGCAGGCACATGTTCCAACAGCGAAGAGAAACAACACAATCTGTAACTATAACTGGCTGTCACAAACGAGGTCAGTCCGGCTCGAAACCGCAACCGAAAGACAGTTACAATTTTTTACGTTAAATTTAAACGGCAGCAGCATCGTTTCGGTTCGGTGGTTCAGTTAAAGATGACCGAATTCGGTTGTCATTATTTAACCACCGGGAAAAACAGGTTTATTTGTTGAAGAACGTACCTTCGAGGAAAAGCTTTGATTCGTGATACGTGCACTTTAATGTCTTCCGTAAAATACTCCTATATGTCGTAAAAGAATGGTTTATCATTTTTCTCAACGATTAATCCATTTAAGCGGAAGCAGTGGAAAACAGCACACATTCCCCGTTGAGGTGTGATGAAGAGAAAATGCAGCTCACTACAAACAAAACTCCACCTCATTTCCTAAGCCAACTTAAACCAATTAGTTAATTACCATTTAACTTCACCCCGACGCGAAAAACAAAACCCATCGGGTGCGGTAGGATCGTTTATCGTGGAGTTTAGGAAAAGCGCCTTGCGAAAGAACACCTTGAGCTAGTTGCAGGCCAAATGAACTGAACGGTTGGCAAGCGGCAACCC
The DNA here is from genome assembly GCF_943734705.1 of Anopheles coustani. NCBI lineage: Eukaryota > Metazoa > Arthropoda > Insecta > Diptera > Culicidae > Anopheles > Anopheles coustani. The sequence continues at coordinate 61,147,195 of NC_071289.1, forward strand.
ATTCCATCTATCTGCACTAAAACATCCTACGATCCAATGTTTACACCTGGACCGTTGGAAGGTTAACGCCGCCCGTTCCGTCGCGGACAGTTTTACGACTTCGGCGAGAGCGAAGAAGATCGCGACCGGCGAAGGTTTCGCAGCCATGCAGGGAGAATCGCGCACGGTTCGCAGCGGGTCGAAAAAGAAAAACAGGTTCCCTCCGCATCGTTTCGCTCACATTTCCCGGGCGATGGGATTGGGCTTCGATTGATGGCAAATCGGCACGAACAAGCCACAGCAGACCGCGGAAGGTGAAAGGATAAAACATACTTGGTTGGAAGGTTTTCGATCGCGTTATGCAACGCAAATGGGAACCATTAGGGCGCACCTGCAAACGGAGCCGATGGGAGGTCCCATCAATGCTCGCAGTTAAAACAAACGTGCAAATCCAGCCTCATTAGGTCTAGCTAAAGGTTTTATGAACGTTATTAAAGTCAGACATGCTTTGTTTTATCGGCTTTGTTCAAGTGCAAATTGAGAAAATGTGGTTTGCGAAAATTTCTCTTAAGCATAAGGCGTACTTCCTTGCTTTGCAATCGGTCTCTAAGAGAAGAATAACCATTTCGACTAGTTTAACCAAACTTCTTTAATGATTTTGATGTGCCAAATAGACCGAGAGCCGTTTGTCACTTTGTTAAAATCGTCCGCAGATATTATCGGAGCAAATCCAGGACCAGAGAGAGAATGACCCACATTCTTCTTCCCCTCAAGGGCGTTCATTATAAAACCCTCACGAATATTTTAAACATTCAGACATTGGACAGAAACTAGGACGAATAAACCTTGGTTAGTTATTTGGAAGTGCTGTGAACAAGGAACGCCCTGCCCGAAAGGGTGTTCCGTAAAAGAGCTTGAAACAACAAACCAAACGCAACTGGACAAACACACGAAACTTCCTTCCCTCGGATGTCCGATGATCAAAGATCAGCAAATTCCTCGCTCGACGATCGGCTGGTTTATTTAGTTTAAGGTTCAGTGCACAGCGGACCACCGGGAAACGGAGGCGTTGTGTGGACAAAACAGGGCGAAGTAGGTCAGCCATAGGTTTAAGGGAACGGCTTGGGATGGATTTCATATTTGCACAACCACTGCGCGGGAGATGAGCTGCGAACGATCCTGCAATTGTGTACACAAAAGTTAAGAACACACAAGAAGTCAACGTTAGACCATTATATCTGGAATGTTATAGCCAGGTCAGGTCCACGGTTAACGAAAACCATCTCCGTATTGAAAGCCATTGATTTGACCCGATTTTTGGCTAGCTATTGCTGTCCAAACTTGGTCGTGTTTATTTTATCAGCGTCCTCACTCAACTCGGAGACTTCTGAAGTGGTTCTAGACGGCAAAGTATCACCCAAATGGAGACGTTGGAAGAACGTAACCCGAACACACCAACGAAGCATTCTGCCCCACGGGAAGCTAGCTAAAGGCTGCCAAACTGTGTACTTTTGGTGTTCCTATCAGCTCCGAAGAGAAACATATGCAATGTCTGCCCTGCATGTGATCGATCCTCTTGGAATGTTTGAAAATATCGAAAGGAGACCCTCGATCGAGCCAACGTGGTCGTTTGTCAACAACAGAAGGGACGCACATGTGCGACCCATTCGATGACCAGTTCCATTTCGGTTCCATCCGTATGCTAAACGCTCGCAAGCTCTCGTCTGCGGTTCCATATGGGAACATTATGTTGTGGATGTGATAAAAGTGACATCATTTCAGGCTATCATAAGCAGCACTAGGTCCAGAGGATCAAAACCTCCCGTTGTGTGTCTGCAGGGGTATGTCCTGGGTGAAAAAAACATGTTTCCCAACGGTGAACCAATCGACAAACAGATACTACAACCAGAAACCTTTATTCCTCTTTTAAGTCCTAAACACGATTGGTAGGGTCGGGAAAATCTTATATCTCCAATGAGCGCCCCGGCAACGACAGCGAAAGCTAGCCTCTTACGCGGAAGGTTCGTCCCTCATCAGATCGATCGGGATTACAACATCAACAGCTGGTCGATTGACGCCGCAGATTCGTCGGCACGTTCAGGAATCAATTTTGCAATCAGTGAACGTGATCTGCCAAACGATTGATCCTCTCCGATCCTCTTCACTCCGTTCGTGATGTCTACAATCGATTGGAATTGCGCACCGATTCCGGAAGGTAAGCGAAGGCAATAATTTAGCTAGATTATAGTGTACTTAACAGAAGGTCTTTTCTGGTATTAAATTATTTGGAAATCAAGGAACTGTTTCGGTGCAAATATCTCAAATGTTCCACAACAAAAGACAAGGTAAAAAATAAGATATTGAAAACGAAATTAATCCTAAGCAATTATGCTACAACTAACAAAACCAACTACGGGTAAAGCAGGAAACCAGCCAAACGGTGAAAGCTCTCCACCAGGAGGTCGATGCCGGCTCGTTTCCATGAGTTTGCCTCCATTTCCGAGTTCGCCAACACCTTGGCCGTGATCAAGGTATCGGCCGTGTGTGGCGTGCCGCACCTTCCTGATGAACCTGTTCCGAGTGCAGCATAGAGGAGCAGCGAAGCGCAGCGCAAAACTTCACTCAAGCGACCATCACAATCTTCACCCGAAAAGGGTTAGGCAACTTTAGCGCCATTTAAGGGCTCACACAGCGCCGTTCCGTCCCGCTGAAGGTTAGCGCAGAGAAATTATTAAACAAATTGCATCGAAATCCGACCGGCCTCACTAACCTGTTCCCCTACACCGGCACCCGCCCCTTACGAGGGTCTTTGAACGACCCCCTTTTGGGGCGGGAGAAAAGCATCACCGACCAGGTTACGTAAGCGCTGTTAGACGGTCGGAAGACGCTCCATCGGGTAAGGGGCACTAAAAAGGTTTATCAAAAGGGTGGAAAAACCAACACGAGGTCGATAAAGTCAGGTTGATGGATCCGATGGAAGTCATTGAATAATAGAGGGAAATGAACAAGCAACCTATCGGCGAATCAAGTTTAATTGCTCGGGTGGCGACTGTTCCCGGACTTTAGTGATACTGTCGTACACCCGCCAGGGGGTCCGTCCTTCAAAGGTCAAAGTTGAAATCGATTGGAAATAGTGTGCTTTTCGTTCCTAAATTTCATCGCAGCGAAATACCCGAAGAAGAAAATAAAAATTAACGCCCTGATGGCGCCGATAAGGACAGCAGAGAGCAAATGAGTCGGACAAACTAAGCGCTCCGGCAGTGTCGGAAAGGACATACGAATCCTCGCGACACGCGAATGGTAGCATTTCAATTGTGTCTGTGTGCGCCACACGGTTGCATACCTTTCAGGCGCCATACGCTCGTAACCTTTGACCTTTGCCAGCAAACCGACGGGTACTGTTGCAGAGTTCCGTTCCAAAACCCCGACACTGTGCGAATGTTTCCTAACAAACGCACATCCACAGCGAACACGAAGCAGATGAAGTTTGTGAGTTAAATGATAATTTGTGGCACACAGTTTTAATGATATTTTTTAGTCTTTCTTTTCTGTTTCTACCGTTTCCATTATGGAAGTTGCTTCCGCTGCTCGTTGCTGCTGGTTGGTGCTTTTCCACGTACCACACTTTTCCACCATTGGAGTGGGTTTGCATGTATAGTCCTCCTCCTCTCCTCCCCCTCCTTCATGACTAGCGCCAATGCATAAACCATTGCTCCACTGCTCGTTGCAACTCAAGGTCGAGAATGTGTGTTTTATGTGGGCGAGTTTTCCGGGGAAATGTATGATTTATTATTACAAACTTTTGGCAGCCCTTTTCCGGCTCGCTCTGCTACCCGGGAAGGTAGAACGGTGGATTTCGTAATGGTTACGAGTTGCCTTATTCTAAATCCTTGCTGGTTACAGCCAGGATACAGCCTTCTCCAATGTCGAAATGAAATGTTTGCGTTTGGTGCGTTTTCCCACGATTGATTTTCAGCGATTCTATTGAAAGAGCAAAACTAAATCACTGTAATGAATAGCTTCCAAGACTAATAACTCTACTACAACTTCCATCGTGTGCGAGAAGACTACCGGGCGACATAGGCTAAGGCTCCTTTTCTCTTCCATGCCATCTTCCGTTCTCCAGCCGAGCTACCACCAAAAGGAAAAATCTACGGTTCAACCTTGCAAAGGCCAAAGGTGAACTTTCCTTAAGCCGGGAAGAAAATGGCCGGTCAGGTCCTTTTACCTCGCGACCCGTTACCGCTACCCTCGGGAACCGTAAATCAACGTCCTTTTCCCCCCGCTTGCTTTCGATCGATGTGGTTTATGGAAAACGGATGCTTCCACAATCACGAAAGGGAGCGAAAAAAAGGTTCCCTCTTTCGCCTAATGTCAAGCATCCATCATTCCAACGCCCACGTTGTCGTCGTCGTCGCTGTGGGTGGAATGGAACGAATTGATTATTCTATTTTTGGCGCCAAACTTGTCGATTTTCCGCGTGGCTTCCGACCGAGCCGGTGCGTGCGGTTCGCCTTTATTTTTCATCGTTTTCATCGCTTCATTTTGTAGCTGCCGGAACCACTCAAAACGTAACCGACGTAACACCCACAGCCAAGGTTAGGGCGAATGTTTTCCGATTTGATTGATGACGATGGGCAGGTTAAGGTAACGGAGGTGTGCGAACCATTGGCAACCCGTTTTTCCATTTCCCAAACCGATCCTTCGGCGACGAAACTCGATTTCGTTGAGAGCATACTTTAAATCGTTGGATACCTTGAACGCTGAATCAGTTTTGTCTTTTGATTTGAACGTTATGAAATAGATACCAGAGAAATATTGAAGACCCATCACGGTCTTCAAAGGATATGCAAATAAGCGGCCCATAAATCAATTACAAGAAGCACTAAATTGAACCGCTTCAATTAAGATCAGGTGATCCCCCGAGGGAGTACTTCGACACATCTTTTGCCCGAGGATTGGATTTTAGAAGTGGGTTCATTCGGCAGCTTTTTAAAACACACTCACATTTTCCGACTGCACAACTGCAGCATAGATCGATTGCATCGCGACATCGCGGCTCTCGTCGCCGGGTGCAACAAACCCACCGGAAGTTCACCGCAGGCAGACCCGATGTTTAGGCGTCAGAAATTAATGGTCGCCCTGGGGCCACTTTATCGCGTTTGCTTTGTCGATACACTGATACTCAGACGCCGTTTCGCCGATGGCAACAAAGCCACAATTACCGACACGCGACTCCTAACGAGTACTTGCACCGAAAAATCAAAACCGCCGTGTGCCATTGCGGTCGCTGGCTGTACACTCCGTTGGCGGGTTCGCGTGTTGGCTAGGGCTATGAAAACAACACAAGAACCTATCAAATAAAAGGGAAATGCACTTACATCGTAGTTCCACTCGGAAGCTTGCTGCTCCAATGCACTCGCCCTGCCTGGTTGCTGCTTTCCGTCCGTTTTCCCGACGAGCTTACTTTTCCCGGCCGGCCGTTTTATTCCGATACCGTTTCGTTCCCTCTGAGGCTACGATCCTTTGGCGTTCGAGATTCCGTGCCACACTGTTGTGTTCGGCATCGGGTGCAAGGTGGCTTCGTTTGTTGGCTTCGTGCAGTGTCTCAGAGTTGATTGCATGACCGACGGTTGCACATGACTTCACGTCCAATTGTTGACGGACGTTCTGGAATGAAGCGGTGTACGCGAGGAGAGGAGATGAAAACGTTATCGGACATCTTGTATCGGACAAAACTTGTATCATGATGGGAATGTGTATTATGATCGAAGAATGGGGAAGAAACGGGTTGAAAAGTACGTAGTTTTATGTCAATATCATTAAGCAATGTTAAAAAATGGTCTAAAAGTTAATCTTCTTAATCTACTTTATACTACTATCTACTCTCTTTATAATCTAAAATTTGAAGATCTATTCAACACAATACAAACAGTTAAGCGAAGTACAGAAGATAAAATCTTCAAATACATTTTATTCGGAAGGAAGATTCTAATTAAATTTAAAAACCGATTAATATTCTAAACATATTTAAACATCGTTTTCTACGGAAGAACCGACGTTACCGACTGTTCACATTACGCTGTATGGTGCCTATAACAAATATAATAGCCTTTTCTGAACATTGTAAGCGGATTCGAAAGCAGAAGTGTGCAACACTCGCGAAAATAAAAAGCCAAACGAAAAAGTTCTCGAAGGGTCGTTATAGCAGTATTTCACCACCTGTCGGAAGGAGCGAGTCGTGGAAAAAGAAAGCAAAAGGGAAAAACTTTCTTGCAAGGCTTTTCCTGTTCTAAAATCGACCGAAGACCTAGTCGTTCCACACAACACGACAAGTATGCATAATCGAAGGGAGGGACTTCGAGCAACAGGAATTAAATCTGGAACCGGACCTAGGCCAACGTTAGGTGGAAAGGAACTACGCTCGGCTAAACCCCAGCTGGTGGCGCGGGCGGTAGGGCCAGGATCAACCAATAAATACAATTTTCCTGCCAGTGCCGGGGGAGGTAAAGGTAGGTGGTACCGTCGTTTGTCCGTTCCTTGGCACACTTTTCGCGATGGAACATGTTGCCGTTATCGCGATCGCGAAGGTCCACACGGAAATAACTTGACGCTTGTTGGAAAACGTGCCGGTGGAAAAGTTAGAAGCCCTGGGATACCTTCCTTTTTCTGTAAAGCCCCACTTACGCCACACTGGCGCCCTTGGAGACGACGAGTATTTCTGTTACTTATGGTGTTACGCTGTGAATTTGTCAGTTTCTGTAATGCCTTTTTTCATGCGTCGTATGTAGTCGGTTGCCATTATGAATCTGTTGCTGGTGCTACCCTTGTGTGGCGTGTGAAAACGCACCGATTTGCGCAACAAGCCACGAAGGGTACGTCACTTTAGCAAAATGGATTAATGTTCGTGCTACTACCCTATTTTTGTTCTGTTATGGATGGAGTTTAAGTATACCAAATGGCTATTTATTGGTGTGCTTTTCACATATATCAATTATTTTTGTTTCAGATGTTTGCTCGATATTTTTATTTTATAACGTTGTCGATATTTTTACGAAACTACTGCACAAATGACATGTTGGAGGAATGTAAGAAGGAAACAGAGCTAGGTTCCATGTACCAATCACCGAGCAAAGTCGGATTGGAGAGATGGGGTACGAACTAACGACGAGCACTTCACGGTTTTTAATTTTTATAAAGTTGTGCCTTAAAAGTAAACAGTTAAACTTAACATTTTTTATCAAATGATATTTGTAAGAAAAGAACCGCGAAAGAAATAATAAATGAAAACATAGTAAAAAACGGTATTTGTTAAAATAAAACGTTGCTATACATCTTCACTAGAACCTTGTGCTACAATTTTTTAAATAAATATTATCATTTTATTAACATCATTAGCAAACATTATCCAAACATGAAACTTACACAAATATTTGTGATTGTTAAACATTTTTGATTTCGAGCCGAAATCTTTTGTTTGGTAAATGAAAATAATTGAAATTCTTTTATATCAGCAGTAAATTGTTTAAAAAAATGGGCTCCAATAATCTCAGCAAGAATCTTAATAGATGTAAACTGATCTGAAGATATCCAAACTGTCAGCTGGCAAATATGTGTCTAATGGAAACCGTCAAATTCTTTTCTTCTCGAACGGCAACGTGCAAGGGTTTTGTTGATAGCATCTCGTCAGCGTGTCTTGACAAGTGCTTAAAGTGCCGTTGACAGGATTTTCAAAATATTTAGATCACCAAAAATGTTCATCCACGAACAGCCAGGGCATCTTTTTTAATCACGTTGCAAGGCGAGCTGCATCGATCCTTCACGTAAACAATCCTTCTGGGTTGCTCGCAAGTGATTGACGATTGACTCAACGCCGGTTCCCCGTCGGAGAGGGATATGGAAAAGGTCATCAACAGCATCGCTTTTTCCGCCGGACCGTGGAATGCCGCTACTTGCGCAAACTTCTTGCGATCGGTAACATCGTTCAGAGGTGATGTTTAATGATGTTTATTCTACGCGAACCCCCGGAGCAGATGGGCCAACAAGCAATGGGTGATGCTAAACCACACAACAGGCATGCCCAGCGTGTAGTAGAAGTAGCTGACCGTGTTTAACCACCCTCTATTTGATGACTTTTGATGAGGAGGGAGGAACCGAGGAGGTAAGGTCGTACTTTCCCGGATGGGCGTGAATGAAAAAAAAAAACGAAAAACAAAACTCCAACGGGAGAAACAATTCCCCACGAGATTAGGGTAATCTCGGAAATTCGATACTCGAGCCGTGCGCGTCTTCGGATACACGCGGGAGGTGGTCCCAGCTTCGGATTAGGAAGAAGGCAAAGGTTGTTTCAGATTTTGGGCGAGTTTGATGGCAGCAGGAAAATGCAACTTTGGGACGCGTGAGCGAGAGTGAAGATACACACAAACCCCGGCGAGCTGGTGGCAGAGAAAGGCGATACTTTAGAGTAGACAAACAGCGATCCAATGGTGCATTAGCGAGGAAGTTCCCGGTTCGCCCCCTGTTTCAGCGACGGACAGTTGGTTCTAATCTTCAGAGCGTTCGTTGTCGCCACGTGAAAGTTTTCTCCCTCCCAACCCGTGTCTTTCTTACCAACCAACCAAGGGGGTTGTTGGGGAGTTTATTTTGGGATTCGTTTTCCGCGTTGTCGATTGCTGCGCCGCACAGTTGGAGTCATTCATTACGAACGGCGAAAGGGGTTAATGTGGGATAGGTAGGAACTATCCGTGCAACGCCCATCCGCCCATGTGTGTCCGTTCGTTCTGTGCTTCAAACGACATTTTCATTTCATTCAAGATCGCTCGCCGTTGGAAAAATCACACGTGATCGTGATCAGATTCAAATTTCCTAGTGGGTGTTTAGTGTACTTCATATGGCGTCAGGCGACAGGCTTTAGTAATGAAAGGATCCCCAGGGGATGAGGGGAAAATTAATTTCCTTCGAAGATCGTGCACGTTGCCGTTCGGTTGTCCATTACCCCGACAGTGTAAGTCACCTCTGGGGGTATTAAAAGTCCACCTTCTCCGTTTGGCTTCTCATCTGTTAACGGGGCGTAAGATTCCGACACTCCTAGCCGCCTTCTGGTGCGATCTCCAACATTCGCTAAGCGACCGCGCGATGGATCGTTGTTGTTACTCGTTCGCTTCAGTTTGCAATAACAATTTGATTCTATTACTCCCCGAAGATTGACTGACGGAGGTTAACGGAGCGGTACAGTGTGTTAAAACAGGGCACCAACAGGGCTATATCTATATAATGATAGTAATTATAGCAAACGATGGAGAGTTCCCTTCTGCGGCGCGAAAACATGAACGACAATCGTCGAAGAATCGTGACTGCGGAACAGCGACGAGTGAGTCTGTTCGAAATTAATTGTTTCTCAACGAGATGCTGGAAACGACTCAAACTTTTCAAAATGTCATAGGTGTGTGTGTGTGTGCTGGTTCTGTGGACCTTAGAGGGATTTTTAAAAGGCCAACAATTGACCGAAAGCGGAACACACATATGCTGACGAGGCCTTGAAACCCTTATGAAGCTCAACGATGTTAAGTACCGGTATGCAAAGGAAGACCAGCGGGAAAAAAATGCTACCATGTGTTATGCAGGATTGTCCAAAACTCCTCAATGTCACGCACGGTACCACAGTGTGGTAACATTTATTTCACTGTCCCTGAACGCTGGTGAGGTTTCCGTACGGGGAGCAATTATGAGCTGTGGTGTACCATCGACGGATCAAAATCGTTGGACAGCTGCAGCCTTCTGATCTGGTAAGACAGTTTTTAGACGCTCAATCTCTGTGGCGCATTTGGAGGAGACTTTTATTCCCGTTAAATCTTCTGCGGAGACGGCGTTCCACAATCGTTAATAAGCCACATGTGCACCTCCCTCGGGTCGCGTTAGTGTTGCGTGAATTTTGGGTGCGTTCGCTTTTGGGACATCGTGTGCATCGCTCCTCGTCGTTGCCATCGCAAAGCGCTGTTGGAGAACGGATGGTCCAACCGCACTCCACGACCCGATTCGTTTCTGGGTCGTCACCCGTGGCTAATTGCTGCCCGTGCGCCTCTCGTCTGCCTTTTCGGCTGGCTGTCGGGCGTTCCAGTTCTCCGGTACAGGTTTTTTGGAACAAAGCCAACCGAACGGGTGGCACCACATGTGCGTCAAAACTGTGCCCCCCACAATTAAACCCTTCGCCCCGGCGGCGGTTCGAGCCACCGTACGGTATTGTGTGCTCATATCACACGAACACACCACGGTGGGAAAGAAAACATTGAAGATTCACTTTTCCACCGGCGAACTTTCCACACGCCCAATGCCTCCACAGCCGAGTCGACGTTGGGGCACATTTTCGAGGTCTAAAAACAATTTTCGCACATCGAATACGTCTCCCACGTCGGACCGCAGTGGAGCAAAGGTTGAACAGCGGATGCCATAAACCATTTTATGGCAGTTAGGGGTCGAGTACGAGAAAACACCGGTAGAAAGTGGGAACACCCCAGGCAATCGCTAACAACGGTGAGGAAAAAGTGCAAAACTCCAACGCCACTGCAACCACGCGCAATGCTCTACAGATTCGCGAATCTTCGGATAAGTTCAAGTTGCTGAGATAGCTCAAGAGGAAAACTTGCTAAGACCCAACGTACCCGGTTTAGGGAAATAAAGCTTTAGGAAAATAATAAAATTTATAAAGTTACCTTTTTCTAAGTAATTATTTTGTTCTCACTCAATCAATGAATGAAATAAACCAATTAATGTAAAATCAACCTTGATACCTTCAATACTTAGATACCAAAGCTTTCAACCGACATCAATTAACGGCTCAATTTAATCTTTAGTACTGGGGAGATTAGCTACAAACGTTCTTAAACCCAATCCGAGATTCAAAATAGAGAAGAAAATTTTGCTCCAAAAAAGTTGGAAATGCTCAAATGTAATGTAACAATGTACAAATAATGTAAAAATATGTTTAAAGATCAATTAGTAAACAACGTTCAAGGCACGGTGATATTGGAATGATAAAAAGGGAACTAGAACACGGAAATTCGTTTTCTCTTATGCGATGCCTCTTATACACGAAATTTCACCTGATTCCCTGAGAAACATGAACAAACCTAGTATTGCAATCCCCTTCGGAGGCTGTGCACAGCTTGCGGAACCTTCGCTAGTGCCGATGCACATGCTTACCATCCCGGTTGGCATTATTTTTATGCAAATGTGGCCATTTTTTTCTCCTTTCGTTTCGTATGCCCCCTGCATTGCTCCCACTTTTCCGCGCACTTTCGCTAGACAGAAACTTTCCCAAGGCTCGCCGATGACGTTCTTGCGAGTCATCCGTTTAAAAGGGGGTTTGAAAAGCCGTCTCATTCACAGTTTCCAGCTGAACATACACAAACACAAGCGGGGAAAACTTGGGGACGCGTGTGAGCAGGAAAAGAGTGAATCTGAAACTGGTCATGTTGTTTGTGCGTCTGAGCATCGGTTACATATCTTATCGCACCATAATGCTTTACTCGATTCGATGTCTCGTGTCTCCCGGAAGAGCTGCGTGCATGCCACCCATGGCAAAAGAAAGTCTTCTCTCACTCTCGACAACGGTAAGAAAGTGAACTTTAACGCCAAGAGCCCTCACGCCCGACCAAAGTGTTCCCTTTCAGAAATTGTGAATTATATTATGGTCGCGATAAAACAATATGCGTCTGATCTCATGATAAGAATCAATCGCTGGTGAGTATGAAATGAATTGCATGACCATTGGAGAAGGGAAAGGAGGGTGTGATGACCGATCGATATGGTAGGTTCGTACGATCAGCTGGCTGTCGTCTGCCCTTATTTTCCCTTAGGCAGTATTTGAATTAACTCGTTCTCACTTTCTTTCTCTCGAACCAGCCTGAAGTGAGACTCGAGTGAGATAAACGTGATGAAAGCAGTGAAATACGATGATATCACACAAGCGGCGTCTTTGATGTTGGTGACCGAAGATGAAATTCGCAAAGCTCCCTCTGCTCACTGGTGAAAGCGAGTGTGCTCGTGATAGCTCACCTATTCCGGGCTTTCGTAGCATCCCTCACGCACGGCGCACTAATTGAACAAAACAAACGAAACCGTTCTCCGAGAGTAGGGAATTTTACCCTTCTCTCCACCGAGGGACAGAATGTGAGATGAAAAAGAGAGTGAAAAGAGCGAGAGAGAAAGAGAGAACGTGTGGAAAAGCTTCTCGATTGCGACGCCTTTCCCGATGGTAATGTCGCTGTCAACTGACGTGCGCTGTCAAACCGTGCACCACAGCATCCGACGCCTCGAGCGATGTTCCCATCGACCGATGACGCTGATGGTTCGGATTTGGTTTCGTGTCGACATTCTCCCACCCTTCCCCACACCTTCTCGACCAAGCCCGCTCTTTGACAACCACACACCCCCCCACACACACCGTTGACCTGATTGCTCGTGCTCCAGACACTCCCAGCGACTGGTGTCGGGAGATGGTTCTTATGTGTTATGACGTCATTGAATACCGTGGCTGAACCACCGCCACCAGGACCAGGCAAATGGATGTCGACAGTTTGCAGCCCGTGTGTGCAAGTTTGGTGCATCCTATGTTCCGGGAAATTGATCGATTGAAAAGTTCAAGCAACTTCTTTTTGTTGTTGGCTGCTCGACCTCGTTTCTACAGACGTCATCGGTGTCCGCTTGTGGATGGAAGTGGTTACCATCCAACAAGTGCAGGCGTCATCGTTACGAGTGCTGGGGTGCCATTGTAGCCAATACTTTTCAGTTTAATCCAATTACACAATCCACTCATAACCACGTTCGCAGGGAATGGGAGCAGGACCGGCGCAACAGTCTGACGAACAGCGTTGAACTCTCTTCCTGCCACTGGACGTGCAGACACTTTCTCTAAAAGCCAGAAAACACATCCAGCGAATGTAGTTTGGTAATGCGAATGCGCTGGCTTTCTCTGGCTACAACTTCTAATCCGTGTCTAGTCTTCCTACGGATTTGGGGAAACAATGCCGAAACACCTGGGCGAAAAAAGATGGAATAAACTAACCCCAAGTATTACTTGCATATCCAGCATTGAAGCAAAAAGGTCTTCAGGAGAAAAAATGGTAAATAAAACCTTGCATATCCCAAGTCCGTGGGACTACGTCCAACGCGGACCTAATGACGCAACAAAATACTGTTCGTGCTCCGGTTCGACGATGCCGGATCTAAACTTCACACTTGAACAAATTCGCCTAGTTCAGCGCCCCATTCTACGACCTGGACAAGACTTATGGATGGAAATTGGATCTGTCATATCTGCGCTAGCTACCAGCGCTGGTGTTGGCTTTGTGGTTTACTTTCGGTTCAAACCCGCCGTCAACCATGCCGGTTGGCCTGTACAGTTTCAGGGTTAGCAGTTGCATCCACCGTTCGCTAGTGCTCCCGTGCGGCGGACGAGGTACGTCGATGGTTTCAAGTGGACAGATTGGAAAAACCGTGCAACATGCCCGAACGATGCACCAGCCGGAAAACTACCGTCCAATGAGCCCGGGGGGCCAACTACAGGCCGCTAGGCCAATAACGATCCGTCGGTTTAAGGGTGTTCACCGCAGCAGAGGTGCACGCGGCACTGTGCGAATGTGATCCATCCGCAAGGGGCTCGATTTACCATCGGCCTCGGTGCCAACACGAGTGGCAGGGGCTTTGAAACTTGCCTCGGTCATTGGACACCCCTGGGGTGCGGCTTAAGGATGAAGAAAAAATATATGCACATGCAGAAAACGGTACCGGCGTCGGTGTGACATTACGCACATGTGCCATTCGACATGTGATCGCATGTGGAAAAATTGATGCAAAAGTGCGTTGTTGGACGATAAAGTGTGTTGACTTTTCATACATCGTCAACGCTCAAGTGTAACATTATAATACCTGAATCTTTCCGTTGGGTTGTCGAGCAATCGAATTTCAAACCACTTCGTTCTCTACCAGTTGTTGGCTAATGGACCAACGTTTTATTCAAATATGATATAAACCAATCGATATTAGTGTTGTGTATTATGAATCTTTTATCAACTTATTATCTTTTATCAAACTTTTATGAATCTTTCGAAACCTTAATGAATCTTCATGAATCTTTCATCGATCTTTCACGAACCTCCATGATTCTTTCATGGCCGTGGATCATTCAATCAAAAATCGTGAATCTGAATCGGAATGACACAATTCTAATCGATATGAATCTGCAAGAATTAACTAAAATATTTACAAAATTAAAAAAAATTAAAATCTATGTTTTGTTACAAAATTATATTAGTCAGTAGTTTTCCCCAGCAACGGCTTAGAATTTATAAGATTAATCCCTCCCATTAGCCATATCGTTGTTTTTATGTTGGCTTTATCCTACACGTAATCTGAAAGACATGCACTCCACACAAACGAGAAGACACACTCGTAACCGAGTGGAGCTAAATGAGTGACAAATTAATATGTTAATCTCGCTATCGCCTACGCCAAAAACCGGAAATATTAATTTCGACAAAAGAGTCCGTTCTACTGCAAAAGGCAAATCGAGAAAAGTATCACAAAACCAAATGAACAGATACAAGGTTTGTCAGAGTTTAATCTTCCCGGATGGTGTAGGTGGACAATTTAAAAAGCGAAAAAATTATACTTCAGGAGCATTCTCAATCCACCATATTTTGGTGTCGTTATTACTTTAAAACTCAGATAAAAAAAATAACTTATGAAATAATATCACACACAGTATGAACTGTATAGTTTATGTTAGTTTGTATGTTGACTCATACATATACACAAATAAAAAAATCATAGTTCCAGAAACACACGACAAAAATGCTCATCTCTTTTATCTACAGCGTTGGCTCCACCACGGCGCAGTTGATTCTGGTGTGGTTCGACCCCATCGTCGACATCTGTGCCGACCAGTTTATTATTTATCATTCGCTCTCAATTGGATCCGGGCCCCTAATTGGAAGTGTCTCGGGGCAGGTGGACCGGCTCCTGTCGATCCCACTGTTTCGTACGTCCTTTATTTCTAGTTCGCCCACTGTGAAGGGCTGTTTGTTATTGGAACTTGTTATTATCCTTTGCTTGTCCTTCGTTTGCTCCGTCGAAGCTGCAACTCGTTAACCCGCGCTCGCGAGCCCCTCGAATAAGTGGGAGTTGTTTGCGTGGTTGTGTGGCTGAGGATGTTTGCTAGTGTGTCCCTTGATTGATAAATCCATGAACCATTGTTCGCTAACCAGGCCAAACAGTGGTAGAGTATAAGAAAACGGAAAAAGACTCAACGTTCGCCAGTCAGACTAAAGCTTGATCCTTATGGTTGTCCCACTTGCCAACCGTTGCCCCCGAAAGCGGGGCAGCGGAGGGCGGGGTATTTCTCTCCGCCTAGGACGCAGACATTGCCTTAAGAAGATACGACATCCGATGACACCAAAGCTGGGCAACGCTTTCCGTTTTCTCAGCGTCGTGTTCTTCCTCGTTGGAAGAAAGATGGCAGCAAAAGGAGCAAACACTAACAGAATGAATACTCGATATGTTTGCCGAACCACTTGAGCAAGCTTCACCAACCGAGCGTCGGTGCCATGCCTCCTACGGCGACGATGGTGGGATTGGAACACGCCACACTTGAGGCAACCACCCGCGGATTCGCGCACGATAGTGAGTCCGATGGGCGAACCGGGGACTGGGCGTAATGTCACTAACCTGAAAGTAGAACGCTCAGCCATAACTCCCAAGCATAGATTCCCGCTCGGCATCCCTGCCGTGACGATGCCGGGCTTTCGTCATCGGTTTGCTTTCCAACACTTGTACCCGTCAGTCGGCACCACGGGCGACACCCCCGACGATGTCCTCGTGCCAGGTTCTGACGCGCTGCGAGTAATGAGAGTTTGAGGACTTTGAGGACAGCCGCTGTAAAATCGTTGACGACGACGGATTCAAATCGGGACACAATGGTCCGCAAATCAACCCGCAAGTGGACAACAGTACGAAATGGGAAGGCTAAGTGGTCCAACTAACTACTAAGTATGGCAAGGGAGTGAAATGGGACGAACTTTACGCGAAACCATTCCACTGATTCGTTGGCTAGCCTTGGACGGTGGAATTAAACTCTAGTTTTACTAAAACATCTACAACTTGAACTAGCGTCGTAGAAACTATGCTGAGTCCTAGAGAGCGTTACACTTAATCAAGACTTTCTGCAAAGAATATTTTCTGAAATAATAAACTCTGAAGTAAACCGCACACCTCCAGTGCAACCAGTTAAACCTAGTTAAACTTAAGGTAATGTGAGACATGATGCCCCCCCTTTGGCAGAATATATTAATTTCTCGTACACTACTCATGGAAAATAATTATCCCAAATGTTCAGAGATCGATTCTCTACCCTCTCGCTCTTCGGCCAAAAAATAATAAAACGTCATCAAAACTCTTAATTTATTATTAAAACGAAAATTTTTGAGAGCACTTTTTCCACGCGAAATTTTAAATTGGGCGACAAAATGACCCAGAACGAGGGGACTGACAACAATTATTTAAATTTTTATTATATCCATGTAATGTGATTTGATTTTTTATCTTTTTTTTATCTGATGATTCCATCAGAAAGTAGATGTTAAGAAATATTTGCGAAATGTGCTTCCATTTCCAAATAAAAACTATGGTTTGTTGGAATGAATTTTACATAATATATTTCAATATCAAGAATTCAAAATAAATAAATTTGTCAGTTGGCAACGCAGAACGCAAACACAGATTTGAGTATTCTTTTATTTTTGGAAAAATATCATTTTGAAAAAGTATGGAAAGCTTGACAATTACAGTAGTGTTTTCTGCCCCACATAAGCCGGTGCATATTGCCTGCGGATAAGGATGTTTTATTTTATCACCAAAACCTTAATACTTGAATCGAATTCAGTTCGGTATTCGTTAAGTTAAGGTATTGAAGTACTTGATTAATGTCTGTTTGATATTTTTATATTTAATTTAATTAATTATCGTAGGAAAATCATACATAATTTTATGCCAGGTTTCTCTTGGTTTCTCTTATGATAGAGCCGTGAAATTCACATCGGATGTACAAGACACGTAAATGAACATAACATATTTCATTACTTCAATTTGTTTTGAATGCCTAAATTAAAAAAGTTACTACACTGGGGCATCTTGCCACACTGTCCCTTACAAAATTTCTAACCGTCTGAATCTACTGCTTCGATTGTGATGACACAAAATACTGCCTCAATTGGTGAATTGAGGGAACGCAACTGATGCTGAAGCGAACGTGAAAGGGAATCTTCTGGGCAAGCCCGCAAAAGCCCTCGATGAGTCAATAAGGTGCCGAGTCTCGTGGATCTTTCGATGATAGGACTTCACGTGAGTGCCCATTGATATTTTAACTTTCCTTTTCGGTATCTAAGCTTTCCTGTATTCGTCTAAATTCACTAAGCTATTGAAGAAGATTGTTCAACTCTTGGTGGGTAAATCCATACGATGAAGGGATTTTCACCGATGAGTCACGACTACGACCTGTTTTTAATCGCCCCATCTTTCAACGCCTATGAAGCAACCGGCGGACTCGAACCAAAAAACAGGAATTAAATAATATAAAACGGGTCATCAAGCTTGCGCACGAAGAGATGAGCAACCTTCTGCCGAAGTTATAGACCACCAACGTCCGTCCATTGCATCATCATCGCCGCCGACTGATTAGAGCCATTCAAGCGACTTGGATTTCGTACTGCCGTCCGTTCTGTGACCTGCGCCGACCGGAATTTAACCTCAAGAAACTGGGAATGCATAACATCGCCGCCATCTGTTCGTAGGAAACAACATGCAGACACTATCAAGAAATGCTTGATGATAAGGAAAAATTCGAGTTCGCGGCAAGAGTGTGAATCAGCGCTCAATTGTTGAGGGTTCCTTTTGCAAAGTCAAGGAGACACATTGCACAATGAATTCCATTTACATATTTTTTTATGTGATAGCTAGAATTAATTTTAGCTGGATTCGGGAATTTCCCCGATCAGAGATTTATTTTGCATATTTCCACAAAAATTAAGCAAAAAGCACACGATTCGGCAAGTATTAAACCTAGTATTGTTCTCGAAATCCGCACAGAATACAAAACCAAATTTTTTTTTACTGTAAATATTTGTTTTCTTATATTTATTTCAAAACCAGATAAAAAATACTTAACACTCACTATTCGCTTCAAACGCAAACAACGTGCCAACAGAAGGTTGCAAAATGCAAATCAACCAGCCACGTGGACGTTGTTTTTCCATTAAAAATGTACATTCCAATCGAACACAATGTATAATCGCACTTGTTTTTTCACCTTCGTCATGTTTTTCCGTAGCACCCCCTTTCTGTGTTTACTCTCGTCGGCGTCTTTGCTCCGGGGGAATTCTGAATTATTACCAGCGCATTCGCCTGATCGTTGTGCAACATTGTCGCACGGTGGAAAATGCATCGTAGGGATGGGCTCTCGTCCGCTACATTGTAATTATTTTTTCCGGGCCCAAATCGATCGATGCGCTAAGCGAAGCTGTAGACATCAGACTTTTTTTGTGCTAACCCTCAAATATCAATCGAGAAGCAGCACGTTCGATGCCTCAGTAGGCGGCAACGAACATCCTGTTTCCCTGGAGCTGGTTTGGTGGAGGAAAAATTATGCGTTTCGTTTCTACCGCACGGGTTGAAAATCCTCGTTTAGCCGGAAACGGAAATTGGTTGCACCGCTTTTGCCTGACGCTCAGCCTGGAACGATTTGGTTTGTTTGCGCTCCCGTCGAGACTGTTTTGTTTTAGCTTATTTTCCCCGTCTTAATGTTCACCTCAGCTAGACCAAACCGGCCAGACTGGATGGGAAACGCTGTGACAAAATGGCGGTGAAAGCTAAGGTGGAACCTTTTTAATTCACTTTCCGTCGCTTTCCGCGCTCTCATATCCTTTTCCTACGATCCTTTCACCACCACAACCTTATGAGATCCGGTGCAATGGAACGCCATTACTTCCTCCCAACGGCCCACGACTCAATTACATACGGTCTGGTGCGCCAATTCACACCATCCAATGTTCTTCTTTCGTCACTAAAGAGCGTAAAGAGTTGGCTGGAATGGTCGTTGGGGAAGGCTGAATGACGTACGATGGATAAAAATACGAGTACGAGGACCACAGTGAAGAAATGTGGTCGAGATTTTTATTCCTGGTTATTGAACTCATTCTAGTTATTATAAACCGTTCCAGAAAAAGGAAAGACCATAGATAGCATTAAATTTGAATGCAAAGGAGAAAGGTTTAGCAAACTATTATCTTCAGTTTTCGAATTACGACCGTGCAAATTTATTTATGTGAACATGACAGTCAAATCAGTGTATAATATGCAAACCAATTTTATAGATCAGGAACACAGATTAATAGATAAAAGGTAACAAGGACACTCTTCATGAGTGTGTGGATTCAACAAAATAAATCAAAAAAATACAACAACGTAATGTTAAGTTGTGATAATTGATATTCTCATGAAAGTGGTAGAATATTTTCCACTAGCTTATTCTTTCTAATGATTCACCATCACCATCCTGACTATTAACATCCTTATCTTCGACATGCGTTACAAGATTTGCAACGTTCAAGCTAAAAAGAATGGCATAGCTCGAGACGAGATGCTTCAATATAGCCTTAAGGCATCTTCAGCCACGCCGGGGACCGTTTGAAAGGGTTCCGTCTGGTCTTTGACAGCCAATCTAGACCTAGCAAGGGATTGAAGGACTTTTTTTCCGTGGTAGGATTTTTACAGACAGCGAAGCTGTTTTTGCTACAGATCCGGTGGGTTTCGCCAACACTGTCTGCAAGGTGCATCAAGATTATCTACCGGCGACGCAATAGAAATCTGAAGTGGGTTTTTGCAGAATGCAAAGATCTCTACCGTCATCACAAAACGCGCAGGAAAAAAGTAAGATTGGTGCGTTCGCTTGATACTCGAAAAACGTTTGAGAAAATGGAGGGGAATAACATAAATACTTTGAATGGCCGAACACATACAATTTCCTCTGTTGATACAGTTCTTGAGACAACCTTTAAGCCCCAGGCAGGTCTTATTTTCCAGCGTGAGCGAGTTTATTTCTTCCACACTTGGATGAAAATGTTTCCACCGGTGATCGTGGAATATATTGTGCATAAATCGAAATCTATCCATCCCGGATGGTACTTCCGCACATTATCTCAATTAGATCAATATTATTCCAATCGAATATCATGTTCTCCCCTTCGACGCAAGTTTTCGCTGGTGAAACCCATTGCTACGATACGTTCGTTGTGCAGAAAAGAGATCCAAAATGAAAGATGCACGCAAAGGAAGGCGTGATAATTACGTTATTCAGAGAAAAGATTTATTTTTAGGATATTCCGATCAATCGGACCAGAATCATCGATGTTCTAGTTGAAAGCTATACGCGAAAAGAAATTAACCCCACGAAGAGGTTAGCCATTAACCAGCACACCAAAAGCGAGAGATTTACATAGGCCGATGCAGGAACACTTGAACGGCGGCTAATAACAAGCACCGAGAATGTGCATTAAAACAAACCTCTTCATCCCGCCACCCAAAACGGGAAAGTGATAATTCCATTCATCCGGTCGGGCGGGGCGATTTTATGTTTCGTGGTTTTCACTTTTATAAGTGAGGGAAGCACTTGACCTCCGCATTTTAACCTCTACCGTAACCTTCAAACATGTTCTGGACATTGGCAGGAAAGTGCGGTTCACGGAGCACACAAACTATACTGAGTTCTTACGAATGTTCTTAGAATTGCTTGTAAATAATTAGAAGAATATCTATTAAGGGTATTGTTTTTCATATCTACAATAATTTAAAATAGTGTCTTCAATTCTTTAATTGTCGATTACGTTTTTTTCGAACTGGAAAAGTGATTGTCTACTGTAAAATAATGAATGCGATAATAAAACAGGAAAACTCGCATGAAAAAAAAAAGAACGAAGACAAACAACTCAAATTTACATCTCTTCAACAGCATCCAATTTACTTTCGTTTTCTTTTTCAATTGACACCGTCGAAGAAACTCTCAACAGGACATTGATAACGAACCAATTGAGCGAGCGGTTGCTCGTGTGTCGATTTGTATACTCTTCTTTCTGCATTTCCATTTCACCGAATCGAGCCCTACGGGGGCCAATCAATCGAGGCATTCATCCGAGCTGGGGTGTTCACCACCCGGTTGCATCGGAAATGCAGCGCGGAGCAGAAAGGGAAAAAGTCGCACTCGGATGAGGCGAACAGAAAAATAAAAACCGAACTAAAAAACCATACCATACCAGCATAACGAAAAATAAAACACACTCAAACGACCACCATCTGGACGGAGTCGGGTAGAGAAGCATACGCCACCACCCTACGGTATCATCCCAATATTTCCCAACCACCTTCCAACTTCTCCCATTGCCTGCTCCAAGGCGTTCGAGTACCGAAACCCCGGACTGCGAAGTTCCGAGAGGCGATTACTTTCTTTCCAATGGCCGCTCCACTATCAGCCGATAGTCGTCGTTTTCGTGGCACAAAGCACCGCCGGCTCTTGGCCACCATCGTCGGTCCATTAAACTCCGGCAACGCCTGACCGATTGGGTGGTGGTTGTTTTTTCTTACCCTCACCATCTTTTTGTCACGGTGTTTGCCCTGTGTAACTTCTGGTAAGGCCCAACGGAGAGATTAGAATGATCGGGGGAAGGGGGAAACATCGAACCATCGGAACCGCGGCCAAACTTGACGATAGGAAGTTGTTGGTTGCTCGCCGGTTTGGTTTCCGGCCGCTTTACCGGCCGCCTTTGCAGCTCTTATCGACTGTCATTCATTGACCGCAACTTGAAGATGTGCGTGTGTTGTGGTTCAACGGAAGTAGTTGGTCGCTGGTGTAAAGATCGAAAAGATGCCTAAAATCCACGCATTGTCGTCAAATTGTGTGAAAAAAGAGATAAATCTTGGACAAGCAATCAAGTGGTAACAATTAGATCAAATTAAATCTGATATCGGAGAATACTCGATTCGGCCCAATTTTCCCAACATGTTTTTGGTGACCATAACTAGAATAAATCCGTTTCACGTCCCCAGGCCGAGTATAAGTTTAGAGGATGTAAAGGACTCATAAGATAGTTAAAACAAAATGTCTGTAGCTTGGGTTCAACTACATTCAATTTATAATGTTTGTTAACAAAAAACAAAACTGATTGTACATAAATTTAACATATTTACAAAAACTTTGCTTTGCCCCAAACGAGGAGCTTTTAGCAAAATTAGTTTATTTAAAATGACTCGTTTTTGCTATCTTGGGGCTCTCTGTTTTGTTTTCTAAAAAACAGGAAAACACAAATAAATCCCTACATGACACATCTGTTTGATTCGTTTATTCTTTTTAAAATCCAATTTTTTGCGAATCCAAGTACAACTCAAAGCCGAACGCATCCGTTCCGGTTTTAATGGTGCCGCTTACCACTCGAGGCCCGAAACCCGGCCGGCTTAATTTGATATCGTACAAAAAGCATTCATCCCGCAAAAGTAATTAACCCACTTGTGCAGAGGGAAATGAGAAGAAATTATCTTAGCAACACCGGGAGTGGCGGGACTGGGCACAACAATTACCTCCGCGCCGATGATTCCAGTTGCCGGACAGACCTCGATCGGGCGTCTTATTCTAGACGTTCTGCCGTGCCCCAAGGCGGTAGCAGGAGCAGAGGAAGCAACGACTGCGGGTATGGCGCCATGACGCGAGGGGATCATTTACTTGCGCCTTCACGCTGGGCGAATTATGATTTCGTTTCGGGTGCGATCGGAGCGGAGCCCGTCTGTCCGTTTAGACGTACTCGTCGAAGTGGTTCGGCATGGTATGGTGCTCGAGTTTCGAAGCATTTGACCGGAAAGGGGTCGATCGATTGCTTCGATAAAGTGTTGCAGCAGGAGTGTTAGCAATTACCGGCCAATTATTTTTGGATTTATGCATTATAGCCATCCACAAGGGGAACCAGAACCAGATAAAAGAAAACACACAAAAAATGAAAATCCAAACTCCGACTTGAATTGTAAAGTGTCCGAATGTGCAAACATGTGCTAACTAAAAAAACAATATTTTAAACCTATCATTGAAATCTACACCAAGATTTTGCCATTTTATCAAACAAAGATGTACACTAATAATTTAGGCAACGGCAGTAAAAAAGCCTGAAAGTTAACAAATACAAAATAATCGTGAGAGCATCAACTGACGAGAACTATTAATATGAAAATAAAAAAAGTAGGAAAGGAATCACAAAAATATTCTTATCGTTGTTAGTTTGTTCAACACTAAGCTATTATGTTTAGGTTTATGTATGTAAATAAATGCTGCATTATGCATTCCTAGTCATCAATGAAGTCAAACTCAAAGTTCTATGCAGCAAGAAAAGTTTCTTTCTGTCCTTCAATCACTGGTAAATCGTTAGCTTAAAACAACAACTGAAATGTGTAAGAATTCTAGTCGAAACTATTAGTTTTTTTACGTATTTAATGAATTATTGAAAAGTTAAGGTTTGAAAGTATGTTTGTTCGTATACATTCTAATCTTTTCTAAAGATAGCGAGTTTAAAAAAATTGATAAGAATCGCGTTAGGCTGATCAAATAGAAGAAATAATTTCAAGATAGCAACAGCTAGATTATAATATAATTATAAACCAATTGATCTAGCGATTAAATGTGGTTGCGCAATAATACCACGGCTATCATAAGAAACAACACACTGGCCCGTTTCGAACCCTGTTGTGTCAACGGACACCGGAGGAGACTTCGAGAAGGAAACCCCGGCGCCGGCACATTCTCCGAACCACCACCAGTGTATGACGCGTTTTACGATGTGTAACCTAATTACGGTCGGCCGATTGTTACACGACGACACACTGCCGCATTCCAGCACTACCCCGTCTGCACACGGCTAATCGATCTGAGGTGGTAGCCCGCCAGACAACTTGCCGCCAGCATCTGTATTGCATATGTGCAGATTGTGATGATGCTGCGAGACGCAAAAGTGGAAAACAATTCAAATTAAAACGGCGGCAAAAGCGGGTACGGGCGCGGCCCGCTGATGAGGATGTTGTGTGCTGAGGGAATAATCTAAATGATTACCCCCGCGAATCGTGATTCGTACAATGGCCGTCGAAGCCACTGCTCCCAAGCTCAGGCGCTGCAATTTTCCCAAGCGAGGCCAATTTTCGTTCCTTAGGTTAAAGAAATTAATGAAAACAATAACGAGAGAAAAATAAGACACATATGGCACGAGGTGGCCGTGTTTTCATGTCATGCCGGAGAGTTGTAATCGGATCTACCATCAAACATCATCACATCATCAAAAATCCTCCCCCGAGCGGGTGCTCCAGTATCGCCCGAAGCCAGGTCAGTCCGATCGCGAATCATAATGCCAATTATATAAAATATCCATTAAAAAAATGGATACCATTCCTTGCGCGCCGAGATAACACACTCTATGTGTATGTGTGCTTTGTGGTTCATAGATCCCCCAGAAAAAGAAGACCCCATCGTGCGTCCACGTGTGGGAGAATTTATTGCTATTGTCGTTCAATCGTCAAAGTGTGATATTTTGTTGTTTTTTATTTCCTTGGTTCAATTTTACCATTCATATTTTTGCCCTCTCCAATATATTTTTTTTGTACATTCAAAAACAACAAATCCACACAACATTGGCGTTCCTTCTTCAGTTCCTTACCGTCCCTCCCCGCGGGTGGGTTCGCGCACGCATTTCTGTTATGATTTCGACCGCCTTTTAATGGCTGACCGCCATTACAGGTCAAACTCCTTATGGCCACACCGTCTGCCGGCCACTCTCCCTGCCTTTACCCTGTTCGCAAAATTTTGAAGCGCAGAAACCAGGCAGCGGCATACATGCTTCGGTGCCTTTGATGGTGAAACAAGGGTGGGAGGGAGGCTGTACCATGAGTACTGGGAGGAAATAAAGGCAAAAAGCACAGGAGGGCAGAGGAAAGAATGGAAAAAAGCTACAACTTAATTATAATGGCGGTAACAAATTTGCAGCGTATGAGATTTTGTGGCGTACGCGAAAAAACAAACAGACTCGAACAATTCTGAGGACGGATGGAAGAGGAAACGCCAGGCATCGATCCGTTTAAGTAGATTGATAAGCTTAACATGGGATAAATATATTTTAAGCTTCTGGAAAATAATGTTCATTTCATGCTGAATACACAATTATTAATTCGATGACTGGCAGAAATTTAATGTTGGTCCACATTTTCGAAATTTTCAAACGTATTAAAGTTTCGTAAAATTATCAACCATACATGAAAATTAAAGTTGTAAGTGCGCCAGTGTATGATAACCGGTTGATAACTGTATATAAAGGACCAATAAAACTTACATACGTTGACAAAATCGTATTTCCTTCCTCTAACATAAACTAGAGACAGCGGTATTTATCGCGTTTCCAACAGTTAGGTAAATACAAAAGGTACAAATACCAAACTTTATACCTTCGTTTGTACCAGTCTGCTCCCGTTGTTTTAAAGCGAACCCTTGAAATTTCGACAGCTTGGCTCCAAATCTAATCAATCCCGCAACGAAACCAGTTTGCGGTTCGAACAACTAAGAATCAAACAAGCAAAAAACAGAACGAAACACGGCAAAGCTCGGCAAGAGCGCAACATCTACAGGAAGTGCGGGTAGGCAGAGGGATTGCGAAAACTGCGCTGATAAACGATCCGGAGTGGCAAAGTTTTCCAACCACCCGAAAAGGGTGAAATATTGGTTGGTCGGGAACCAGCCCGGACCGGACATTGATTTATGGGCCGGGAAACCCGGGGCGTCCAGGCCCAGGGCTTACCAGGCCACCTCTCTTTCGCCGGGCGTTAGATGAAGATATTAATCTAATTACCGGAATGACTCGATGAAATGCCGAGCGCTGGTCGGGGTTTTCCGCGCGTCAACGTAGTTTAAGTTGGCTCGCAAGGCTTTTCCGAGAGAAAGAGAGATAGAGAGAGGGGGGTTGGGAGGGTATGTATTGTTGGTCTGTTTGGTTGGCTAATAGTGAAGACGATCCTGAATCGGGAATAGCAAAGTTGTCTGCCGCCAGGAAGTAGCTTTTCTTACGATTCAGCAAAGGCGAAAAAGAATCGCTGACCAAACAAAACAAAACCAAAGGAAAGCAGTCAAAAAAGTTTAAACTCTATCCTTGAACTACTTCTGTCGTCTAGAGCGCAATCGCTGAACTTGTGTGGGTAAAAGCTGATGCAGTAACGTTTTAGTCATGGTGTTTTACCTTTCCATCACGGTATAGGATAAAATTTAAAGTGTTTTTCAACATAGGTTAATTATCGGACAAAAGAGAAGATTTTCAAGTTGGTTTATTCAAAATCCTTGATATTAAAAAAAAAATGTTACGCGAAATAGAATATTATGCAAACATATTTAAATTAAGAACTGAAAGACAAAAATGTCTTACCTTTAGGCTGGCACACGAACGTGACTACAATACGCTTCTTCCTTTTCCGACGTCAACTTTTTACTTCCCTCCCAGGACTCCGCACGTATGACTTAGAATATAATTTAGAATTTCTGTAAGGTCCCGAATTCCGGTTGCACCGACTCCCGGTTTCGTTGGTTGGCTTGGCAGTATTTGGGCAAAACTTTTGCAAATGCACAAATCTATCTCACAGCACTCGTCGCGACGACGACGACACGCGTATCCTTTCTCGCGTCCCAGCACACACTACACTGCGAACGGGCAGGACACTTTTCGGCACAAACACATCAACAGCAACGGACAGCACGCGAAAAACACACCCACTGCAACTGCTCTCCGGGAAAGCGTGTGCTCACTTCTACACCGTTTCGTCTCGCGACTTTCTCACCGCAGATTTTCTCGCTCTCACACTCACACCTCCTCACGCCAACTGCGATTTCGTGAATCGCTTTCGGAATCGTTGAAAGTTTTTCCTATCGCTATCGCATCAAAACTGAACCATTTTCCTGTCCCGTTTGTGATGGAAAATCGCCGCGGTCACAACCACCGTGCATCACTTTGACGAGGCAGGCCGCGCAGCATCTCTTAGCTTTCTCACGCCGTGTTTTCGATCCTTTCGACGGCTTTCGCTCACAGCTCACTTGGATGCATTAGAAGCATTCTCCCCAGCCCGCAAGAATCACCCGGGAGCTTTAATTTTTGTATGTATTGTCCTATCTGTACACGGGCGAGCAGCTCACTCTGCTTCCCTTTCATTCCTCTCCAACACCCCTCTCCCACAAAGTTGATGAGGCGAGATTCTCACTTGGCTCATTCTGCGTCGTTCTCTGTTCGAAGCGTCGAACGGCGCAATTAAAAATAAGCTTTACTACTTTTGTCTCGTTTTTATTTTTTTCCCTCGCTTTCACACCTGCGGCAGGGTACACCCTGCGATTTACGATGTGTAAATATGCATAGGTTTAGCTTCAACCATTCGTTCGCACCAGCAGACGCACACCAGCAGACGCGTACCGCGTTTCTGGATTTCTCTTCATTCTTTCATTCGTTTCCAGTGCGTTCACATGCGTGCGATATGATTTTAATATACTCTTCAGTCTATCGCTGCTAGCCGACGCGGTAACATGCCATAGAAGGAAGCGAAATTTCGTTCCTGGACACGCTTTGTTAAATGTCCGTATCGACCATAAAAACACGCTGCGGTCTCAACCGTACACTTGCCACGCGGTATATGCCTCTTCTTCATCCGTCATTCTCCGTTGCCACCGCCGCAATACCAGTACAGAACATTTCAACTAGAACAAAATTACATATGATCTTCGCTCAGGATAAAACTGTTTCCTAAACGTTTCATTATGTTTCTTGCAGTACCTTACAGTCATGGGCAAAGTTTTAGTTAATTTTTGAATGCAAAAAACAAATATATATATTTTATTAATTTTATTTTTATGGGGTGAAGGAAGCCTCGGAGACGAAAGTGGTGCAAGTAAAAAAGTTGTAATTTATTGTTAAGCAAAACTTTGTCCAAGACCGCAATTAGCTATCTTCAACCGTTTGCCCGTTAGAGCCGAAAAACTGTTTCCCTTTAGGTCACGAACAAATCGATTACATCAGCATGTCGGCAGATGATGCACATTCGATTTCTGAAACAAAAAAAATTACTGAAAAATTCTATATTTGGACTTAGAATTTTTTTTTCGTGATGCCTGAGCGCATCAAAACTTATTTTATATTGGACGCAAGAACGGTGATTGTTGGAGCCAGCGATGGCCTAACGTGTATAGTTTGCTATTTTCAGAAGGAAGGAACGGAATCGACACGCGACGACATCGCGCCGCATAGAAGACCCCGCCGCATGCATGCATGGAAGAGCGTGTGCGCAAATTGGACGGAGCACGCACAGCCAGCCGACTGAGACTGCATCGTACCAGCGCTGTGGACATACTGCTGAACAGACACGCGCGATAGATTCAGGAAGTCAAGCTGGCTAAGGAAAGAAAGAAAGAAGAGATGAGACAGAGAAGAGGCGCGAACGGTGACCGAGCCACGGGTGCACGACCACCAACGCAGAAGTCAATGCGAAGCAATCGCGGGGCGTGGCTGGGTCAAAGCTTACGCTCCGAGCTTTTTTCCAAAGCTTTGCCAATTCCTACAGGGCATGAAGGCAGAACCAAAATGGGGCCAGCTAAAAGGCCACTTTTTCACTATGGTGAGAAAGCTTTCACCAGTGAGATTTTGTGGCACTGGGTCGCTTTCTCCTCTCTCTCTCTCTCTTCTTCTCTCCGAGACTGATGGAGCTTTTCGCGGTCCACCCACACCTCTTCCGGAAGCGCCTTGCAGGATGCTGCGGGACGTCGTCCGTCTTGTTGGATGGGGACGATGGAAAGATTGGAAAATGATGAGTATGGTCCCCCGCTGAATGTGTTCCGCCTTAAAGAGTTACGGAAAGGAAGATGGAGGGTGCGGGTGGGATAGTGGGGGAATTTTGCGTAGAAACACGTCCCTGCTTTAAAAAAAAACTAGCTCAGAACAAAGAGCGTGGGTGAAATTAACATTCCACGGATCATCAGTTTGCTTGAACATCAAACATTTTTTTTTTTGGCAGAAATTAAAAAATACGATGCAATAATTTGCATTCTTAAGTATGCGAACCAAGAGAATGATTCTCCTACTGTTGCTGAAAAGCGGACTGTCCTTGGAAATGAAGGAGCTTTAATTTGCGTTATATAGCTTACAGACGATATTTTGCAACAAAAAGATTCGTACAATGCTATCCAGGCCAAAAAGAAAACACGAGACGGGCGACTTCCCAAAACGAATAGGATAAATGAAAAAGGTAATCCTTTTAGAAAGAATTCTTTGAAAACGGACAGTGGTGTAATGAGCAATGCGCTTGGACGCATTCCCCAAGCCAACCATTTGGTTGAAGCCAGGCCAAGAGGTTTTGTCACCTACTTATCAAACGAATCACAGCCGACGATAGCGTCACGGAGGCAAATCGGTGTCCCAAACTGCTGCTGCGGTTGCTTTTTTTCAACTCGAGCCCCCCAGCAGGAACTGCGACCGCACACTCGCGCACTCTAACGCCTACAAACACACACACACATACACAGACTCAACGGACAAAACGACGCGCTAGCCACATCCTACCGGGCGGCCGAACAAAACGAGACTGGCTCGTTTTCGGTTGCTTGGCTGGGGACCGTTTGTGGGGCCTCGGGCCCCAAGCTTTCTTTCTCTCACTTCTAGCGGATAGCTGAGATATCACCATTGCTGGTGAGTAACGGGGAAAAGCTGCACCGTGAAATGAAAGAAAGCTCCCGCGTAGTAACCTTTGTTCAGTAAAGCAAGAATTGAAAGCTCTTATTAACCAAATCTGGCGCTTTGACGTAAACTACCATGCGTATCCATTGGATACTAATTTGTTTTTTAAAGCTTATCCCTAACATAGCCTCACAAAAGAATGCTTTTGAAAATTAAAAACTGAGATACAAGAAGAAAACAACCCAAATGTTTTCTGGAGTCTCCAGTAGTAATTTATTTGGCATAAACGGTATACAAATGGTTGGCGAAGAAACCGATGGCACTAGAAAGTTTTCCATTTCTTTAATATTTTAAACAAACAACTTGCCTAACTGGATGCCCTAAATAGACTGATGTTTCTGAATATAGCGAAACAAAACCGTCCCAGATGAAGAGAATATTGCGATTGTATTATTGAGCTGAATTGGAATAAATGCTTGTTTCGCGCCATTCCGCACCCTTCCGAAATTGTGTGAACATGTTTATTTTTCCTCTCCTGCTCCTCCTTCTCCTAATCCTCCTCCTCCTCCTCCACCTTCTCCTTTCGATCCGATCAGTAGATCCGTACTTGTGCTGATCCTTGCAATTCGTGTCCGCGTTTCCATTTCGATTGTCCGTTTATTAGTAGGAAAATAAACGCCACAGCGGCTGGCCTGTTTCGCAAAAACCGTGCGTTGGAATTGCGGGTGCAGGAATAGGCGGTACGACGGCAGTAGTGTGCAGGCGTGCCAGTGCGAAAAGAGAAAGAACAATCGATTACTTATGACATCATCGTGCACCCACACTCGGTCAGCGTATACTGGAGAGGCATGATCTTGGGGAGGGGAGGAGTAGGTTGCAGGATTAAATATCTTTGAAAGTTTTTTAAATAAAGAAAATATTGGAAAACTCGAGGACATCCGGGTGGATGGTCGGATACGGGGAGAAAGTTGCGATTGGTTGCATTACCCGTGCATGTCGTTCCTAGTTTCTAATGCCAGTGATAAATGAACGAATGACTGTGCGAATATGCAGACTGATGATGTTGATGACGACGATGAATGTGGATGATCAGGATGATACAGCAGAGAAATATGATTCCAGACGGTGTAGATGAGTATAAACCTCCACAACCTCAATATGTTCCCGATCCTTTCGCTTAACAAACCCACTTCGAAAGCCCAATTAAAATAGGAAGAAATATAATCATTTCGAATGAAAGCTCCTCATTTCACAGTCTTCTGACGTACATACATACATTCACCAATTCTTTCCCTGCACAACGAAAATGAAAAAGTGTGCTTGCGTACCAGTTTGTGTTTTAGTATTTTTCCTCTGTTTTATTAATTACTCAATAATAATAATAATAATTATAATGATAATAATCCATTACTTATTAAAAAGTGTTATATCAATAATTCATTTGTTGTTTACTTTCTCTCCATCTCTCTTCCTTTACTTATTTTTTCACTTTTATTTTTACGGGCAAATTTGTTACTCGTGTCTTCTTTCAACGAAAAATTTATCTTCTCCATGAATTCAATGTTTAGTTGTCCGTTTTGTAAGAGTTTCCGTGTCTATGCTTTCTCTTGGAGGGAGATACAGAGGCACGGGAAAATGGGCTATTATGATTTAACATTTTCGGCATTCCGATCCGTTTTCCCGAATGGTTCCGCGTCTGCGGTGTTTCATATTCTCGATTAAAACATCTAATGGGGGTTTAGTGTGTGTTGGATCCTTGCGATCTGTCCTATTTTTCACGAACCTCATTTTGTATGAGTTCACTGCGTCTTCGTTCCAATTGCCAGATAAATATGGACTATTTCTGGTGCATTCGTGTGTGATCCTCCCAATGGTTTTCTGTATGCGTGTGTGTTTTTTTAGTATTTACGATCGATTTTTGTTTGAGGAGAGGGTTTGTTTCTTTTTTTTTCACATTAAATCTACACTTTCCCATCGGTTAGTTTTTTTAAAACAAAAACGCAGGAAAAGCGCACGCCTATATATCTCAACCTACCTAATATTAATGCATTACACTTTGTTATAAAGTTTTTCTTCTTCTCCACTTGCTCCGTTTTGCGTTCGTCTCCATCGGCGGAAGAAAGGATAGTCTGTTAGCTATAATTTACCATTGCAAGTATCCCCAACGGAAAAACAGACGACGATTTCTTATACAATTCTCTCTTCTCTATCTCTCGCTCTTACTTCGCTTTGCTTTTAGGATTCGGTTTTCATCCCACATCGTTCATCTTGTACATCTATTCGGGAGTTTTGGAGTGTGTATTTTTCTTCTACTTTCCCCTACTTCTACGGTATAGAGACTGGATGATCGTTTTTTACGTGTATTCTTTTTTCCGCGTTCCGTAGTTTGATTCGTTTTTGGACGTTTGGTCCTTTTTACGTACTTTTCTATTCTTTATATGCTTCTCCTTCTTCCGGATCGACGAGAACACACCTGTTTCACAAAAAGCACACTACCAGACAACAAAACATCTATACACTTTTACACAGCGAGACAAAAGAACAACAGAAAATGAAATATGCGCATATTACAAAAACGGTTTAGTATGTTATCGCATTTACTCTACACAAAACGGAGGGAGCAGCTGCTGGAAATGTTTCGTCCAAATTTAGAAAAAAAAGAGAAGTTTGTGTGTTCAGAAAAGGAAAGACAAATAACTTTCCAAAAAAACCCCCTGCATTATGACAAACACCATATTTTTGACTCACTCGTACGTTGATATTGTTTGACTATAAAGGCTGCCATTGGCATATTAGTCACCCAAAGGAAAGACAAGAACTAACAAGGAAACCGTACAAGCAAGGGAATTTTCCTATCAAACAGGAAAAGCAGATTAGGTTTGATTTTTAGAAGCTGCAACCAGCACGTAACGAGATGAAAGAATTGGGCCAGGGTTCCCCTTCATTTTCACTGACCCTCATCTGCTACTCAACTCAGAAGCCTTTCGATTTTTGTTTTGTTTGTCGCTGTATGACTTGAAACTTCTCTCGTACTCCGCCTCCCTTTCCACATTTGCATCTATCTTACAATATCTATTTGATTTTGGGACTTTGTATATGCTTCTTGCAATCCTTCTTTATCAACGTGTTTCGGTTTCTTTTCTTTTTATGTTGCTTTTTTTTGAAGGATATTTTTCATCTTTTTTATATCTTCACCTAAAAATTATCTGCTCAATATTTGCTCCGTGTCGCAAGTTTCCCGTCCAATATTTTGATATAACATGTAAATGATTTTCCGTCTGTGATCTCCCTTACCTCCCCCTGGTCTATCGGGATTTTCGTATCGCGAGAGGAAGATTTTTTTTTGTTTTGTTTGTGTCGATAGTGGTGTGTTGAACACGTTTTCTTAGCTTAGGAAGATAATAGGAAAGAATTTTTAAAAGGTTGTAGTTGGATGAAAAATTGGCGATTCGATTTAGTCTTCTCTTGATGTCTACAGCTTGAAAAAGTAGTACCCTTCAATTAAATTGCCACGAATTGAAAAGAAAATAATAAATGGACAAACATCCAAACATACAGTCGATGTGCGTTCAACAATGTACACACTTTGATCCCTGATGTACCTTGGAAGGCTTTCTGATGCTCGCCCTAATCTATTTTTTTTTATGAACGATTTAGATATTTCTCACCGTTCTTACAAGGAAGCAAACATGTTTGTCCATCGAATGATTTGAGGAGTCTTGGCAATTGTGCGGTTTGAAATTTCCTTTCTTATTTTCAGTTTTTATACAAATTTTCAACGATGCACACCATCATCACCATTCAGTTGTCAATTAACTCAAAACTCGGTTTTAATCGTGCCCGTCCTAGTTTTTTCCTCTTTTACTCTACTTCGAGGTGTGACGCGCAGCCGGAAGATTGTTTGCAGCATTATGTGTTGTGTGGCATCCTTGCAATATTTAAATAATAGAGTGGTTTGAATCTGAAATAGAAAAAATGGAAACCATTAGAATGTGCGTTTGGTATGAAAAGCAGTTGAACTGTAATTTTCAAACGTATTTTGTTTTGATGATATCTGAATTTAAGAAAAATGAACAAAAAATAGAGAATCATGTATTTGTTTGAAAATTTTGTTTTAAAGTTCATAACTCTCTTCCTACTTCCCCTTTTAAATTGCAATTACGAAGAGCGACACATAGTAGACATGAGTCATACGGTAAATTTGTTTCGCCATTCTAAAAATAATCCACACGATACCATGCCTCGATAGGAGAACATTGCCTCCCTCTACCTCTCGAGATAAAAAGGGTAACGTTAGATAAAATATAAAGCCTTATAGAAGCAAGAAAAGTAGAAAAACTGGAATGTGCGTGTGAACGAAAAGATCCGAAAACTACGAAACTAACATTACGTTTCATCACAAACTAAAACTTCGCACAAAAATCACTATTGGCACGTTTTATCACATTTCGCGTCGACCACTTTCTAACCTTGTTAGTCAGAGGCAAAGAGAGCCTCGACGGTAGGAAAACAAAAACCGTACGACGATTAAGAAACATCCATTTCACCGGGTATTTCTGCGTGCATCCGAACGATGCCAACTGAAGCACGGAAACATGCGTTCATTTAGGGGGTGAAGGTGGCCCAACCATAACCACCATCCAGTGGGAGTGAAGCCTTTCCAAATAGCAATTGCCGCCAGCAATACCTCCCCCCCCCCTCCCTTCCCTCCCCTTACTACCAGAGGGTAACCGTGCCGTCGATGGATGCAATGGAAAAATTAAACTAAAACAAATGAGAAAACTAATTTTCCTCGCAAAAATGCATCGACCTAATTCGGTGAAGCGGTAGCCTCGTCTCGGCAAACCGTCGCCGTTTAATGGAGATTAAAACTAACGGCTACTCATGTGTGCTCGTAAAACAACAGATTAACAAGAGGAACTGTAAGTAATAGAAGGAAGTGAAGTAATTGCGAAAGGTGGACAAAAAATTAAGTAGCATTAGATAATGATTTTTTACGATCTGTTTTTGTTGAATAGTTTGTTTTTTATTTAGTGATTTGTGGGTGGAAACATATTTACCTGTAGAATTTAAACAACCGCTCCGTATGTGTTTGTATGCTAAGCACACAAATTGGATACAGCAGGATAAAATTGAAGCACTAAATCAGCTGCTACGGTGTGGTCTTCTTCTGTTTTTAGAAACTAGGACAGCCTGCTGATGAAATCGTCTTCCAGACTTTCCAGAACACTGCCAAGCGAAACGATGTGGAGTGTTGTGGCGGATTCGATGCCGAAGAAAATACGGAGGTAGCCGGGTTCTGCGTGGATGTGATCCACATTTCAGGGTCGGCGCTCGACGTTACGCTTTACAATCATTTTTCGTCACAGCATCATTCATTCATTTCTTATCTTTCGTGTCACATAAAGCCGCACAAAATTGTTTGTTGGTTTTTTCGACTAGGGTAAATATTCCTATATGATTCCTCTTTTCCTCATACACGTGAGTCCTTTCTCGCGAGCTATACTGATGACGGTTAGTGACGTAGCCAACGAACTCATAGAAATCGCCGGCGCCACGCGCATCAAAAGTAGGCGACGATAAAACGGATCGAATGACAGCTAAAGCGACCACGAGACGACGCCGAAGGCGATGGGTGAGCGTATGGATGATGGATGATGAAATGGCGATGAGATGGTGGTGGTGGTGGCTGGACAACTGTTGTCTTGCATCATCTATTGTGCATCCTGCCACTGGTGTGCAGGGGAAGGAGGATGGAAGGAGCGAAATAGGGACGAGCGGGCGGATTTCGGCGTGCAAAGAAGATGTTTGCCGACAAGCATGTGTGGTGGTATTTGACTCTTTTCTTTTTTGTTTTTTCACCTCCAAGGACATATTCAATCGTTTTATGTTGGTTCCAATCAACCGAATCATGTTTGTGTTCACTTTCGTTTACATATTTGTAGGGTTTTTCAGTGTAAATTATTCCTTCACACATGGGGGTTGGTTCGTAAAACATCTTTGACTATTTCGCCAGGCTACTTTGACCAATGTTTACGCTACTTTACGTAAGGCGCTTTTATAAGATGGGGGATGTTCGATTTTGATTTCCTCGTCTTTCCCGGAGAGACTAAAACAAAAAAAAAGCGACTATACCGTCGGTTTTAAAATTCTTCCAGGATACGTCTACCACTGCCGGCGTTCTCCATATTATTGCATCTACTGTACTGGGCAGCCGGAACGGGGGAGGATAAGGTGATACCAATTGGGTAGGTGGCGAGAAGTTGTGGGTAACAGCCCAGCCGCTCGCTTCGACACACTCGCCTGCCAACAACAAGCCTGGCAAGGCAGGAGCAAAAAAGCACTCGGGCGTTTTAAAAAGACGAAAAAAATGAACGAAGAAAACAAAAACATGAAAAAGAAACAAACGGGGCAATGGATTTCCTTTAGAGGATTTTACACTTGGATTTCTTCGGCGGTATCATCGGACAGAGCACCGCCCGGATCGCCTCATCGAACACCGTCTTCAGGCCCTTCTGCGTCAGCGCCGAACACTCGAGGTACTTCACCGCACCGATCTCCTTCGCCATAGCCAGCCCCTGTGGGTACGTGATCGGCGAGAGCTTCTTGTCGCGCAGCTTGTCCACCGTGTTCTTGTCGTCCCGCAGGTCGAGCTTCGTCCCGACCAGGATGATCGGTATGTTCGGGCAGTGGTGGCGCACCTCCGGATACCACTTTGCCCGCACGTTCTCGAACGAGGCCGGATTGACGAGCGAGAAGCAGATGAGAAACACGTCCGTCTGCGGGTAGGACAGGGGCCGCAGCCGATCGTAGTCCTCCTGGCCGGCCGTATCCCAGAGGCCGAGGTTGATCGGTTTGCCGTCGACCATCACGTTGGCGGAGTAGTTGTCGAACACGGTCGGGATGTACTCGCCCGGGAACGCGTTCGTGGTGTAGCTGATAAGCAGGCACGTCTTACCGACGGCACCGTCACCGACGACGACACATTTGATCGCTTGCATTTTGTTTGTTTGTTTTTTGTTGTTTTCTGTTTAGTTGGTGTTGGAGGATGTTGGATTGCTTTCCTCCGCTCTGACTTTTTCTAGAACTGTTGTTGTTGTTTCACAAGCTTCCAAGTCCTTTAAGCTCTCTGGTTAAGTAGCGATTGCAGGACCTAAAATGGCAAAAATCAAACGAGTGGGTTATTAGTTATTGACATTAAAAGTGGGTAAATAAAATAAATAAAGATTTTAACATTATAAATATACGGACACAACCACCACGAAGAATAAGCTAAAAGGAAATGGAAAGGAAAGAAGTTCAGAATTGTTAACGTGAAAATAGCTCTTAAAGATAAAATCTTTTCACCTAAAATTATTGAATTGTAGTTATATATTACCATCATTTTGGTTCAAAGTGCACTTCTATTGACACAAAAGGAGTCAATGTACTCCAGATGAATCATCGTTGTAGGGAATCTAGCAGAACTTTCTTATGCTTAGAGACATCGTGGACAACTGTTCTGAGAACTCTATCGATGGGAAAAATATACAAAACATTACCCTGCAAATCATGCACATTATCGCGAGTAAATGCTATAAGTTCTAGCGTTTGTACAACCGGCAAGCAGAAAGATTAATCCGTCGCGACCAACCCAAAAACAGTTCGTTGCTGGTAGGTAGGTATAAGTTGACGTTTTTGCAGTGTAACATTTCTCGCCATCGTCGTTGGAACGCCTTCCGATATCGGTATCGCGGAATAAAGATAAGGAAGTCTAAACTGCTGATTTCCTAGGAAAAAAAAACATTCACACTAGCGGGGAATAAATATCGAACTCTGGAATTGTTTGCCTTCGTACGTACACCAGGGTATGTACATATTCAGTGCTTCATTGCACAATACCATCAACATTTTGCCTAATGTTTTTCATTATAAGCGGCGGCCAAAAATAGCGCCAAACGAGTAAACACGGAGGGATTGGAAAAGTGGTTGGAAAAAGATTTTCCCGCAACCGAGGTGGGCGAGATACAGCGACAGAACAATCGTGTGGAGAAAAAGATGCAGTACGAATAACCAATTCTAGTTATAAGCTATGAATTTACTTCAGTTTCAGTTAATTACCCTATCGCGTGGCATGTTTTTCGTATTTCATTTGGTCATGGTCCTATGCTCCAATAAACAAATAAAATAAAATATATTGACTATTTGATTTGTCAAATTTGATAACATATAAGGAAGAAAAAGTATACCCAAACCAATATTTAACACAATATTTTCAAATCAAATCAGGAGCCTTGTTTAATTATTTTTTTTATAAACTTAAAAAAATATTACGATAAGGACGTCCTGTTACCCTTATCACAGATATTATGGTTAATTATTTATATAGAGTGATTACATATCGTAGAACATTAATACTAGAATGCATTGCTTTGAAATCTTGCCAGAATCCTTTCTAGCGGTCTTTTTGTCCGTTCTTTTCCAAATGCTATAACTTCACATTTTTTTCGAAGATTTTTCAAATGCGTAAACGGGTACTTTTAAGTGTATTTGTTGACTGTCTTTTGGCGTATTCGGTTTTTGTTATTTGTTATTTTTTATTCTGCTAGCTCGGTGTAAAGTACAAAAGATAGGGTCGTATTTCTTTTCAAATTTTATATTCTCAAGTGATTGTTGAGGAATAATGTAATTTACATATTTTTTTCAATTTAAAAAAAAAATAGCATACACAGTGATGTTTAAAAACTTAGAACACACGCCTATTAATATAATGAAATACAGACCCAAATACTAAACAATTTGTTGTTTACAAAATCGAATGCTACTGTTTATGCATTTTTTTGTGAATACTGACTGAACATTTACGGTTCTATAAGGGTTAAACTTCCAATGAACCATATTTTCCTTGATCATGGGGATCACACGATGCACTTGGCGTTTCGTTACGTGTAACTTATTGTGATGCATATCAAAATGAAATCACAGCGACAACAAAGCAAGCCACGGCGTGATCTTGTACTAATTTTCTCCATCAATCATCCAACGACCATGAAGATCATCTACAACAACAAACAGACGATGCGCCTGTATGCGTCTGTGGAGTGGTCAATTGACGGAAATTAGTGCCCCTGCTCGCTACTTTCTCCGGCGGGAGGTCGCGCGGCAAGTGAACGTAGACATGGCCAGATCCATCTTCCATGTGTGCATCTTTGGCAGAAGCACCCCAACCACCACATCGAGTTGGGATTCGGAAAATGTACGTGTGGCCAGCATCCACCGGCGAAGGCCCTTCGTTGATTCCGATTCGATCATAATGATCGCCTTATGCGGGAAGAGCAATTGCTTAGGCAAATGAAAAACGCCTAACGACGAGTGCACCAGCACCGGCCATGGTGGTGCCGTGATGGATGAATCATTGCTCTCGCGTATTAAAAGGGGTCTCCGCGCATACGCTGGTGGTGGTGGCAGTTATTTTTGTTTCCCTTTTTCCCTTCCAGGAATCATCGGTCAGATGGTGACGCGTATCAAAACAACGCAACCAAGGGATCAACGGTTGTTCGTCCGCCGCAACGCGAGTGGGGAATGGGTAATTTAAACCGTGTTCGACTTAATCGGGAGTTACTTGTCGCATTCCAAGGCCAATCACCGGCCGGGGTTTCATTCGATCAGTTTGTTCGGTGTGTGTGTGTGTGTGTATGTTTGGGGAGGGGGACACCTCCGCTGGATGTCGAGAATCCGAGGGCAATGTCATTTATGAGCAGTTGCATTCATGCGACGCGAAATATGCGTATGCTTGTGTTTTTGAACTCTGCATTTCCTTTGCTTCCTGTCCGATCCTTAGCTTTTTTTTATCCTTCTACAAACCGACGTGTTCGCCAACATGATCATGTAAAACAACGGCAGTACACGCAACCCATTGGTGGCCATTGAATGTTATGGGGTTTTCCTGCTTTCTTTTCCGTCCGTCCGTCTGTTCGTCCGTCCACCCGTCTTCCGCCGTATCTGCCCATCGTCCATCTCAGCGCGACTCCCTTGAACTCCGTATTTCTGTATGCTGACTCAACCAACCTCAACGCGAACGAAAACGCACTGCTTTCGTGCACATTCGTTCTGCACCACGTATGTGTAACACAACCACATGCACGCCACCACCGTCGAGCGACCTGCCTGATCGAGTGCGCGTTGGCGCGATCGTCATGTGTGGGGAGGCCCTTTTCAGCGTTTTCTATATTTTTATTTTTTTCCGTACATTGCCTAGCGCACTATGATTTGGAAAGCGTGTTTGGAACCTTAAAATATACACATGTGAGGCAAACACACACACACATACACATGGGAGGGGGGCATTCGTTGACGCCCGCGTTTTTCCGACCAACATCAACAACAGTATCATCGTCACTCTGAACCATCTGTCAGATCGTTTCGGTATTCCGTCATCTGGACCATCTACGCGAGGAATGGAAGCTGGGGGTGTGGAGTGTTGGTGGCTGGTGGGTGCAGCAGGTGACCATCAACGCCAGCGCAAGTAATATCATCATCACCGTCCTCCGCTAGATCATTCCATTTCACATACGCTACAAGAACTGACAGTTATGATTGTGGAATGGCACGGAGGGGCAAGAAACGCAGGACCTTGAAAGACCGGAACTGAGCAAGGCGAAGAGAAGGAGGACGTGGAGCATAAATAACGATCGAGAACGATCGGTGCACGCGACGGGAGGGTAAGCACCAGCTGCTCCCGCAAAACTCCGATGAAAATCCTATTCTCAATCCGCGGCCTACTGTGTGTTGTTTTTTCACTTCATTCTTCTTCCATTTCGATCATTACCACACACATTACACGGAAACACTCACACATAACCAGGCACACTTTGGCGAGCGAAATCTCTATTGCCGCTCGATGCCACTCCCGTCGTTCTTGTTGCCGTGACACAGCACAACTTCCCCACCGAACCAACCACTCCGGAACCTCGCGAAACCTTGGCCACCGCGCACTCCGCTCCGGCTCCTCCGGATCATACCGCACATACCGGCAACCACACCACCAGCAGTGTCACACCCGACACTTTCGCATATGTGTGCGTGCGTGTGTGCGTATACGTGCTGCGGAGCCTGTATGAATGCGTGTGCATACACGACCGTCGTCGGACAGGCAGCAGCAGCTATTCTGCTAC
The DNA here is from genome assembly GCF_943734705.1 of Anopheles coustani. Lineage (NCBI taxonomy): Eukaryota > Metazoa > Arthropoda > Insecta > Diptera > Culicidae > Anopheles > Anopheles coustani. Next base: position 61,188,143 of record NC_071289.1, read on the forward strand.
AGCGACGACGGGGATGACGGTGTTACGTTGTTTCGCTTCATTGTCGCGCCTCCTCCGCCAACTCCGGGGCCACTTGTATGTTTCATATTTTTTCACCAAAACGAGAGCAACACAGAGATCGAACCTGGACGGGGGAGGGAACAAAAACTCACTTTGCTTCTTTCCGCACACCGTGATTGCTGCTCTGCTACTGCTGCTATACACTGTCACCGCTTTCGAGCCGTGATTAGGGATGAGTATGAGTGTTGATTTGGCTGCTTCTTATTCCGTTTTTCCTTCGGCGGCTGCTACTGCTGCTGCTACTGCTCCGGCCGCTGGTGCTGTTTTGCGCACACAGCAAGGAAAAAATGCACACGACCGCGGCGTTATCTATGCGCCTCACACCACGCGTCACTATTCGCTGCCCGTACAATTTCCTCTTTTATCGGCTGTTCCGAGTCGTTTTCTTCTGCCCCGAAAAGGCTCACTTCACAACTCGTTAGTTAGCACTTTTTCACTTGCACACGTTCCTCCAGCCTCACCCAGCGTCACACACTTCTGGATTCTTCAGAAGCGTTTCCCTACACACGGCCACTTTACTTGCTGCTGCTGCTGCTGGTGTTGCTGCTGCCGCGGATTCGCCTGCTCTTTTGCGTACTCTGCGCGGGGGGAGGTCTGATCAGTCGAATATATTCGTGGATTAGTACGGGAACGACTGACAATCAGGACCGAGTTGGACGAATTGGTCAGGACCAAGGTTGCTATTTGGGAGGTTACATCAAGAGGAACGTTTTGACAGATAAACATCATGGAAATTGTGATACCAACGCAATGAATCAAAGACGATGGTTTAATTCCATTCTTTTAAAATGATCGAACCATGGCATAAAACAGATTTAGGATGGCCTGATGCTCAATTCATTTGAATTGATTGTTTTTGGGTTTGTGAAAATCAAGATAAAGAGACATAACTAATTCCACATATTGCTTCGTTCTAGTCACCTTGAGAATAACCGCTTGTCAATTGAAAAACCTGTTACCGGTATTTCAAATATAGCATACTTTTTTCATCGGGCACTGTTGTGTTTTGGCTTCCCTGAATTTGTGTATCGTGTAAACAAGAACTAGTGTCCGCGGACGCATTTTTTAGATGTTAATTTAGTTGTTTCTAATCGAGATCTAGTTGAGCGCGTCTACCAAAAATGGCTCACTTACGGCAGTGCTGTGTGCCGTGCTGCAAAAACGAAAAGTTTTCCCTGGTGCACAAGTTTCCCTCGGACAACGAGCGTGCCGAGCGCTGGCGTCAGGCGTTGACCATCGATAACTTCCTTGGGATGCCGATCGAGGTGATCCGGAAGCGGTACTTCGTTTGCTCACGCCACTTTCGCGATTCGGACTATAAAAATAAAGCCTCGCGGAGCCTCAATACGACGGCGGTGCCGTCGATCAATCTGTTCGCGCTGGACGCGCCGGAAGGTTTGAGCAGAAAAATACCGTCTCCTGTGCGGCCTCCGATGGTAGCCTACTTTCGAGCCAGCGGTTCCAGTGTGACGGAGCAAGCGGAGCAGGAGGTGACGCTGATAGAAGCATTAGAAGAACCGGTGCACCATGATCAAGACGATAGGACACTATCCGAGTTTATCAAAACGGAGGAATTTATTCAGCAGCACGATCAGCAAAGTGATAAATCGTCATCAATAACCTATGAGTTGAATAATTTTATCGATGATAGCTTTACCAGCGATCCCACTATCACCATGACAACCATCACGAAAGGCGAATTGCTTGAAGCGACACCTACAGCCACCGATTCAAATCGAGATCTTACCCTTCATTCCTCATGCAGTGTGACAGGAAAAAGGGCGCTGCTTAAACGCCCGCATTCCAGCATTTCCGCAGATGTTATTACGGTACCGATTAAGACTGTAACGCAAGGAAGCACACCTACACCCTCACTTGGCAAGCAGGGCAGATTTTTCCCTCGCCAATCGCCCCTACTGGCGCCGGTTGTCACCCCCAGCGAACCGATCGTATTAAAGCGGATCAAAATGACCCCTTTCGTGAAAGAACGAAAGCAAAACACGACTAGTTGCGCAATGACGCAAACGGGCGATTGGCAGACGAGCACTGATAATGGTCGGACCGAAGCAGGGAACCTCTCGGAGGGGGAGCCAGAGCACGAGAGTACCGAGAATGTTCCCGTTGCGTCGACCCAGTCAACCAAAATCCTTGCCCTGCTGGAGTGTACTCCGGAGAATCTACAACGGTTGCAAAAGAAGCTGAACAATCAGGGAGGCGCACTTTGTTTAGACGAACGATTACTTCATCTCGACGATGATGAAACCGCCCGAGAAGAGGACAAAGGTCAGTACTCATCGTCGTCATTGGAGGTTTGAATAACTTTTCAGGATCTGACCCAGAAAGTAAAGTGTATCGCTCAGGCGATGATAATGTGTCTGCGATTGTGGTAAAAATGGCACGCTTTAGTCTTGCGACTGTGGCCGGCTTATCACGTAGGGCTGGGGGAGAATGTTGAGATAGTCCCCTAGCCTGTTATATTAATCCGGCAGATCTTCTCCTATCACGCTACCGGGACCTATCTGGTACTTTTCCACTTGGCTGTACCTTTCATTAATAATCGCATGCCTTCGCGTTCCGTCGAATCATTTGCAGCGATGGCCCCGAGCAAAGCGGACAGCAAGTCGAAGTTCTTGACGATTCGCAACGCGCAAACGCAGGCGACGACCTCAGTAAGCTACGTGTGGCTGCGCGATCACTGCCGGTGTGCGGAGTGCTACAATGCCACAACCTTCCAGCGATCGTACACGATCCTCGATTTACCACTGGACATTGAGCCGGAGTCGTGCAATATTAACAACGAGCGCATCGATATTACCTGTAAGTAAATAAGTAGAAGTTAATTCTATTCCAAATAAATATGTCAAAATCAAATGCAGGGAAAGATGGGCATCAGTCTACGTACGATTTGAATGATATTTTCGAAAATAAACGCGACTCGTATTGGAAGCGGTTGGCGGAACGACGTTCGCAGCTCGTCCTCTGGGATCGCGCGCTTATCTCGGCCAGCAGCAGCAATGGGTCCACCAAGGCGCCCGGCTACGCACGTGTCACGCTGAACGAGCTGCTCTGCGAGGACGACGTGATGCGGCAGGTCGTCCGCAGCCTCGTGACGTACGGTGTCGCGTTCATCACCAAGGTGCCGCCGAATCAGCAAAGCACCGAGATAGCGGTGAAACGGATTTTCCCCATTCACCGTACGCTGTTCGGGGAAATGTGGACGTTCAGTGACACGATGGACCACAGCGATACGTCGTACACGAACGCGTACCTCGGACCACACACCGACAATACGTACTTCTGCGATGCGGCCGGACTGCTCGTCCTGCACTGCATTCAGTTCAATGGGACCGGTGCGGAATCGATCCTGCTTGATGGTTTCGAGGCGACGGAGCGCCTTCGCAAGGCCGATCCGGACGCATTCGAGCGGCTTTGTACGTACCCGCTGGAGGCGGAGTACATCGAGGAGGACAAGCACCATCGGTACGTGGCACCGGTCATCCGGCGGCATCCATGCTCGAACGTCGACAATCCTGACGAGAGTATCGTCGAGCAGATACGCTTCAATCTGTACGACCGGGCACCGCTGAGGACGCTACCGCCCGAAACGGTGCCACAGTTTTACGCTGACTATCAGCAACTGGCGCGCGAAATCTCCAACGAAGAACTGCACTGGAAGTTCCAGCTTACGCCCGGCACGGTAATGATATTCGACAACTGGCGCCTACTGCACGGCCGGATGGCGTACCGTGGGAAGCGCGTCATGACGGGGTGCTACGTGGCACGCACCGAATTTCAGAGTGTTGCCCGAACGATGGGGCTGATTGAGTGATTCATCATTAGAAACCTAACGAATGCGTGTTGGAGCAGCAGGAGACAAGCATCGAGTCCATTGAGTTCGGATTTTTTTTTTTAAATCTCCCCGAGCAACAAGGGCAATCAAATATTTGTTGATAAATGAATAACACAAAATAATGAGTGAAAATACAGTGGAAACATTCTAAACTAAAGTTTTTGGTTTAATTATAAAAACAAAGCATATTCCTCGAGATATATCTTCTTTATGCTGGATTTCTATTTCGCTTTCCGATTTTAAATCCTCTAATTAAGAAAAAAGCTTAAAAATACTTCTATAAACAATATAACTCAGTGTTTGTAATAAATGTTTTAGATACTTTTTTATATTTGGACACATCCGCAGTATTAGCTTATTCGTAGACACCATGCCGCTCTTTAAAGCGGATTAATGGGAGTTTACTGTATTTGGAACTCTTTGTTTTATTTCTTTTTCCGTTGAAAAGGTCATAGCCATAAGCCTTTTTTGGAAGAAATGTAGATTTCGTGAGGTTCTTAACTTTTGCTGTAGTTATGCCAATTCTTCAGCGAGAGACATATAGAATCCATCTCGGCCGCCGTGTGCTATTTATGCTTTTCTGCTTATTTAATACAGATTAACTCACACCAGATGAATATTAAATAATTTATTTTCGAAACACATTTACAGTTTCACACATTTTTATCAAATCTTATCTAACGATGGTGCTAATGCTGGCTCGGCAAATACTTACGGATGAAAAATGCACACGTAAAGACATACTAATAATCCAAGGAGCAATGGATTTGCCGGGATCGTAAGTCCGACGCCCGCGGACGCGGTAAGATCGAAGAACTGAACCTGCACAAAGATCGGCACACGCACCTCTTCGTCCCGCCGGAAGCGCAAGTTAACTCGGGGGCCAAACACCACCTCTCCGGTGTGCAGTATGGCCTGATGGCGCACGTCATGTACGCGCTGGAGCGCATAGTAGAACCGATAGTCGACGTTAATCAACATGTTGCTGCAGGTGAAGTAATCATGTCCGCCATCGTGCGGAGTCGACGTATCCGTATCGGAACCCGGTTTAGCCTCAGCAATCACGTTCACCGTGCGTAGCTGAACCCAGTCGGTGGTTTTGTTGATCGGATTGCCGTATTTCGAGAGGTACAGATTTAGGTTGTCGTAGCCGTCGTTAGTTTTGCGCACACCGTGGAGCAGATGTTCGTAAAGTTTTTCCTGAAGCTGACGGCAAAGTTGGGTGTAGTTCTGGGTGGACTCCGTGCTAACGTTTCCCCCATCTACCAGCACGAAGTTGCACCGGTGCCAGGAGTTCACACCAAAGTTGATCGTTTGGTAGGACTCGTCCGATAGCGTACATCGGTTAACCTTGCTGATCGGAAGTCGCAGGCGAAAGGATTCATCAGGAAGCCGCGTTTCATTGGTGAAGTAGGCTAGCATCAGTTTAAGAGGGCGCTCGGAAGGTGCGTTCGGTTCCAAACCACCTGCCCCGAGTGTTCCATTCGGTCCTTTTTCTAGGTGCGACACGATAAGAGGTTTCCCGATCAGATACCCCAGGTTTCCGCTGACCGAGCGTGAAGAATTACTGAGCTTACGATACGCTACGGGGAACTTTACGGCCACCCGTTGCCACACGGATGTATCCATCCAGGAATCTGGCGTGTCGGGATGACAGAACAACTTCATTCTCACCTCCAGCAAGTGCGTGTAGTTGTTATAAAAATGTATCTCTAACCTATCACAAGTACCCATGCCACCGACATCTTCCTCAAGGAAGTCCGCTGTGGTGTCCGATGTGGCGTTGGACGTTGTGTTGACATTCTGTGCAGAGCAGTTCCATCCGGAACCACCTTCACCCACCGGATGGCACACGGATAAGGTAACATTAATACAGTCCTGCTCCTCCACGCAGTAGTGTTCCATGACGGTAGATTTCTTGGGTGTTCGGAAGAACCGTACCGATCGATAGTGCTCTACGAAGGCACGATTGAACGCCACCAGTTCTTCCACCGTGCGCCGGCAAATGTTGCTGCTTTCACGGAGGAAGCGCACTGGCTGACTTATCTGACATACACTATCGGTCAGAGAGTAAGGGAGGTCTGGAACGAAAGAAAGCGAAATGATACCGCAGTCTTCTGGTGATTATTAGCTCCAAAGTCAACCTACCAAACAATTGAACAGTCTCGCTGGTTTCATTGAAGAAGTACACGATATCCCCCACTCGATAATGGTCGATCCGGATGTCGTTCGGATCGGTTGCGTCGACCGGGAATACATCCTTCCACTTGAACCTGGTAGCAGCTGGGAGTCTTTTCGGATCATAATACTGTAGGAAAACGAGATTCAATACTTCAGAGCGTGTCGTCATCCTCGAAATTTCCAAAAACATACGCTCTCATCTCCCTCCTCGTGGATCGGCTCGACGAGACAGAACAGTCCGCCCTGGACACGGCAGGACTGTAGCCCTGCGTCGTGATGATACTCGTCCCGGTGCAGTTGCTCCTCGTCGCAATGGAAGGCTTTCAGGATGGCCTCGTTGCAGTCAATGTCGCAGCAGCAGTTAACGTCGCAGGCATTAATCTGAGAAACATTAAATCAGGTGGGTCTTCATTTGAAGAACATTTTCTAATGGAACTCTCACCGAGCCATACCTTCAGATCACACTGACAGAAGTATCCCCTCGGGACGAGCTTGGCCGCACGGCCTTCCTTGAGTAGTGGGAACGTTGGATCGAAATCGATCGACATGGTGGTATCAACGGTAGTGGCCGTTGAAGTTGTAACTGGCGGTACAGTGACTGACGTGCTCTCCGTTATTGGCCCAGCAGTCGTTGATGTTATGTTACCTGGAGCTGCAATAGTAGGCTTAGCCGTAGTAGAAGCTGAAGTTCCCAAGGTAGTAGATCCTTCTGTAGTTGGTGAAGTCTCCGTGGATGTAGTGCTGACATTGTTCGAGTCGGTTGTACTTTTAACGTTTATCTTGGATAGGTCGATCTTCACGAATCGCTGCACGTTTCGATCGTCCCTAGCAGCGATGGGGACAGCTATCAGTAACGTCGACAGCAAGATCACACAGCAATGGGTTACCATAGGAACCGAGGCGTGCCTTTGCCTTCTAATAGAGCTCGACGCCATACTCACAGAAGTGCTTAAACACTAGCATAAGCTCAAATTCGACCGTGCCAGCCGACTTTGTGAGCAGTTTGTACCGCTCGATGCCGGAGAACGCAATGTCACTTTTGGCCAGTGCGAACCCACCAGTATGGAACCGCTCCCTGAAGGCGTCTGCCGCACGTGCCGAGGACACCTTCCACGTGGCGATCTGTACCCGATGATGACCGGGCCGAGCTGGGACAAAACCGAATCCGTACCCCACGGGCCAGTACTGTCGGAGTGCGTTCACAGCGTAAAGTTCTACGTGCAGCTTTGGCCAACCCTGCAGACCGCGGGTGACGAGGTGCAGATCGATCGGTGTACAGAATTCGGACCGTTGCTCGATCCGGGCTGTACTGCTGCACGATTGCCCTTCGACGTGACCCTCGACGACCTTCCAGTTCGAGCCGAACTGGACGCTCCAGCGACAGAACAGGTTCGGTTCCTCGAAGCCGATGACCGAACTTAGCTCGCCGATGATGTGCAGCTCCGCCATCAGGCGCCCTTCGGTGCCATGCAAAATCTGGCCTCGTTTTAGAACCTACCAACTGCACCACCGGGGTAGACTTACCAAGGATGAATAAATCCAATAAAATGCGGACTAGAAACGACCGTTCAAAGTGTATTCTGGAGCAAACTGGTGCGTCAACTGAACTCCAAACAAGGACTACTTGGTGGTTACCGAGCAATACCAAACATTGCGTCACCCATGGCAACCGGATCATGCTGTCAAGGGGTGCACGTTTTGGCGGTGAACCTTGAAAACAAATATTCAAACAATTAGCTTTTCGTTGTGCGCTTTATTCCAAAAGCAACCAACTGTATAATTTGTTTGGTTGGAGGCAATTTTAATTGTCATTTACTGTAAATGTTACAAAGTTGAAAGGAACTATCAGTTTTTATTCCAGTACATTATTACTTTAAATAGGTGGAGGATATTCGCTTCAAGAATAGTTCCTTCGAGCTAGTTCATATTTTGTTTATACCGAAATTGGCAGCGAATAAGATTATTTCTCACCTGAGGTCAGAATTGCAGGTCGTATACAATTATGGTACGAACCATGACCAATGTCTTAATCATTCGGAAGAAAATGAAATAAGTGGCTGGTGCAAAGTATGCAGCTGGGGGCTTGACCGACCGACCTACAGACCAGTCAACCGATAACGTTGTCAGTTGATAGGAAAAAGTGCATTGCCCTATCCTGGGTTGATAGCAGTACTGTTGGGAAAGGCATAGAATCATGCGGATCACTTTCTTCCGTTTAATGAATGTAAAACCATAAATCAAAAAACACTATCATCGAAAACTTCAACTACATAATACCACATATTCTTTTTTTATTCTATTTCTATTTTATAGTTTTCATCAGCCTTTAAAATACTTGCCCCAAACAGTAGCAAGGAATTTTTCTCACAGAAACCAAAATTATGAAAAATAATAACACGTTTTATGGTAAATGTGTTTTTTCAGTTTTTTACTATCCTGTGTTTATTTCGAATGATTATACTTGTTGTTGTAATGGTTGTTTGCTTGTCTTTCTTGCGATATTGAGAAAATTTAAGCTTGAGTTTGAAGAACGATTGAAAAAAATATATGCTCTTTTTTCTTCTGGCTTTCTGCTGGTAATTTATATTGTTTGCTTACCCAGTCTTATACGCTCGTGCTATCGCTTCGTAACTTTTACGAGCGACTTCTTTTTTGTTTATCCCATATTGTTTATCCAAATCTCCGGGGAGCAAATGTTTCCTCTAACAGTAAAACAATTCATTGCTACGCGTTGTTGATTGCATATTTTAGATTACGTGTTACTTGCTTTTAACCACAGCTCGATCCGTTAGTTTTGTTCACCAATGTTTGTTTCCTCCCTCCGTTTTCCCCCGTTTTATCGCAACGCCTATATCTCAAGATTTGGCGTCGGGCTTGTGACTTTCTTTGCCATTTTGTGTTACTTATTTCTTACCTAACGTTTCCTCCTATGTACACTACTACACCACTTTATCGACTACAGCCTATGCTTATCATTGTGCTAAAAAAAGGACGAGGAGGGGGAGGGGGGGTATGGGGTTACATGGGTACTGATTATTCTGCCTAAATGCAGTGAGTATTACCAGTTGCTAAGTATATTACGCTACGAGAAAATAGTGTCACTCGAGAGAATGCAAATGGTGGTGCAGAAGATACCATTTCACACGATGTTCGATCAATGGCACACACGTACTCACTTTTGCTCGCACAGTCAAAGAATAACCTGCAAACACATTGTTTGTTGGAGTACCACCACGTTTTGTACCGATTTTACGCCAGGATTTGGTTTGCTCTATTGCTTATAGCTCCCGCTGCGGAGAGCGGATTGTTGAAATTTTTAAAAGTGCGTTTTGTTTGGTTTCAGCGGTACTGACCTTTATCAATTCATCCGTTTCATTTTTTCAAATGGGAAAGCACCCCGTTTTTCTCTACAGAGAAGGGTGCAATTGAATGCTTCCTGTACATCGACGATTGACTATCTCCGCACGCTTTCTCGAAATCACTAATGCTTTTGTTACATTTAAACTTGCTAGGAGTACGAGGGACGCCCTCGATGCAATCCTAATTTTCCTTCCCGTGCCTATCAACTCCTTCACGTGCAAGCACTAAATTATAGCTACAATATCAACGAAAGTAAAGCTTCATTTGATTAGTTGACTTATCAACTCCTGCTGCTATTTTCGGCGGGAATAAATTCCTATGCCCCGGGTGGAAATCTCGACTCGACAGTTTTCTCGATTCTCCCCCGGTTTTCTACTCCTTTCGTTTTGGTACATTCATACTATCGCACGTAATACCTGTGCTGATACACCCACGAGTCGACGACGACGTATGACTAGCAGTTTGGTGTGTGTTTTCAATTAGTATCCGAATCGAGATGAGATTCTCATTCAATTACTACCACCGAACCGTGACTTGGCGGCCGCCATTACAGTCAGCACAGCTCTTTGGCACAGTTCTTTGCGTATACACACACGTGCGTAATGTTATACAGGGTAAAGTTACCCCAAGGAAAGCCTCCGGGATTGAACAAACTCCTTTTTTGCAATGTCGCAAACCTTGCGTTCCTCTTGTGCGCTTACATAGATTCGATCGCGTACTATTTCAGCCCCGCTCCGCGATTGGGAATGTTAAATATCAATATGAAAATATTGCACCCGTGATCGTACGAATCGGTGCTAGAGCCATAGCCATAGTTCGTATGAATGCGCCCTGCGTGGGGGGAAAGGGGGAAATGATTGGCGATCAACCGTAAACGAACAAACCCGTCCCACCGGCTGGTAATTTATTTACCGGAAGTCTATCTAGTCGAGCGCAACCGTCTGAAATCACCGCCTTCGTCTTTAAGGAACTTAAAGTAAAGCTTCCATTTGATGAAAGAATAATACCTTACTCTCTCATGAATGAACGAATACACACAAACCTACACTCAGATCACTCGCTTCAGTGTCCCCTTCTAGTTCTACAGGCCACCAGAGCCGTTACTAATGGTAGGTCACATATTGGTCACATAGAGTCCCTAATTTTCAACACGCGGTAAATTTGTGAATTCAAAAACCAGCTTAAACGTACACTCCTCTAATGTTCGGTGACTATTGCAATATCGTTTAATTGCTGCATACGTCCGTACCCATCCCGTGCAACGATATTGCTGCTGTTATCGCCTATACTTCTCGTCATCACATGGCCAGATCCTAACTAACTACTTATTTACAATCTAAATTTGTTTCCACCGTTCGGCGATGCACTCTGATAGCGTTTCCTTCAAGTCGATTCTAAATATTGCCTTCTGTTTTCTCCATCTTGTATGCCGCTTTTCTGGTATTTATCTTGCTTTATCTCATTGTCCTATCGTTTCTGTATCCTTTGGTGGTATGAGTTGTTCGCAAGCCGTGCCCATCTCTATCGGTTGTCCTGATAGATCATCATAGTTTTATTAAATTTTGGGCAGGACGAAAACGTTGACATGTTTCGAAGCTTACGAGAAAAGTTTAAAAAAGATCTCCAAACAAGGCGTGGTGATGCAAATTCACGGGGTTCGACAGTATTTTTTGATAAAGTATCCTTTTGGTAAAATCCGGTACGAAATTCGTAGTCGTACGATCACCTTCATTGAATTCCTCCACGCTTTCGTGGCTCTCTCTCTTTCTCAATCTCTCTCTCCTGGCAACGGGATGACCTATGTACGCTGGCCGTTCAACCCCCGCCACTCTTACTGACAAACTCGTGCAGTATGTCGCACGCCATCTCAATGTTGTTCCGCGAGATGCCGAGCGCCGTGATGACGTTCTCCTTCGAGTAGCCTTCCTGCATCAGCCGCGCGATGTACTCCAGGTTGATGTTTTCGTACGGCACGTTCGAGTTGTTGTTGTTGTTCAGCGCCGAGTTTGCCATAGAGCCTCCGGCAAGCACCTGCATCCGCAGTTCGCCGGCATTGCCGGCATTGGCCGGACCGCTGGAGCTGGATAGATGGTTGTTGTTACTGCTACTGTTGCTATTGCTACTACCGGACACATTGGCCACCATCGTAAGGGCCGCTTGCTGCTGCTGCTGCTGCTGCCGGTTTCCACCACTCGCACTCGATTGTCCGCCTTCCTTCATCGGACAGAGGCCGCCGGACCCGCCGGTAGAAGCGCTGCCCGTGGACGGAAGGTTCACGTTCTGGTATAGCAGTGGATGGCCCACCGTCGTTGAGCCCTTGGATTGCGCCGCCAGCTGCGACGAGGTGATCGACTTCGAGGGCGGATGTGGAAGAATCTTTGTCCCCACGGCGGCACTGTTCGCCGGTAGCGATTGGTGCCGCTGGTGGTTGTTGGAGGCCGGCGACGACTGTCCGAACTGGGTGCGCGGTTGTGGCTGTGGTTGCCGTTGGGGCGTCGGTTGGGGTTGCGCCGGTGCCGGCTTAAACACGACCGTCGTCGTGGTCGCCGCCGTCGAGGCTGTTGACGTGGCGTTCGCGCTGACGGTCGACTCGGACGATCCGTTTGTGACTCCACCACCATTGTTACTGTTTGTGCTATTACTGCTGCTGTTGGCGCTACTGCCGCCACTGACCGTTTGCACGGTGACGAGCCCGTTCAGGTTGCTGCCGCTGCCGCTCACCGAGCCCCCGCCGAGCGTCGGCTTGAACTGGTACACGTTGTTCGGCGTGAGTGCGCCCGCCGTCGTGAGGATCAGGCTTTGGTCGGACTTTTCGTCCACCTTCAGGATGATCGGATGCCGTGCTTCCGGGGGCCGCGTGTCAATAATGCCGACGATCGTTTCCGCCGGCCCAACGATCACCTTGTCTAGCGCCGAGCCATCTCCAGCGCCGGCGAACGGATCAACCGTGTTGTTGCTGGTGTTCGCGTTGGCGCACGGGCAGGATGCACCGTGGTGTTGCTCCGGTTGGGCGATGTTTTGATGCTTCGGCACGGGTGGGGGGTGCGGCGAGGGAAGGTAGGTCGATTCCGCCGAACCACCGCCCTCCTTTGCCGCCGCCAACCGGGCGGCCAGCGAGGAGAGATTTTCCGAGCTGCGCGATAGATTGAGCCCGCTGGTGATCTGGTTCGAGAGGTTACACAGGCTCGAGGCGGCATTGATTTGCGTCCGGGAGGTCACATTCGCTTGCAAGTGTTGGTGTTGCTGCTGTTGCTGCTGCTGCTGCTGCTGCTGGAGCGGTGACGATTGGCCTCCACGCCCCGACGAGGACGACTTCTGTAGCCGCTGGTTCTCGCAAGGCGCCCCCGATTGTGGTAGGTTACTGCTGAGAATACCGGGGGACGATTTACGTGGTGGAAGCGGTGGTGGCGTCGTTGCACTCTGCCGATACCCGTGCTGGTAGATTGACTCCATCGAGCCGCTGGCGGCCACCGTCACATCGCTCGAGAGCGCCTTGTTGAGCGCCTTCAGAATTAGGTAGCTGCTCGGGGAGTTACTGGCGCCGGCACTTCCGGAACCGACCGGTGCACTCAACCGGTTCGCTTGCTGGTGCGTCGGCTGATGGTGCCCGGTCCCACCGGAACACGACGGCGAGGACGAGGACGAGGCTCCACCCTGCGGTAGAAGGGAAGAGGATGAAGATTTGTTGCACTTGACGAGATTGTGTCCGCCGGCTGCGGTGTTGGAACTGCTTCCGCCGCCGCTGCTGCTGGTCGCGCCGTTGAGTGAGATGTTGGTATGCGTCGCAAGGTTCCCGTTGACCGTTTGGGAGACGGTGGCCGCGGCTTGGGATGGTGCGGATGCGGCCACCGCAGCCGCAATGGCCGCCGGGGTGCTTAGCAGTGGCTGCAGGGACGAGGATCCGGCGCAGGTGGACGATGGCGTGTGACCGACACCCGCTGCGGAGGAGGTGTTGCAGGACGATGATGACGTTGTGGATGAGGAAGCGGTGGCGGAGGAGGAGTAGGTGGTGGATGATGAACAAGCAGACGACGACGATGACGATGATGATGATGATGTTGATGATATGGCGGATGAGTTTGCCGATGCTGCACTTCCGGGTGCGGTGCAGGAAGATGCTTGCGCCTGTTGGTGGTGCTGGTGCTGCTGCTGACTCGATGACCCGCCGAGCGACATCAGCAGCACCGAGGGACTTCCGGCGTAGATATCGTTGCTGGAGAGAACCGGTGCCGATGGTGCCTGGCCGGAAGGTTGTTGCTGCTGAAGCTGGCGTCGGGGCAAGCGGGGCGAGGAGTGCGGGCTTTGGCGGTCATTGTTGTTGCGTGCCAGTGTCATACTATTGCTCAGCGCGTGCAGGGATGACGTGGCGATGTTGAAGTCGTCCTGAAGCGATCCATCAAAGATCGAGGGGGAGGGTTTGAGTGTGAAGTTTGATTTTTTGGGTTGCATCACCGGGAGGCCACGGTCGTTTTTTGTTGCGGAAAGGTGGGTGTCGCATACATACAAACACACACACACACACAGACACACGTGCACAGAAAAAGTAGAACCGGAGAATAAAATCATTTAGTATGTAATCGTCGACCGGAAAATGTTAAAAATAGGGAACACAGGTGGGAGGGATCTGGCAGGACGAACACACAATCTTGAACCTGCCCGAGTGCATAATTGAGGTTATGTGTGGGCTGCAATCGGCTCGGAGGAGAGTAGGGTAGCTGGTTTCCTCGGGAAAATTTGAGTTCGGCCAAAAAAAGGATGAAAAGTGCTGTAGAAAGAAAATATGTTTAGCTGAAAAAACAACACAAACAGACATGCACTCACACACATTCCTGGATATTTTGAGAAAACGAAAAACATGCGTATAAATGCAAACAAACAAACAAAACTAACCGTTTTGGGGATATTGTTTCAATGTGCATCACCGGGTGAGAAAACAAGCTATCCCTGTTCGTTTTGCAGCATTGATGTTGTTTTAAATGTACCGTAGTTGTGCCGTAGTGTTGTACCGTAGTTGTACCGTTTTAAATGTACCGTAGTGTTTTCGACCCATTTTGCTTAAAACAAATGTGTTTTGCTACGATACTTCATTTAGAACAGTTTTTGCAACTACACACAGGTTATTTGACCAACATATTTTGATCAACGAGTAAAATCATTGAGTTTATCTTTATTGTTTGCAGAATGGATGCGTTCATTCTCATATTTGCACATAATAATTAAACAAGTCTCATATTTAGTTATGTTACATACTTTCAAAATCTACTTCAGTTCCGAAGTGAATGTGGTTCCACTTTATTAAAATATTTATTATGTCTTTGAAAAATTTGCAAATTCTTATATGCCTATGTGAAAAAAAATATATACACCCATACTTCTCCAAGCAATAATTGTGGATGGAAACGGTGGTGTCTGATTGTTTAGATACAAATCTTTACTTTCCACGTGGGTAATAGGGACGTATTAAAATACCTTCTTCTACAAGTGTGGGACGCAGGAAAAACTGTTTCCATCGGTCATTCGAGTGGCTGACATTTTCCACAAAATTTGCAAAGGTGGATCCATTGCCAATGTTCTCTAAAATGAACGGAAGGACGGACGAAGGAACTCCTGCCGCGTGGGAAGATTTGCCCACGACGTTGCAGCTGCTGCTAAAAGTCGCTTGCTAAACATAACAGATCGACAAACAGTAAGACCGGTGTTTTTTCCTATTAATGACTGCTGAAGTTATCAGGAGAGGGAGGTAAAAAAGTGGCGAAAGAAGGCGGGCCAATTGAAAACCGAAATAATTGAAGAAACGATATTTTAAGAAAACAATAACTCATCGCGAGAAAATAAAAAAAAAACCAATGGCACCCTTAGAAAATTGAAGTTGAAAAAATAAAATCACCATGATAAAATGGAAATTGCAAATATTACAATGCATTCTAAAAGAAACGATAACTAATGTGAGGGAAGGTTTACCAAGTGTTGTAGTAAACATAACAGATGGCCACCAAAATCGGAAAAATTAAAGACAAAATATTCGTCGAATCGATTGAAGGTTAATAATCCGTCATCATGTATGCTTTAAAAATACACATTGGATGAAAAAATACTTATACTACAATTACATAGCATTTAATTGAAGAAAATAAAACAAACAATGCCAGGCTGCAAACATTTTCCTGGAACAAAGATATAAAACACTTTCACACCCCATTTTTTATTGGGTTGGAAGCATAATATTCCGTTCCGTCATTCTGAGGCTTTTTTTACCTCTCCTTCCAAAATATAACTGAAAGTTCGTGAGGCCCGATTGATTGAATCAGAATGTAAATTAAGCGACGCTTTTATGGCTACCCTTTGTGGTACACAGTTTTAATTACACGCCGGAGTAACCGAGGTGGTCGCGATGGGGAAACAATTAATTTCATCACCAGTAAATGGTAATTATTAAAATCTTTAACCTCACCGGAAAAGCTTGCACCAAATAGTATACCCCTACTGTTACTCATCTCTCTCCCTCTTTCACTTTTACTATGAAATAAAAAAAAGATTTGCAATGGGATTTACATAAAGTGATGTGGGTGGGAACGATGACTTATTTCACCAATCAATTTTCAATCATAGTTTGATAATGGAGATTGTAAAAAACGTGCTCCGGGACGGTTGCGATTAATGTCGTGCGATGATGTTTTTTATTGAGTTCCATTATGCCACTACAAACGCACAGGGAAACGTCCACCGCGAACGATCGGGAAAGATAATCCTTGACAAACTCACCGTTATTAACGGGAGGTTGACAAAGCACGTCCCGCTTTTCAGCTACGAAAAGGATATGTCAAGCGATCGAATGATGAAGTAGATTTTGAATCCCTCGTCCAGAAAGCCGGAGTTTTGCCTTTTTCACGAAAGCGATCAATTTATTCAATTGCTTGAGCATTGCCGATTATTCAAAGACCTTCATGAACAAGGCTACTTAAGATGGCATGGTTTACACGGGTCAAGAGATACGCGAGGGACATCCCATCTTGGTAGGTTTCATCTCTGCGAAGAATACCCTTCGCTTCGGTTCCATTGAAAGGGGGATTGAAAATGGATCAATCTCCACATCCGGCCGATATTCGGGGCCTTGTTTGCAGATTTCCGGTCGACGTGCAAAGGCAGGAGTTTTCAAATAAAGGGTCAAAGTGTACGGATACCCTTTTTTACTTTAAAACATATCGCCTATTTTGGTTGTTCACTCTTATTTTTTTCCCCCGATATTAAAAGCCATTCACCGGACGGCATTATTTCCTACGTTCCGTGGAAACGGGGCGCGCATCGCCATCGTTTCATTTCCCGTGGCGGCTGCTGATGCAATATTCAGACACAACCATTGGTAACCGTCGAACTGGCTAACTAGGGCGCGCTTGAACGAGCGCCTCCATTGTGGTTATAATGTTTACCACCCCCGGCCGGCCAGTGTTGTATCCTTTTTTTCCGGCATATCCTGGCGGGCGCTTTTTCAGTACCGGTTGTACCGAGCAATGGCTAGCAAAATCGGTGGATAAATAACCGACTCCGTAGGCACATAGCGCGTAGAGTGATGTATTATTTGCTAGGTGCCTTAAAGTTATGCATGATTTACGGCATGTAGGTCGTTTTTCGGTTGGAAACTTCATCGACAGCGTTTAACTTGGACCGTTTGAAACCGTACGATACTTTGGTGTGGCTTGAATTTCCATTATACCGAGAAAGAATGGCTCCCATTTGAGCGAATATTGGCTTAAATAATAGTGAAGGTAAATTGGCGAGTTCGATAAATTTCGTGTGTATGTTCTTTCACGAACCATAAAAAACTAACACATACTAACCAACCGTTCGGAATGCACTAAAGTGGTACGATTGCATACACTACATGAAAAAAATAAACCAAGCGAAAACATAAACGGCATGCAAATATAAAATATAACTATTTGTCCTGTTGCAAAAATACAAATTTGATCGAATTGCCGAAGGGTGCGAAACGGGGGTGGTGGTGGCCGTCCGCCAACGGGGAAATTGTAGTGAATAATTAGCGTGCATATTCCAACGAAACAAACGCACACAAACACACACAATCAAACAACGCCATTGATCCTAGATGAAATGGGTGCAACGGATGAACTATTATGGGTGTGGACACACATTTGAGTTGACTGTCGTTTGTTCTAATGCTTGTTTTTATTTTTATTGATAATTTTCTTATTTTTAAAAAATTAGACTATCTATCGTGCTGGCGCATATAAAATGTATAATAATCATCGTTCCGTTCTATGTTTCGCTTTGAACGAACTATTTTGCTTATCCACTAGAGTTCTGTTTTCCATCGGTAGAATTGCCGAGGCGTTGGAGTTTCTATTTACGAACGATTCATTTTCCTCATATCAATATGTTCTCGTAATTGTAGCAGAACGTTGTTTCCTCTTATTTTTGTTTTACTTATTAGGGCGTTACAAAAGTAATTACGAAAGAGAGGCCATTGGGAAAACTGTCTGTATTGGAATGAAATTGGGAAACATCGCATCTGTGGGAGGCACCGGAAAGGTCGCAAATAAATATCTTAAGCATTAGATAAACTGGAAGCAATATCTGATGGAGAAAACGGGCAAAGTTGCCGTACACAATCTCCTAAGGGGAAATAAATTTGGGCTTTATGAGCGGTAGCAGCTAATCCTGTAAGTGAACGCGCCTAATGAAATATATGTGCACATATTCTAGCAACGAAATGGCAAATGATCCGTTCCAAAGTTTCTCGCTGCAACGAACGTTGTTTTGTTTGAGTAAATGTTTGTTTAATCAATAGCCCTACCGAGTACCGAAGACTTATTTGCTAAACTGTAGACCGCTGCTACATACGCTTATCGATATAAATTTCTAATCATCACAAGGTTTTAAGATACTTGTCCTCTGCATTCACGCAACTCTATTGCCATTTGCCAAAACGAAGTGGCAGTCACCATATTTTTTTTCCTATATCGTGTACCATCATCTAGCTAGTTTCTAGTTATTTACAGTATATGTCGAAACGATACTCTTTCCACTATCCCTCCGGTACACACTTAGCCTTTCGGAAGCCTCTGTCCAGCAGCGTTTAATTTTTTACACATGGGAAAGTTATTATCTCGTTATATACTTCCGCGCGGAAGAGAGTATTTTCTGTTGTCTACAATTCGAGTGTTGTATAAAGTATAACTATTCCTCGCTACATGCGCCATTGTTTGGTAGAGTGTAAGATAAAAGAAAGTTTGATAAGAAATCGTAAGGTTAAGACCAGCTGACAGCATAGCATAGATTAAATGAAAAAAAAACCTGAAAGGTCGCCATCAAGAGACGGCCTAATAAGAACTGGTACTTGAATTACGATATTGTTACCTAGCAGAAATATGCATAAAGTTAAATAATGTTACGTACCTAGCGACTGGGATTTTAAGGGATGAGAGAAAGATATAGCAAGATCATCAAGAAAGCTTAGATCGTACCGCTGGAAAGCGCCAAATCAATATGAAATATCTTATCTTCGTCCACATCACTTTGACGTGCGTTCGAATACTAATTTTCACGGCTAATTTTAACAAAATCAAATGACTGAATATTTTCCTAGTGGTAAAACCAACTCGCAACTGGAGGTGTTTCAGTTCCTTTCGCTAGCCGTGACCTAATCCTGTTGCCTTTCGTTGAAATGGTTGCAATGGTAGCACTCGTTAACAAATATTAATAAAGTGAATTTAGATAAACAGATGCTTTAGATAAATAGAAGGAGCTCCTCGTGAACGGGAAGGCACATGAAGATGGATGCAAGTTTCCAACTCTCTTTTCTCTCTCTCTCTCTCTCTCTCTCTCTATCGCTCTCTTTCAATTGATTTGAACTAAATACGGATGCATCATGTGAGATTTTTCGGTCACTATCGAATCGGAAAAGAAAGTGAAACACAAAACATGACAAACCCACGGTGGAAAAAGTGTAAGAGGATGGGAATGATGGGACGCGAACGATGTATTCGAGTGATCGAGTGCACAACTGCATGTTGTCTGGACAATGAATACGATTTTATATGATCCCTTCTCGAATTGAAACAAATGTGGGATGTTTCCTTGAGCCAAGTTGGTAGTTTCATAGGCGCTATAAGAAGAAGTCTTAATGTTTCAATTTCAATGGTTTTGCCAGTCAAGGCAAATACTGTTCTATCGGATCGTTCGGCTTTGAATGTAAACGAAATCATTTGGTATAGATTTATAGCTTGTAGAAATACTGTACCGATTGACTGATTAGTTAAAAATACTACTGAAACAGAAAGCAATACTACTGACTCTAAGGAAAAAGGGTAAAAGAAGGATGTAATCGTGAAGTTTGTGATTGGCAGCCAATGCAACAATTTGTAATAGAACAACAACAACATTATACGCTATCATTACAAGTCATGGATGGAACATAAACAATACAAATAAAACCGGATGCAATGTCGATGAATGAGGAGGGCAGCAGGCAGCAGCCAGGGACAATCTCAAGCCAGGAGAGCGTAGGGTGCGAATATGTGGCCGGCGATTGTGCGGAAAGTATGCAAGGATGCGTTACGCCACATACAACAACACGCTGCACACTACAGTGCGCCGGATGCATCTTGCGATGCGATGGGCAGTGTCGGTCGTCACCGCTGATCAACAGATTGTCTGGATCTTGGATGCAAGCGCGCGCGCTGCGTGTGCGGGATGATGTGTTGGCCAATTTGATGGGTGGTTGTGAAGTTGAAGACACATGGCGAGTGAACGGGCGGGAGGGGAACAAGAAGGAGATACACACACACTCAAGGGTGCAGAGAGCTCACAGTACCTCCGTATCGTCGTCGTGGTCATCGTTCTGCAGCTGTTGGCGCCCGTTGGCCGAGTTGCGGTTGTGCTGCCGCTTCGGATCGAACGCATCGACAACGATCTGTTCCGTACCCTTGATTTCCGCCCGGCAGAACGGACAGCCCTGGGGAAAGGAGAACGATTCGGCATCGCGAAGTGAGAAGAAGAAAGAAAGAGTAGAATTAGTCGAGGTTCTTCCCGGATTCGAAGCGAAGGACACACAACCACACAGGGATAAACACACCGATGTGCAGCAGTGTCCTTCTCCTCGGATGCCTCTCACGGATGGACGATGGCCATGGTATGAAACAATGGAGCAAGCTGAGCATGCCGTGGGTTAGTTTCTTTCGGTCAGTAAGCTATTTTACAGTGTGTTTCTTTTCCCTCATTTAGCAAAGGCGCAAGCAAATTGTTGGCGTGTTTACGGTTTACGATTGCGCTTTCGCTGAGCGAAAGCGTTGTGTATTTTGCTGTCTCAAAGTTGTTGCTGACCTTTGTACGGACCACCTTCCTTCCGAGCAGGAGTCGATTGTGCACGCTTACCTGTCCCTCCGAGTCCACCTGCCACGCTGTCAGGCATGGTGTGCACAGCAGATGGCCGCATGGCTCGATGCGAATATCCTTGTCGTTCTCTGCACAGATTTTGCACAACTGGAAGGTGCTTCCTGGAAGGTGCAAGGATCATGAAGAAACAAAAAACGAGAAGCATGGTCATTAGCGTTGCTGCAATGTAGGGTCAAATAGTTTTAGTGTCTTCTCTAGAGATGTGCGTACTGAGTAAGAATGAGTAAGTTCGTTTTAACTTATTTCTAATTTGAATCCTCAACAGGTTTTCGAATCTTATAAAAATAAATGAGCAAATAAAAGGATTGTTAGTCCACACGGCGTTCGAATCCCAAGGAAGGTTCGAATCGGAAGTAGGGATTCGAATCACAAGAGTGAGTAAAAGAGTAACTAGTCCTCACAGAGACTTCAATCCGTACAGGAAATTGTATGCCGATTAGGGATTCATAACCCAATCAACAGGGAGTCGAATCCCGTAAGTATGATTATAACAGGGTTTGCATCTGGTTGGGATTTCGAATCTATGTTTAGAATGCGATTCCTTGCTACAAATTCAAATTTTTGTAGTTTCTCTTGTACTCAGTCTTGGGACCCAATCCTTACTTGGAATTATTTGCTTAGAATTTAAATTCCTCATTGGAATTCGAACGCTGTGGCGACTAGCAACTCTTTTGCTTAAACATTTATTCTTTTGGAACTTGATTCATTATTAAAGATTCAAATCTCTTGCGGCAACAAATAATTCATTTTTCGCGTTTTACATCACAAAATAGTGACTAAAAGATTCGAATTGCCGTGATGTTTGTTCAGTCTAATTAAAGTATCTAAAAAGATTTGTTATTCTCATCATTAGTTTGCTCTTCTATTGCACTCTCTCGATTTTTGTCACGTTGTAAAATTTGAGTTGTAGTTGTAGTTTTTAAAACAAATGAAGATTAACTTTCTACCTATCTTGTGACGCTTCTTTAGCTCTAGCCGCCATCGACGCTTTTCAATGATGATTTAGTAAGTATAGTATTTTTTCATTCAGCTCATCTCTCGCTCTACTTCACTATTATTTAATTCAATGTTTTCTCCTGTAACATCAAAAACGTATCAAAGCTACATATATTCTATTTCTGGTATAACCTTCGCACTCGTTAAACGACTGAATGAAACATAAACGCTGAGCCTAACTATGCCCCCTCCCTTCATCTGCCACCAGCTAGGAAATATTGACCTTCGCCAAGTCAACGTTTACACTATTCCAAAATTGATGTTTACAACGCTTTGACACATGATGGCATTGACTTTCCACCCCTGGCCTGCCACCATGATACGCACCCATCTCGCAGTAAAGCTCGTACTGCTCCTGCGTCACGGTGATATGATCCTCGAGCGGACTCTGCACGGCAAACGAGAGGTCCGGGTTGTTTGGCTTGCCGTCGGGGTACAGGTAGAACCCTTCCCTGCGGAGTGAAGCGCAGCGTGGGTTGTTCGATTCACCGACGTCGTAAAACCACGGGATAGCCGAACGCAAAAAAAAACGGGCCGCCGGAGAACATGGAGGTGCAGAAAGAAGAAAAAAAAAGTACCGTATTTCAATAAAGTTGTATTGGAAGATAGAGAAACAAAGCGAGCAAAAGCCGACGCTTTTAACTGCCAGCAGGATCGTCTGTCCCACGCCCTTACCTATGGCCGTCTAGTAAAGCTTGACATAATGACTTGTTCTGTGGGATCGTCTGCAGGATTTCGCCCTCTTGCGTCACGTACCCGATCGCCCACTGTCCTAACCGGGTGCAGGATAATCTGAAATAATTAAAACATTAATAATCAACCTTCCGCCGTGGGTGGTGACGGTGATGGTGGGTTTCCCTCCCAATCCGAACCCCAAGGCCGGAAAGGGAAAAGCCAAAAATCCGACGCAAAATCGACGGGCAAATTCGCTGGAAGGAGAAATGGTTGGTGCGTGGGGATGGCGCTCACCTGAAAACATAACTACCAGCCTTAGTGATATACTTTTGTAAGCGTGCTTTGACTTCGTCGTAGGTTAGGAAAGCTACGTAGCCCGGGTGGGTCACAGCAAGGATTTGCCAATTTCTCAGCAACGTATTCCAGGGTTGAAACAGCCTGCGAAGAAAGGTAGAGATAAGTGGGAAAAAACGGGTGAGATAAAGATAACCAACGGGCTCATGGCATTCGCCAACCTACCTTGTAAACACATCAAATTCAAAATTTGATATATAATCATTGCACGTTAAGTCTATGGTGGTTTTAAGCGCCATCGCTTCCAGCCCCGAGGAGATCGGATGCACCTGGGACAGCTCGAATCGAAACAGCTTCCAAGGTACGAGTGTGCTGGAAAACAGAGGAGAAACAGTTTTACGTTAACATATGATTTTTTCATTCGTTTGTTTTTAATTTATATCTCACGAATCTGAAAGCTATAAGCGCTACAAAACGCTTCCATTTGTCAATTGGTTTTCGATTGGGGAATAAAATTTGCTTTTGCGAAAATCAAACAATCTGTGTCTGTATATATTTGTTTGCTTATGCTATTTCTAAACATAAACATATCAAAGTTTCAACGACAATATTGAGTGGCAGAAACGAAACAAATTGAAATTTTTAAATTTTGCTGGACATTGTCGAAATGCGTTTAACAAAAACGTTGCTATTATCAGTGATGTTTTTGCAATTTTTAAAAAGTTTAAGCTTCGTGTATAGGTCGCTCATAAACGTTAGTCCATTTCCGAGGAAATACAATGTTCGTTATAGTAGACGTTTAATCGTTGTTAGTAAAGTGGTTTGACATCTCGTTATAAATGGAAAATGACAATAAATCTGTTTCATTTTGCAATATAACCATGATAGCGTAGAGTGATTTTTCGTTAAAAAATGAATTCATCAAATAAACTAACTTCCATTTCTCCGCCGGTAAATTCAACTGATTAAAAATGAAACCGGGAAAGATGTCGATGGAGATTCATTTTACATAGCGTACATTTGCAGCACACTGCCCGCGTGACTTAGCATAGCTCTTAGCATCTCGCTTTTTGAACTTTATTATCAATTCGTAATTCAATCAGAATTACAGCTGCCAGTCTCGTCCGCGAAGACGGGAAGCAATTAGAAGGTATGTCATGAATAATTACAAATCATTCGACGTGGGTAGCGCCAAGAAGAACTGCCGCACCGTACGGCAAAACCAGTTGTGAGACGGTGAGAGCGACGCAGGCAACGAAAAAAAAGGGTTCGGAAGAATGAAAACGAATCAATTTCTCATTCGAGTTTGTTGTTTTGTCCCTTTTTCCTCTCCCCAGCAAGGAAGCAAACATACAAAAAAAAGGAAACTAACCAGAATTCAAAAAGATTTTCATTTCTTTCCACTTCATTACCAATCCTCCCCCCGTGAGGGTGCGGACGGTGGGAACGTGAAAGAGGAAAACGTTGCCGAAGGCTTTTTTTTTATCTTGCCTTCGTCTGAGCTTTCCCTTTTTTCCCTTTTTATCGGTGAAAATTTCTGGTTTGGATCACTTTTTTTCCCTCAACACTTCCTTATCCATGCCGGCATTCACTTGAGTTTAATGATGCCTTCGCGCATTCGTTAGTGGCGGATAGGACGGACCGGGCCCAGAGCGGTGGTGGTAGTGGTGCCGGAAGTTCTCATCATTAAAAACTCATCCTGCACTCATGACCACCGTATGTGCCGGAGCTAACGACACACCGACACGGCATGCCACAAGGAGCCAGTTTTCCTCAGCCTTCAAAAGCTGCTGACGACGCAAGATCGCGTTGCAAAATGAAGGCGGTCCGGAAAAACGGATGGATTTTTCTCGTTCGACAAACCTTCTCCCTCCCCCCCCCCCCCCCCTCTCTCTCTCCTACACACACACATGTCCCATCCCCAGCAAAAAAACGGCGCTTTACGTCGTCGGTTTCCAATGGCGATGAAGCTGGTCGTTCGATGGTTTCACGACCAGCACATGCCAAACCTCATACAACCCGAGCCAAGGTCCTAGGAAACGAGGGTGGTGGTTTTGTGTTAGTTCTCTCCGTTGTAGTTGAAATTTTTAATGGCGACTTTTGCACCTCGGTGGAGTGAATCCTTGCCAAGCGTGGAATCGAAGCGTGGCAGGAAAACGGATATTGAAGTGTGTTAAATGATAATGGAAGCGCGCAAGGCGAACGACATTCCAACATGCGGTGCGCACCACCTGAGGTGCAGGCGAATGTAAATCTGCTTCATCGGCATAAAAGGATGAGACATTCGAGTGCACACTTTGTGCATTGGTTTTCTTTCCCTTCCCAGCCCAAGTTTGGTGAAGGCGGGAAATAAATTATAATTGTAATTGAAATTTCAGCCCCAGAGTAGGGACAAGGATATGAAAACCTTATGATTCCACTTCTTTCCGGGCATGCGGAAAAGATAGAGAAATTCAAGTCAGGACCATACTTTAAGCGAGTCCTTATGTTCGATAGATGCGCCTTTAAAGCGCGCATTTTATTGCGGCGTGAACATTCCGTCCAAAACATCCGCACCACAAACGAACGAGGATCGGATTCGTGGGAGGGAAAGCATCGCTCGATGCTCGTCGGAACGCTCCGAGCATACGGCTGCCCACACGATTGTTTGTTCATCTCTCATTTAATCAAAAACCCTTCCATCATCCATCCGCCCTGGTGGAAGATCCGAAGAAAAAGAGCACACACCACGTAGGTGAATATCTTAACGGGTATTTTTATTTCTGTTTTCTTGGGCGCCGGGCCTTCGCTTCGTTGGAACATTTTAGCAACCTCTCCGAAAAAGGGTCCTTGTCGAGACGAGGAGTTTTGCAGTTTAGAGAAAGCAGGACGAGCAGCACATTTTTTAGGCGAAGGTAGAATCAACCTCCAAAAAAATTGCCGCAACGCGTTCGGTGCTGCTCGCTTTTTCTTCGTCTGTGAAGTATTTTCACTTTGCTGCGCCTAAACCAAAACGAGAAAAGGGGGAAAAGAACTGCAAACCCACATGCGGCTTCTTTTCTCAGGTTTGATTTGTTCTATTTTAATTTCGACAAAAAGCTTGCATTTTCCGTTAACGTCGGCGACAAAAAAGGGGTTGGAAAAGCTTCACAAAAATCGTGAAGCACAAAGATGGAAAGTCGTGCAAAAAGGTGAGTGGAAAAAAAAAAGAAAAACCGAGCCCCAAAACACCAACGACGGTGTAGGAGGTGGTATTTTTCATTTTGTTATTTGCGGGCTCCGGCTTTGTTCCTTCCCGACCCGTTGCACTTTTCTCTTGTTATCCTTATCCCGGGATGTGTGGAGGGGTGTTGGGCGACAAGAAGCAATCACTTTTAATTTACTTCCCCCGAGTCGGTAATGGATGTGCCCTTTTCCCGCCTTTGTTTTACGCTCCACCAACCGAAGCCGGCGTTTCGGGTGGGGGGTTTTCCTTCTGTCAACAAGCGTTTTCCACCAATTTGTGTAGCACTAACTTTGGGTTCGTTCCGAAAGGGTCCTTGGGAGGGTTTATTTTAACGCCGGCTTTGACTATGTGGTTCCTTTTTTTTCCTGAAGATTGTTGGTGTGTTTTTGTTTTGTAAGTAGAAGACTAAGTCGCGTATGCTTTTAATTACATTTAAAAATGCCTTATAAATCGCGCACGCTTGATGTAACTTCCTTCAAACACCCAACCCATCCTCGGTGGGAAGGTTTTACAAAGGACGTGAATCTCGGCTTCTCTCGGCGGCCCGAAATGAAAAACATGAACGAAAAAAAGAAGGGTCCGGAAAAACGGCTTACTTTCATTAAATTACACTAGAGTGTGCGAGGCTGTAGTATGATGAAGTGTATAAATCAATTAATGCTGATTATTTCTCCACCCGTTCGTCAATCCCGACCTTCCGGACGCGACCAGCAATAGAGCAGGTTTCCTCTACGGGAAAGCTTTTCAAATGGAAGGTGAACTTGTGAAGGGATAAAACACAATCCTATCGAAACGGGTTACGTATACCGAGAATGAAAAGGGTTAAAAGGATCCGAAACGTCGGTGCCGTTCCGTTTCGTAAAGTTCAGCCCGGCTAGATTGAATTAATGAAAACCAGAATTGAAGATAATGATCAATCGTCTCCCTATGCGCGAAGATGCAGCGCACTGAAAACAGAATAGAACATGAAGAAAAACCAATGGAAACCAATTCTACACACGCTGACCACAAGCCGCGCGCGTGTGTGTGTGTGTGCGCACACCGCACGTATGTGCTCGTTAATTTGCTGCGGTATCTTTCGCTTTTATCCTCGGCTGCCTCGGTTACTGAGGGGAAGGATGCCCGCCCGGGTTCGATCGATACTATCGAGAAAAATTATGTCTTCACGTTTTGATCCCCGCTGATCCCCAACCGAAAGGAAATGAACAAAGAACGGGGTGCTGAGTGTGGGTTCATCGTTTTTCTTTTCGTGCCTGGAAAGACGAAGATCGATTCACAGAGGCCACCCCGGGGGAGGGAAGCATTTTGAAGTTGGAGTTGCCTACGTTCTAGTTTATTGTGGGCACGAATGGTTAAGGCGGAAAAAGAGTGATGGCGTGGGTTAAAAAGGGGTTTCCGAAGGATAATTTAGAATGTTCGATGGTACCCCACTGGAACGAGGTTTAGTCCATAACATAAATATCACGTGAAATACAAACAAAACGATCCGTACTTCAATTCGCCGAAAAGAACATCAAAGAAGGTATAGTTTTGTAACACATAGGCAATTGTTTTTTAAAACGTGTAATGTTGTCTACGATTTTACCTTAAATTTTATTAATAAAAAAACATTTCTACCTGTTCATCAAATCGTTTTTACTTTAATTAATCTTTATTTTTGATCAATTCCAGCATATTACTGCAGTTTGGAATCAATCTATGGTCCTGGAAATTATAGTACTGAGTACGAATCAATAAGTAAATAGTATCTCAAAAATGAATTGTTGTATTTAAATGATCGAAGGTGGTCTTTGTAATTCTATTGTGATTTGAATTCGAATGACGGATTTTTATCCACGAGTCAATGAGTAAGTGAAACTGTGAATAGTTGGTACCGAGATTTAAATTCCTACAGAGGAATTTGAGTTCTTGTTTAGAATTTCAATTTTTAATGCGTAAAAAAAGATTTATTCATTATAAATATAAGAGATAATAATTCTCTCTTTAGAAGTAATAAAGAGGATAAGATCCCTCTGAAGAAATGAAATTTCGTGATTCAAATTACAAAATAGTTACTAAATGTTTGATAATATTTGATGATTCCTAAAATTGTATTATTTAGAAAACACCATGAAAACCTAATCAAAATTACACATAAATTATGAGATTCATTATGAAGATTCTTTTTAACAAGGTTTATGTATTCAACCATTAGTGACAGTTGTGGAGCGATATAATACAAGTTGGTTCCTTTGCAATTAATGAGATATCATTTCGAATCACTCGAACACATTGATTCATATCCGTATATTTATTTAATTACATAAGCAAAAGAACAGCGGAACAAAACGATAGATTTCCCGAGCAGTCGTTCGGTGCACGATTAAGGCGTCAGGACAAGAGAACGTAACAGTATAGACAACCATCGAATGAGATACATTCGCCTCCTTCCAGTCGCCCACCCCAGATATCCTCCAAAGGCGACGAGCTGAGTAAATTGATTTCAGACTCTTATCACACGCGTCGAAGGGTGTACGAAGTAAGCAAGTACATCTAAGCGGATAACTAAGCGTATCGTGCTGCCGCAAGTTGTCCTGTAGAGTGCGGAAATGCAGTTCCGACCCTCGAACAACAACAGGACAGTGTGGTGTTGTGAAAGCGCGTCGGGCGGAAATTGATGGTACCATTCCCTAACATACACACACCCACACACCGGTTGAGGTCTTCGCAATCCGGTGGCGAATCCGCACACCGATGCACTTGCATTAAATGTGCATTGCTTGCAAACCATAGCTCCCGAACAGGGGTGGTATCGTGGTGGTATCGATGTACAAGCCAAGGAAGGGCGGAGACATTACGTGGTAGGAGTTGTGTTGTTGTTGAAGTGCTGGCAAAAGGCGTGCTTCTGTAGGACGACCGCCCGAGAGCTCGTCGCAACTACTAGAATATCGCATTTAGTTTGTTAACAAACAGCCACGGAAACCCACCGAGCGAAAGGAAGCCTGACGATGCGGGAGGATAGCTTTCCACGCTTCCTTTCCACAGCTACCACCTGTCGAGTTCAACTTCCTTTTTTTTGCTACTCCATTGGAGGATCCCGCCCAGAAGACAACTTTTTCCCGCATTCCAGAGAGTCATGTGCACTACCGAGCGCCGATGGAGGTTTGTCCCGATGGCTTCAGCATCCCACGGCGAAAACCGAACCGAATACAGTTGCTAGTGTTTTTGCTTGCCGTGACATCCACGCACCGCCATCCGCCAACTTACTCCCGTCGGAAAGTTCCGTCCGTGGCTGATTTATAGCGCAAAACAAGTGAACTTCTGGAATTAAAAGGAAAACAAGAAGGAAACCCACACAATCTCTTTTTTTGCTTTGGCTTTTGCTTTTCCAGACAACTCCCTCAAACCAAACGCGTGTCAAACGCAAAGCTGGTAGACATTTTCGGCCACTTCCGTCGAGCGCACTCCAGCGGAAATGTTGTAGCAGCGCGCGCTCGTTGGTACATCCGGAACTGGGCGAAATGAATGACTGTCCTTATTTAGTGTCCATTTTCCGACCCCGCGCTATGGTTGGCGCTTGCTCTCCAAGTAGGACCTGCTTTCCGGTTGTCACCAAACGAAAATTGTGGATTACTTCCCAGCACAGGTTGAGAGTTCGATCTGGTAAAGCCACATCGCATCCAGCGATATTGGGAACACAACATTTTCCATTGATGACTGACTGAAGTGGGCTAGGGATTGGCTAGGAAAACTCTTCCACTTACAAAATAACCTGGCTGAACATCGATTTTTGTGCAAAATTCAAAAGTCATAAGAGACATTATATTTTGTAACACTTTCTATTGGCAGATATAAAGCAATCGAGTTTGTTGCAAAATAAAAGAAGTTCGACTTTAACTCCTGGTCTCGCAGGAAGTGTGGTAATTGCTACTTTTTGAAGACCATAAAGCGCTTCTATTTTACCTTTCTTCCTAAGAAACCATTATTAGCTGCGATGTTTGTAAAACATTCTGGATAAAACTGGCATGGTGCGATTCCAGGTTAGGTCTGTGGTAATACTTTCCCGGAGAGAACTCCCTGTGGAGAGCTGAAGTAAAACCGAAACG
The DNA here is from genome assembly GCF_943734705.1 of Anopheles coustani. NCBI lineage: Eukaryota > Metazoa > Arthropoda > Insecta > Diptera > Culicidae > Anopheles > Anopheles coustani. The sequence goes on from NC_071289.1 coordinate 61,218,261, forward strand.
AGATGCAAAAGAAATACACAACCCACCGGGGGACTCCCTGCGGCTACTTGGTTTGGCTGCCTGTCTTGTAGCGTTGATATGGATTTAGCAAAACAACTTTGGCTGCCGAATCACCACCACCACCAGGTCTCCAGGCGATGGGGATCCTACATTTATTTTTCGGGAACGACACCACCGACCGGCAGATCCAACGGTGCTCACTATTCCTGATCGACTATTACGACTCACACGCTGCGAAATGCTCCATTATTCCAGTACGCGAAGTAAGGAACACATTCTGTTTTATGATGTTTTTATTCCATTACAACGGCATCGCTGGAAGAGAAACCATCGAGATGGGTACCGGGTCTGAAACGTGGGCTGAAAATCTGCGAATGGTGTGTGTGTCAAGCAATGAACAGCGTGTGAGCACAAATGAATTTCCGCTAAGGTGCCCCCCTGCGCAGGCCGCAAGAATCGTACATATTCTTTCAAATTCGGTGAATTTCCACCTGTGCGATCTGTTTGTGCGTATGTGCGTGCGGAAGTTGGCGGGTACGTGGAACCAAAATCAATTTTCCAGCATCCATGTTTGATAGAATATCAAACTTATTACTAGGGAAGCAAAATGTATTATGTGGTTACTTAATGGAATAGAACAGAGGTCGGCAACCAAATCCACGCGCCAAATCCGAGCAGAAAGTTGGTTTCCGGCCCAAGAGAAAAGTTAGTGCTGCAAACAAAACACCATTTCAATTTTTATCGGAATTGTTCACGATGTCAGGTTTGTTTTTTACGAAAAATGAAAATGAAAATCGTTGAATAAGGTGTTCAACAGCAGGTGACTTTCATGTACACTTTTAGTTAGACTTTTTTGATCGTATTTGCATTATTGATCGTTCTAAAATTTCACTTGTTTCACTGTGTTTGTTGGGTCTTGTCTAAAATCTTGTCCAAATCATGTCTGCCCGTGAAGGCCTTACAAGACTGTTCCTTGAAGTACGTGTATAGTTAGTCCTCTCGTACAGGGGATAATCCAGTCTCGGTTGGGATTAGAACCCACGCCGTCGAGCCGGTGAGCCCCGACGCTCATGGACCGATTTTCTAATCGGCGCTACCGCTCGTCTGCCGCAGACCCCCAAAGTCATGTACAAAATCCGCCGTTAGTAACTCGTTTATTTTGCATCAGTCAAAGAATAACATTGACATATCCATTAAAAAATAAAATAGGGCTCGTATCATTGAAAACTTTTCGGGGCTAAGTGATTTGAATTTACGCGAGTATGCAAGTAAAAATAAAATATTTTAAAATAATTTGAGCAGAGGATTTATTTTAAGTGCAATTAAAGAAACTAATTACTAGTACAACAAAACTAAATGTATATGTTGTAAAAGATCAAAATTCAAATTGTATAAAAAAGTTCAGCGATAAAATTTCAAATAAACTATCTTATAGCACTTTTTAATGCAGCTCTACTGTTTCGAAATTTGATACTCAAACGTGTTTAATATTGCTTTGAAAACATTGTGGCATCGTTTAAGGTATCCAGCCCACGCTTAAGGGGATTCTTATTCGTCTTCCTGAAATTTAAAGGAAATCTATGTCGGCCCCTGGAATAGAATGTTGGAGTGCTGTTTGGAAAACATTATACGATTGCCTGTAGCAGGATTAGGGGTTTTCATGAAAGAGGAAGTGGATTAGAATTTAGAGGTGGTTTGACTGTGTAGGCGATGGAATCAATTCGGTGCCAAGCACGTGTTAAAGATAATTGTTTTCATGTGAAATGAACTTTCTTCCTACGAATATGTCAACAAACAGAAACCTTTGAACTGTTCTTTTGTTGCAAATTTTTCAACGGAGAGTATGTTTCTTACTGGAGTACACGAATGTATTTTATATATCTTATCGTCGAAAGTCATTTCGGTTTCGGTTGATTTATTTATTTATTTGCCATTTATGGCAATATAAAAAAAAGTTATTTATTGCCAGAAATCAATGTTGACTTTTTAAGGGGACAGCAAGTGTATGTTTAGTTCTACCGTTTACATGAAAGGTTCAACCTATTGATCATCTTTCAAAATGCATTCAACCAATTTTATAACCCGCCCGAAACAAAACCACACATCTTGAGCCCAATACGAAACCATAACTTGTCTCCAAACCAAACGTAAGCATGCTGATTGACCAAGTGTTGAATTGCCTCATCTTTTATTGGTTGGTCTGTTGCTGAAGAGTCAATCCTCAATAAAAAGGCGACCAGATAACAGACGGAATGGGATGAGAGATAAGATAGGAGCGGCTTTCGAATAGTCGCGTTCGGATATAAAACGAAAAACAAAAGGCTCTATAATAACGAACTCTGTGTCTAGCGAGCATCGGCTGTGGTCCAAATTGTTGCTTCGTTTATTTTTGCAACCCCGTCTACGGTTGTTTTGCGCCCGGCGGATGAGGTGAAGATAAAATTTACGATCTCTCACGCGGCGAAAGGGAAGCGTAGATCATAACTTTTGTAGATTAATAAAAAATATACACAGATATAAAACAAAACAAAAACCCCACCTACAAATGTATGCGAGTTCAAACAAATACATTGCTTCCCAGCGCAAGTGCAATCGGCGGACAAAAGGCCACCGGCGTATGAAGTCGTAAAAAGTAATCTCACAAAAGTTGAGTAGCGCCGCCGTATCCTTCGCCGGTCGGGCAGATCCGTTTGCCGGAAGCGGAATTCAATCATAATCATCGCTTCTCCGTGGAGAACTAGGAAGAGGAATTTCGCTGAGGGAATTGGTTCTCCACCCTGAAGCCTTCACACTTTTCACGACGTGCTCGGCAGGGACCCGAAGTATTAAGCAGCGTTTCCTTTTTGTTTTCTTTTGCTTGATATAGACCGTCAACGGTTACTCAACTTCTTTTTAGATTGATTTTCACCCGACGTTGATTATATGCTCGAAGCGATAAAGCGTTTTCTCCAAACAAAACAAAAAAAAATATTTAGAGAAACCCCATCAACTTCTCTCAGGGTGTGTCGGCCTAGCATTAAGCAGAAACCCTTTCCTGGCGACCCATAAAAGACAGATTGCAACACCCACTTCTTCTGCCCGACGGTCCATATCCTGACTGCCGCACCACACTCATCAAACACCACCGGAGCTCGAGCACAGGCTCCATATCTCGTACGTGATGAACTGTATGGTCACTTGCGAAGGGTTGGGTCTATTTGCGCCAGCCGGCAGGAGGAACTGGATGAATCTCATCGCCAGCAAATATCTCATAAAAACAGAAACGATGATATGATTAATGGCAGCGTGCGCGAAACGATATGTGCCCTGTTCAAACGTAACCCACGTCCGTTCGATATGAGCTTGTCAGAAGAAGGAGTTGGAGTAGTGGACCAGGCTTCTTTTCTCGTCCGACCGTGTGGAATCATGAACTGCGGTGACACATTTTTGGGGCCCACAAGGGTATAACCACTTAGAGGCATGCGCTTGGACGTGCATGTTCAGGGTCAAAGAACACATCAAAGCTACTAAAGTATATCAAAATTTAACACCTCAAGACATCAAAAATTCTCTCTCGAGCGATTTATGCTACGAAGCACGTCCACAACTATCCGTGTAGGCGTGCGGAGAACTGAGTACTGAATGTGTCTTTCTTGTTATTCCTCGAAATCCCAGTGAAATTTCAAGCAGTGTAAGGCACCCACAGCTTATGCTGCTGCTCTTCTCGCAGATTGAATCACTTCCAATGCTTTTGAGAATACTTATTTCTTTTTTCCTTATACTAAAAGTGTCAGTATGAGCCGATAAAAGTCACAGCTGGGTTGGCTTCCTAAATTCATCTTAAATGGACTCACTAAACCTCAACGGATGAACAACACTGGACGCGCACGTAGGATAGTGTGTTGGTATACAAAGCGTAACTTCTAAGCTGGTCCTCAGGGTGGCAAATAGCGGCACAATGTGTGAGTAAAATAGAGATCCGCCACACACAACCCTTATAGCGCTACAGGAAGGTCATCTCCGGCTTAACGAACATTGTGTTTAGGTTCTTTTTAACTTTTTCTTTTTCATTCCATTTTGACAGCCTCCACCAACCCTTCGCTGGTCTCTTCCATCTCTTTCTTCCATTCTATCAGTTCTGTCCGACACCGATCCAAAACCCGTCCCCATTTACCCCATTTCCGGTTATTGTGTGTCAGGCGATCTAGGGACTCAGCCATCTCTGCCGGACAACCGCTCGCGACATACTGAACACGCTGGTCGATGTTTGAGACAGACCCGGTTGAGTGTTTCCACTTCCCATTTCCACTCGGCCACATCTTCCGGGTTTTCCGGCCAGCAAAACGTGCTGGATCCAACGGGGTAAAACAAACGGGGGTTCGTGAAGTTTGACGCGATGATTGATTGAGAACTCACTCGATACGCCGGGTGTCGTGGGGAGATGAGTGTGTTTTAGACTTTGTTTTCGGCTCACTCCAGAATCTCGCCCAATCTTTGATCGATGGCAGCCCCCGGCGATAGGTTGCGGGGTGGCACATTATTCGTCGCTCAACATTATACGGTCGTTTTTCCACCTGCCGCACAGCTCATTGGGCAATCCCTCGGCGAAGCAGCAAAAGGTAGTACCGGTACCACTAATTGGTTTTAACGCCAATCGCTCATTTGGGAGTTGTTTTTTTTTATTGGGCGCGCGAGCATACGATGCTTATCGATAGCTATACGATGCGTTCATTACAGCGTTAACGTCGGCTTCGTTATCTATTTTTAAAACCGTGGCCAGATCATAGTCCCTCTTATCGGTGCGATGGGATCATCACGACGAAACGGTAAATTCCGTACGATAATCGGTCAATCGAATCAAATTACGATAATGTCCAATTGAGTTGTTGATTTGATATGATAATGGGACAATCAGTCATCAGACATCGGGACAAATTGAGGCGGGCTTGTAGAAAAGCAAACCTTTTTGGTGATACACAACCTGTAAGGAGTTGTTCGAGATTTTACAAAATATAATAGAACATATTTAAAATCGAAAATTAAATATACGAAACAATGCAGAATTATAGCTGTCTTTAATTGCACGCTGAAAATATCAATAACTTTTGTGAAAATTTTTGACACTTTGAAACAACAAAAGGAAATTCAATGGTCTCACTTCATTAGCTAGCTTCAATTCTATATCCCATCTCTGCGTTAACTGTTGCTAGTTCGGGCATACATGTGCATGTGGATGGTTCTGATATTTTCAGCCTCCCACAAATACTAATAATTTCTGTCGGTTCTACACAGATTCTACCCGATTTGACGATGTTGCATCCGTGTATCCGAACTATCTCTTTCTTTTGGCAGCCCACACTGTCCCGGCTACAATTGAAACCGCCCGCAAATGGTGCGTGCAGGGTGGGATTTCGTTGCCTGGAAAACCACAGCGAGCAGCGGGAGCGGTTGGGGTAGTCTCGCCCGCCGGTCAGCACAGTGGTCAGTGTCACAGTGTGCACACACCCAGCGCAATCGGTGACCGGAAGGAGACTTCCGATTGCGTGTCGGTCCCCGCTGATGATGCTGGAGGTTAGCGGGCGGGCGATGCGCGAGATGGCAAGGCCTTTGAATGCTGAAACCCGAGCGGAATCAGACTGGAGAGTTAATGGAGAGCGATGCGATGCTTGTTGACTTGTCTGTACACTGGTCGCGCACGGAGCACTAGGTAGCGAACTAGCGGATTTTCGTTTTCGGTCGAACTGTGTTGTCCAGCCCAGGGCTTACGAGGCCACGGAGTATGCAACAGAGTGAGGAACAGTAGCTTCCTCAAACAGTGTCGAGAAAGAGCACACGGTGGATCAATATAAATGCTTCACCAAATGTTCGACTGAACCATTCCAGAGCCTGTGGATCTCTGATGCGTTTGCTTTGACAAAACTGAACGTGGTGTGAAACAAGACACGCAATTCCAGATCTATTTTGCAGCGGACTTTTGATCAAAAGGAAAATTTTATTTGATTCTTGTTATGAACTACCGCTTCTGACCGGTGGCTAGCAGTGTTACCATTCACTTAGAGTTAAGAAACAAATTTCCAACACATGCATGGCTGGTATAGTTCTTGATTTAAAATTGATTGATATTTCTAGATCTAATTAATTCCAATTGTACCGATCTCAAATCGTCCTAGTCTACTTTGGATTTTTATCAACTAAACGGAAAAAATTAAAGAATTAATAATATCATTCAATACAATGTCATTCTTTTCTAAGGGGAGTTGTTTATCTCATCACCATATCCGTATCGCATTTTTGAAGGTTAATTTATGGTTGTGTATTTTGAACACTTGCGAGTATCTAAACTTAAGAGTTCTCTGAATACATGCACTATTAGGATATTCAATTATCTTGCAAAAATCGGATTCAGTACTTCATCAGGAATTACCGCACCTTTCAACAGCGCTTTTTGCGGCCAGTAACATCCTGACTGTCTGGGTACATTAACGTACAACCGTTAACCGTTGTGAACGTACAACCGCACAGCTAGCAGGCAGGCAATAAAATGGTAATGATCGTTGCGAGGTTTATTTTATTGTGATTATTTTGTGGTGTTTTGATTGTCGACACGCCGCGTTTTGTTCGCCCTTCGGGAAAAAAGGCCGAAAATAAAGATTGGCCCTCGCCACCCGTGTTTTCCAAAACGATTGATTGCCTCGTGGTCGTCGGCATTGGCGCTTTATTTCCCGTTGGGGAGAATTTTCCACGGTGTCGCGAAAAGTCGGAAGTAACCGGGGAGGGGGGGGTTAGCACAATAACGAGCACAATATTTTGTACCAATTCCTCCGGGGGCTCGAGTTTGGGTGTGAAGGTGTTCAAGCAATTGTGTGGTTGATGATCAACAAGAAGAAAAGACACCAAAAACAGGGAAAATTACAATACGACATGAAAAACGTAAAAATTAAGTCTTAGGTAAGCAAGACATACATCTTTTGCTCGCAAGGCTGTCTCATCACACTTTCTCTTATTTCCAGATAAAGCTGTTCCCAGGCCTACCACCTATGAATTATGGTATGACATTTTGAAGCCACGGTTCTGTTGTTTTTTGCTACTCTTAGGAGCAACATTGTAAAGTGTTTTCTTTTTTTCTTTCTTTTGAACGTTTGCTAAAACGCTCCATTGCCTTAGCTTGCTCGAGGTTTCGTGTCGATCCGCTTAAAGCGACATCGTGTTTGTCGTCTTGGAATTATAGTTGAACCACTCTTCGTGTCCGTTCTTATGTTGCTAGGCCAGCTAAAGTGTGAAGGGGGAAGATCATTTTTTCCTCGTCTCTATCCGTGGCTTTTGATTAAATCAGTCCAACGTTTTTGCGTCCTTTTTTCTTAACGTCGTCGCCGTTTCGATGGGCTTTCGCAATGAGATCGACTCGTTGTCGGGGACTCCTTTTAGGACGGGTTCGGGTGACATCTTTGCGGCGTTGAACGCAGCGAAACCTAACGTTAAAGGCTCCAAGAGAAAGGCATATTCTCAGAGTAGACAATACCGAAGCGAAAGTAGAGCACTTTTTTATTGAAAAATGCTTAAAGTTTAATCCGTTTAACTACTGGTTTGATGTTATGTTCATTTCGATCCATTATTTTATACATGTCTTCCAAATCTACGAACTCTTCTTCTTCTTATTGGCATAACGACCGTCTTGGTCATGGCTGCTAGTTAAGGGTTACTTTCCCTCTTTAAGTACGAGGATAGGAAGATAATTGTTAAAAATTCTGATGGGAGCACAAATACCCAAGGAGCAAAGGAACTGAAGGAACCGATGAATGAGATGCTGATGGACCCACCCAATAAGACCGCACTAGGGGTTATGCATTTACCAATTGAAAAACCCATTGATCTATGTTGTCAAAATTTGATCGAAAGTTGTATATACCTTGGAAGGGCCAAAAAAAATTTAAACTTCCAATCTAACTCCAAATTGGTTTAACAGTAAAACTTATGAACAACATGCACAACAACACACTAATGGCGAGCGGTCCTTTAACACAAAGTTGAACTTAACTGAATAAGCTGTCAAAGACTCTAATCGTCCATCTTTTTGTTCTGAATCGATATTTGAAGATCGCGAATGAAATAATGTTGTAGACATTTCCAAGAAAATTTTCAGGATTATAATATTTCCCTACGAATGTATAGATTACTGATTGCATTGTATTTTGCTAGCAACCCATAAATCGATGTGTTGATTTGTTAAGAAAAAAGGATCCAGTTTATCACAGTCACACCGTAGAAGGTTCTACAAAAAATGCCATTTATCATCGCTTAAACTAAACCGTTTAAACGCTTACCTTAAATAACCACATTTTCAAGTCTTCGGATTGAAAACTACTTCAAACTTAAGCTATTCGTAAAACTGCAGATTCAACCGAACCGAATGGCTTGTCAAACATTCGTTAAATAAAACAACCCAAATCGATTCCAGGTCGCACTTTAAAGCAAATGCTAATATTAAAGCAATTCAATTTTTGTAAAGGCCATTTACTAAACAGCCAGAAGGGGGGATTGGATGTTAATGGTTACTAAAAGGTTTCCTTGAAATCTACCCTTCATTGAGCATCCTTTTCCAGCTGCCTGCCGCTGTGGAAAGAGCAATATGAATGAATGGGGTTTCAATCTACGCCGCTTTTAGGCGGTTTCCGTACTGTTGGGATGCAAAAAAAAAAATTGTATGTTTGTGTTGGTGTGCCAACCCCGTGAGCGTAAACAAGATTTAGTTCCCTCCCGAAGACAGGGTCATTCCAAAGACCCGTTCTCGCTTGTCCGACGATTGCTGCCGATAAAATGTGACATAAGAGGACACGCCATCCAGCGCTGATGAAGGTTCCAAACAAATTAATGTTTAATAACCCTCTCATCCTCGCCCGGCCATGAACGATAAACACCGAGAGCTTAAACCCACGACGTTGGCAAAAATGATCATTGAAAACCATTCATATCTTGCGACGAACACGAATTAAGAAACGACGAATACTATTGCTGTAACGAAGCGGGATATTATAGACCACGCTGTAGAGCAGTAAAAACATCATTATGGTAAGGAAAAAAAGCCCACCGGACAATATTCGATCAACGGACGGATATCCGCGAGAAAATCCGTAGAAGGTCGCGACGCAATGGCCAGCTTTGAGTGAATGTTCAATGGAGCGCTTAGAAGCGAAGGCCGCTCCAAGAAGAGCCCGATGTTTATCTGACCGAAGGTGAAAGCGAAAGTTTATCGCATCATCAAACATGCAGTTAATGCTGGCAAAGTTATGACTTTGTTTTTGGCCTGTGCGTCATTGTGAAAAATAGCTCAGCCCCAGGAAAAGTTTGCAACATAAACGTGAAAAAAAAACGTGAACGACGACAAAGTTCCGAAAAGATTGATTTTGCTTTGAAATAATACGACGTGAATAAAATGAAGACACTTCGAAGGATTTTTTTTGTAGACAAATAAATCACGACAAGAGAGTGCTTCCGAGTGTGACTTTATTTCTTTACAACGTGTGTTCAGAATTTATTGCTAGATGGTTTTGGACGTTGTTTTTCCCATATGACCATTACAAAACGTTTTGAAAAGTATTTTGATATCATAAAAGAACTGTTATTGATATCCTTTAGTTGATAGGTTTAACACGTTTAATGACGCTATCCTTCACGTTCTTGGCGAATAACGCCAAATAATACAAATTAACGAAAAAAAGGAATCCTGCGCCATTAGTGGAAATAACATGCTCAACAATACAAGTCACAGTAAAAAGATTAAAACTAAAGCTATTCGCTTTCAAATTGTGTAACAATGTATGCTGCCACCGAAATTGCGGCGGAAAACTGGCAGGACAATAAAATCAAGAGCTTTTGCATTTGCTGCTTCTTTTTGTAACGTAAACTGTCAAAACCAGTGACATCCACCTCACGCCTGAAGAGGTTCCTTTGCACGCCATGTTACAAACTCGGCGACATGCTCAAAGGCTGGAAAATGGATGGGCTTTTCGCTTTTCTCGGTATTATTGTTCTCGCAAAGGGTTGGGTAACAGTAACATTCCCTTGCTTTCCGCAAAATTTACCCGACTGCGTTATGTAGCATATTGGCACAACTTTTGTCTGCATGTCATTGCGTTCGGTACATGATGGACGGGTATAGGCCGAATCGGAGCCGATTTTCGTTGCCAATTTCGTAAGCGCCATGAGAAACCGTCCGTTCAAGGATGTGGTTTGGTGCTTCTACCAATTCGGAGTGCAGTTGCACATACGCGATGTTGCATGTGGTGCGGGAAAATGTACAATCTCGTTATCGGAGGTTGCAAGCGTGCTTCGGTAGCATTTTGGGGGGCACCTGGAGACCTAGATATGCCCACTTCGGGTACTACCGCTGATGGAAAAGAAAAGACAGACATGAGTACATTTTTTAACACCCGAAAGATACTCAGTTTCACTGTTTAAAACAATATACAATTTGTTTTAGGATTCTCCACAAGGAGTTGAAAAGACTATAACGATGTTTTTTTTTGCAAAGTTAATCCCAGAGTACGTGAAGCCGTCCATTATAACGACAAAAAAGGCAAGCATACTGTTTTTAACACTAGTTTACATTGCTTGGAATCTTGCCCGAATGCTTTAAAGCGATTTTTTTGACTGCTCTTTAACAAATGTTATGACATCGTATTTTTGGAAGATTTTTCCAATCCGTAAATGACTACTTGCTAGTAGTATTTGTTGGCTATGTGATATAGATATGTGAACGAGGTATATACAAACTACACCCTTGCTTATGTCAGTTTTGACAGCTGAGGAAATAAAGGAGATCATTCGAGAATTGTCACCACGTGTTACGGTCAAGTCCTTGAGATCAGAAAGTTAATAACTAAGAGATACAATAGTTCTGGCGACGAGATGGTTGATCGAACCAATAATGCCGGCAGTGCGCCGAATACAAGTTCCAATACATCGGCAGAAACAGTTGCCGGTACTGCTCCACCACCAAATTTTGGTATGGAACCATTCGACCGACGCAAGTCGAAATGGCTGCGGTGGGTGGATCGACTCGAAACCGCATTCGAGATTTACGGAGTGACGGCGGAGAGAGTAAAAAGGAACTACTTATTGCATTACATGGGGACGGAAACCTACGATGTCATTTGCGACAAGGTTGCTCCGGATGCTCCTCGGGATCGGACGTACGACCAGATCGTGACAACTCTGAATGAGTTTTACAGTCCGCAGCCACTAGAAATTGCTGAAAACTATAAGTTCAATAGTCGCCGACAAGGTGACAAGGATGCTTCTTCGGCTGAGGAGTCAGTCGACGAGTACTTGGTGGCGTTGCGGAGGATGGCGGCATCGTGAAACTTCGGGGATTACTTAGAAAAGGCGCTGCGCAACCAGCTTGTGTTTGGCATTAAGCGTAGTGACATCCGAGATCGATTGCTGGAACGGCGGACACTAACACTCCAGGAAGCTCGAGACATAGCAGTGGGCATGGAGTTGTCTCGAAAAGGCCGAACAGAGATCGAAGGATGTGCACCAAAACAAGACATGCATGCGGTGTACCATCCCCCTGGTAAAGGTGCGAAGAAACCGAACCGTGCGGAAAGGCCCAATACTAGCTCGGAGAAGCCTAGCTGTTATCGATGCGGGGATAAGTCACATTTGGCTAATACATGCAAGCACAAAAATACCGTCTGCTCGTGCTGTAAGACTAAAGGCCACTTAGCGAAAGTGTGCCTTAAAAAGAAGAAAATGGAATCACGGGATACTACGCAAACCCATCATGTTGAAAGTGTCAAAATTCGGGAGGTGTTTACAGTTTGCGCACCCTCCCATTACAAAAAACTCTGGTTAAATGTGACACTAAACCAAAAGATCATTAAGTTTGAAGTAGACACGGGGTCACCAGTTAGCATCATGAGTGAGGAATACCAAAGAAGACTGTTTCCAAACGCGCAGTTGCGGGAATCTGGAACTAGTCTTGTGAGCTATTGCAACACTCCAATCGTTGTACGTGGCATACTCGATGTGGAAGTGCAGCTAGCTGACAAGACAATGCTACTACCACTGTATGTAACCAAGTCCAACAAACATCCCCTAGTCGGCCGGGAATGGCTAGTACAGATGGAGATAGACTGGCAACGACTTGTGGCAGAATCCGTGAATACTGTCGAGCCTGACGTGAATCACCATGCAACGGATTGCAAGGCAGTGCTGGAGCGGTACCCTAAGGTGTTCGAAGCGTCAATAGGGCGCATTTCCAACATGCAGGCCCACTTACGGCTGAGAGAAAACACTCGACCAGTATTTCTCAAAGCGCGGAAGCTACCATTTAATATGATAAAAATGGTAGAAGACGAGTTGGAAAAGTTGGTGCAGGAAGGAGTGCTCTCAAAGGTAGATTCAAGTAGCTGGGCAACACCAATAGTACCGATCAGGAAAGCACACAATCGAGTGAGAATTTGCGGAGATTATAAACAAACAGTTAACCCGAATCTGGTTGTGGACAGACATCCATTACCGACAATTGATGAACTGTTCGCATCGCTTGCTGGAGGGAAGAAATTCAGCAAAATTGTGCTTACTACGTGGAATTCGGGTTTACATACCACCATCGCTGCGCAGGAAAGTGCTGGAAGAGCTACATTCAGCGCATTTCGGAACGACTCGCACTAAATCGCTTGCTCGGGGTTACTGCTGGTGGCCTGGGATGGACCAGGAGATAGAACGAATGGTAGCAAACTGTACGGACTGCCAGTCGGTCAAACCTGAACCGGCTAAGGCGAATCTTCATTGCTGGGAGACACCAAGTGCGCCATTCCAACGGGTTCATGTGGATTTCGCAGGTCCATTTATGGACAAATATTTCTTCATTTACGTTGATGCTTTCAGCAAATGGCCGGAGGTTAAGATTTGCAAATCAATCACGGCTGAACATACTGTAAACATGTGTCGTGAGCTGTTCAGTACATTTGGAATTCCATCAGTTATAGTGAGCGATCATGGCGTTCAGTTTACTTCAGTACTGTTCAAAGAATTCCTCAAGATGAACGGCGTGGTACATAAAATGGGTGCACCGTATCATCCAGCTACAAATGGTCAAGCGGAGCGATATGTGCAGACTATTAAAAACAAGTTAAAAGCTGTGAAGTGTTCCAAATCACAGATCCACCTGGAACTGTGCAATATATTGCTGACTTACCGCAAAACCATACACCCGGCGACGGGAAAATCGCCATCCATGCTAGTATTCGGAAGGCAGATTCGATCGCGATTGGACCTAATGCTACCTACATCGGATAAGTCCAATAAGGAGGGTTTGGAAGTGCGACAATTTCAGGTCGGAGATCGGGTGCGTGTACGAGATTTCCTATCTCATGACAAATGGAAATTCGGAAGAATTGCTGAGAGAGTTGGGAAGTTAAGGTACAATGTGCACCTAGACGATGGACGTATCTGGGAGCGGCACATAGACCATATTTCAAAGGTGGGTGCTGATCTGCAAGGTACAGCGAAGGATACTGGTGCAAAGACCGATCATCAGAGAGGTGACATCATAACTAACCCGGAAGAGGTGCTCCCACCTGCTTCTTCGAAAAATGCTACTGCCACGACGAATACGGAGAATGATGCCGAAAGGACGGATGTCGGTTCATTGCCTGTGTCCGAGCGGGAAACCGACATCGCTTCGGAGCAGATCAAGGGTTCGGACGGAGGAAACAGCCCGGAGCCGGAGCCCGACCGATCAGATGACTTGAGCGGAGAGCTGAATGTACGACGCTCCAGTCGGACGAAGAAACCTCCCCAAAGGTTGAACTTATAAGGAAATGCTACTACTGGAACTTCTTCTTCAACAAGGGGGAGAATTGATATAGATATGTGAACGAGGTATATACAAACTACACCCTTGCTTATGTCAGTTTTGACAGCTGAGGAAATAAAGGAGATCATTCGAGAATTGTCACCACGTGTTACGGTCAAGTCCTTGAGATCAGAAAGTTAATAACTAAGAGATACAATACTATGCTATGGTGTTTTTGTGTTTTTTAATGTAATTGTGGCATCATTTGTAATAGTAGAAATAAATTTTGTTTTGAAGATAGTTTAATATTTTTGCTGTCTAACGCACTCTCTTTTTCTGAGTTCAGTTGAAAAAAAGGTTGAAAAGAGTTTCGAATTCGATCTTGTTTGCTTCACACTGAGCTAGCAAAATTATGGAGAGGTGAATAAGAAAACTAAAAATGCCAAAAAGATAATCAACAAATACACTTAAAAGTAGAAATGATGGAGAGACGAATCTAAAAACTAAAAATGCCAAAAGATATTTAACAAACATACTAAAAAGTAGTTGTAAAAAAGTTATAGTATGTAAAAAGATTGGTCAAAATGACCGATGACTGACCGTTAAAAAGCATTCGGGCCTGGTCAACTTTCTCTAATTTAGTTCTGGCGGTACTGTTGGAACAAAAACTTTTAAATCATGTTTTAGGTTTAAACAAACACTATAAAACAAACTCAGTTTATAGTGGAAAGTTCGTCTACCAAAAAAAAAGGGGGGACAAGTTTCACAAATTCTACAGACAAAACCTAGCTCGGGAGTAGCCTGAGGTCAAGCGTAAAAAAGTTTATCATTCCACATTCCGCGCTGTGGAACGCTGTTGCTTGTGCATCGTATCAAAGTGCAGTTGCGTATCGGTTGCTTTTTTTTCTCACCACAAGGAAGCACAAACATTATCAGCAACGGCGACTGTTTCAAGCAGTAACCGGAGAGCGGTCCCTCACAGTGCTGCCGACCCAAAAAAAAAATCCGCTGCAAACCGCGGACAACAAACACCAGCATTGTTGGCCAGCATATCTATCACCGCACCCAAAGGCCCGGGAGCACATAACATGTATGCTAATGTTTGAGCAGTCGTTTTCAGGCCAAGCTTTTCTTTTCCTTCTGCCGGGGGCGTTGTTCGATGCGCTGCCTTTAGAGCTATCGGCGCAGTCGAAATATTTCGGCAGACCCTATGACGGGGTGCGTCGTGCGTGTGTGTTGACATTGCGCCACTGCGCGCGTTGAATGAGGGCAAACCTACGGAGTCGTCCGCACAACACACCACTCGCTGCTGCTGCTTTCCGTACGTTGGCAAATATGAGCTGCAACTTGCTGTGCTGTCCTCCTAGCGAACGGGGGCGACGCGTACCGGAGTACTTGCCCACGATAAGGATGCTCTAGTTTATGTGCGATGGTGCGGTTTTGGCGGTGGTTGCCCAACTCAGCTTCAACGAAATGGTTGAACACAGGAGCACTTGGTACATGTTTCCACCAACGAATTAACTTCCAACCACGAATGCATGGAATTCCGTTACAGGCCTTTGTAAGAAAAGCTTTTTAGAGAATATCTGAAATCACCTAAATCAGGATGTTGTATCCCTCAAGTATATCGTAGATTTCTTGAATTCTTGGGCACATCGTTTCTTTTTAAGTATTAAGAGCTTTACTCCCACAGCACTCCCATTTCTCAGAATTTGATGCATTAGACCTGGATTCTAAATATTCCGGAAAGTGGAAATTAACTTGAGCTTTAAGGCAACGTTCGACAGGAACCTTCGGACTAGATTTTGTCGGTAGTTCGAGGAAACACTTCCTAGCTTATAATTAGAATTTGGTTGAAAGACGCAAAGTACGATCAAAAACTTCCCGTTCACCCATTTACAACCCGATATCGCGTCCACTTTTGAAGTTTGGGAGATGTAAACATGAAACTCTTAGTAGCAAAACCGAAGGGTCCGATGTGAGATCGTGCAAAGTTCAGGGGGGAAAATGTGTCCGTCGTTCTGTTCCAGGTACTGCGGGTTTCAGGTGTAGTAGGAACTGTGCAGAGAAAGACGAATCCAATACCTTCCGGTGGAAATGGTAGCGTAAACGGAGGAAAAACGAGCGCTGACAATGACACATTGCGAAACGTCGGTACCTCCACCGTTCGGCAACCACCCCCTCGGCCAATGGGACAAGAAATGTACTTGAGTCCAGTGTCTTAAGACTGTTCCTACCTTCAGCCGAAAACGGTACTTCACGGGTTCACCATTGCACACGGAGGACGACCGCGATAACGACCGGATTTAGTTGCCCGTGGCAGCTGTGATTGGATTTTTACGCTTTGCCGAACTTTTTTCCCCCGATCATGACGAACGGGGGAAAAGGAAAAAAACTCACATACACACACGCACGCCCACATCTGGGAAAAGAACTTATGGTCTCAAGATGGCATTGGAGCAAGATTTTACCAGAAGGTAAAACGGTAGGTTTGCCGCCCCGACTCGCTGCACGCTAATCTTGTGCACAATCGAGAAAATTGGCTTACATCGTCGGTACATCGCCCGGGGCGTAATCAAAATGTTGGCATTGAATCTTTCCGGACCATACGTACCGGCCATATTGCTCGTCGGCAGCATATGTCGAATCGCTTGTCAGCCGGAAGGACTAGCATTACAACATCGCATATAAAAACAAGTATAGCAAACGGAGTCCAAAAAACACGGCTAAAGAATCGAACACGAAAATGATCGAAGGATTTGATTAGCCCGAAGGAGAAACCAGGGAGCAGCGAGTAAGACGCTCGTGGTTCCAGAGAAGTTCAGGGGTTTTCTTTTCTGAGGAAACTAAGACATGAATAACGTTATCCCCGAAATAGGGGTTTTGAGGTATATACTTCCCTTCATCAATAGGGAAATTGGGCACGGGAACAAAACAGTGCCGACATACAGGAAGTAAGATATTGCAAAGGGCAGCCAGTTTCCCACGGTTCCCTCAAGGCGTACTACCACATGCCCACGGCACGTTATCATCTCGTCGCAAGTTCACAACAGCTCACTGGGAAAGTTCACCAATCAAATTGGGCCTGAAGATTACGAATCGTTTCGAATTGGCGACAATCTCACCATTGTTTGAATACTTCCCTTCCCGAAATCGATCGTCTCATCCCCAACGGTGGACGACTATGGGGTCTTCCGCTGACAAGGCGACATTAGGTCAGTCCGGCACTTCTCGGTGCTGATAGTGGACGACATTCGCTTACCAAGGCTTGCGCACCGTGGTTCAGTGATAAGAACGATCGACCGCGTCTTCCGGGCCAGGGTTCCCCATGTAGAAGAGACGATCCGAGATCCCATGCGACCGGAAGTCGCACAGTGTAAGTGTTTCTGCGTGTGTACGTCCGATCACGCGTGCATTAGTGACCCGCGAGGAACTTAACAAACAAACTGGCAAACAGGGGTTGGTTTATCAATGGCGAGAAATGGTGCCTCGGGGAAACGGAGCAAGACGCGAACTCCACTCTGCTTCTTGCCTTGAAGGGACGATTGCTGGCATAAGATGTAAGGAGGTTTTTTGTACCGGTCAACAATTAAGTTCTTTGGCAATGTTTGTTATCAGGCTTCTCGAACAATCGCCCAAAAGTGATTTCAATCATTTTTGGGCACGTGGCGACAAAAAAAGCAAGCCAAGATGAACAACTCCTGATTATCCGACTTTTTAGGACATTGATGTTTTTACTTTGCGCGAAACGTTTCGTCGAAGGCAAAGAAACCATTCTCATGGGTGTGTGGTTGGTGACTAAAGGTACAATATGAATAGGAACTTATCAACACAAGGCTGAACGAACAACCCTGACCGAAGTCAGCCGCGAGAAGTAGAAAAAAGTGTGATAGCATTTTTCTTAAATGTTCCATTTGTAGATAAATACTATGAATCACGGCGAATTTATCACGTTAGTAAGAACTTATCATACCATGATTTTCTAACAAACCGAAAATAACTATTACAGAAACGATAACAACAACATTTACTGAGAATGTGTCATAGTAGATTTTCATATGAATCAGTTTACATTAACTTTAATCAAAAAAGGACGATGTAGATGATTGTACAATTTGATCGGAACAAAAACCAAAAACGATGAGATGGTATTATCCAAGATCAGTAAAAAGAGAGCTATTTTCTGCTCCACCGTTGGTTTGACAGTTAGTTCAAAAAGTGTTTACATGTGTGGGAGATCTTCGCAACAATACTATTTTATTTAAACCATTTTTCTCTTAAAAGAATCGCACCAGAGCCAGCGAATACCGTGTTTACCGTTTAGTTTTATGCTGAGAACATGACGTTTCTATCAGTAGCAGTTCGCTTCAGCCGGCAGTGGATGAATTGAAATTCTAGTTACTATGCTAGCGTTAATAGCACACTCTTTATAATCCGTACGTGCCTGAGAACGATTTTGACAGATTTCCGCCCAAGAAAACGGCATGAAAATCAATATGCATAACCTTGGACCGGTTCGCAGTTCTTACATAAGTGAAGTGGGATGTCTGCGACCTTCTTTTCTAACATAGTGAAAAATGTTTATATCATCGTAAAGACAAGTTCTAAGAGTATTTATGAATATTTAATAACAGTATACTTACGTGAAACATGGTGGGAAAATATGCTAACAAAAATCCATTAACAACCATAAAGCAAACACTAAATCTGTGCTACATTTTTCGATCGAACGACATCGTTTACTTAGAATTGATGTGCTGCAATGATGCTTTTTAATAACGGAAAAGCGTAACAATTCCATCGCACAAGAATGCATCGTGCAATTTCAAAGAAAGATCAATTCGATGGTTCCAACAGAGACGATCAATAATGCATGGTGCATTGGAATCAAGGCCAACCTAAT
Source organism: Anopheles coustani (assembly GCF_943734705.1). Lineage (NCBI taxonomy): Eukaryota > Metazoa > Arthropoda > Insecta > Diptera > Culicidae > Anopheles > Anopheles coustani. Next base: position 61,236,944 of record NC_071289.1, read on the forward strand.
CCAATTCAGCTTTTGAACTATCAGTGTCAAATGGTGTAAAAGCAACTTTTTTATTTGCCCAAAGAAAATACGTAAAGATCGAAAGATTTTAAATATAAAGTTCACATTGTTTCATCTCAAGCAAGTGAGAAATACGAGAGTCTGACAGGGAATCAAAAGAATGCACAAAAACGGTACCGATTGTAGGACAAATGTCAGAAGCAGATCCTTGATGGTTGAAAATTTTCTTTTTTGTCATTCCAAACGGGTTATCCATCGATTGCAGGGTTTAAAAAATCCGGATTCCACATTGCCGTTGGTGTTTTCATGCACTCCCGACCTTGGATGTTTGCTAGAAAATCTTTGCTTGTTCGCTACGGATTGGATTTCACGGAATGCATGTCCCTAAAAATAGTAAATGTCGGAGGGTTTTATGGCACATGCGTCCAACATACCTTTGATATGGTGTTACATGTGTTAACTGTGGAAGGCATTTCTTTCGCAAAGTTTCAAGTGTGGGAAGAAAGGTAACGGTTGAAAATGGGAAATCAGAAGTGTCGTCTGCGGAAAATGCCGGTTTCGCCGTACAGTGCAACAACCGGATAATACTGAAAAAAACCTTCCATGCTCGCGCGGAAACCGGGCGGTAGAAACGGCGCGGAAAAGCGGGTTTCTCTGGCAGTCGGACGACCGTGTCAATTGTGTGGGAATTTTCTGACACGTGTTCCCAGACCACGGACAATGAAGGCAAAGATTCTGTGTTCTTTTAGCGGTTCACATAAGAACAACCACTCGGCGGCGTTCTCGCCTCACCGAAGGACCCAAACTTCCGCAAAGAAAATTAAATGAAACCGTACTTTACAGCTAACCATTATTGCCAGACGATATGTTTTTCGCAACCCGTTGACGCACGCAACACATAGGGTCGGGTCTATTATGAACGTGGTTGACTTGCAACGTCTGGTGTTTGCAAAAGGTTCACCATTTTTCTTTTCCACATCGTTCACACTCGCGTCTCCATTTCCACGCTCATACATGTGCGAGAACGGCACACGTGGAAACGGTTAATTTATCGAGGTCATGTATTTTAACAATCGTCGGCAGATGCAGGCGAGGCAAGGAAAACAAACCGGAAAGGTCTTAGAATGGTTTCTAAAGCAGGATGCTTTATTTCACTTGACTTGAGGTATATTGATTCAAAAGAATATAATCAAAAAAACGTTATATGAATCGAAGAGAAACAGCGCTGAAACAGATGCATTAGAAACATTGTTTTCCGTTACATCGGTTACAATAAGTGATGTGCGTTCTGAATCTTTTTTGAATTGAAAAATTGAAATCATCACGGAGTATTTTGATAACTTTTTCGAATTCGTGGAATACGAATCCCAACCATTACATTTAATACTAAACGTGGAACGCAATAGGAATTTGAAATTTATTTTCCAAAAATGAATGGAGAAGTAAACATTTCAATCGCAAGGAGGAATAGAATTCTCTCTTAGGAGAGCAAGAGTAGGATTCAAATATCTGTGGTGACTAGTAACTCTTTTTTTTACTCTTTCAGTTTTTATAATTCGAATCTCTGCGATTTTGAATAACTTACTAAAATTTGAACGTGATTCAAAGCACAGAAGAGTAACAAAAATATTCGAATCACGATGATTATTGATTCAGTTTACTTTAAATTCGGTAAAAGAGATATTATTCTCATCACTTGTTCGAATTATTCTTACGAAATAATTCATTGCAGTAGCTTCCTGTAACCGTCCAGTTTAAATTTATCAGGAATTTAAATGCAAATCAGATTTCTGTCTTTACCGCTACCAAGACAAAGATGGAAATAAATTCGAAATTACAGCGCGACAAACATTATTTACCGGTGAGAATAAAAGTATAGTCAACATCAAGAACTAAGAAATACTTTCCCTTCATGCCAGGAAAAACCAGCAAGTAATAAAACGTTTTCTTCGTCGTTCTTAACGTCGTCCACTCGTGCAGATCCCGGCATTGGGATGGACCTTTTATTCTCCTGTGGCGGACGCGACGAAGCTTCCCAAAAATTATGCAAACGAAACATTCGGTATCTGCTATTTTTCATCTCCTTTTACTTTTAACATAGCGATGGTTTTTCGTGCCCGCGGAAAAAAGGACGATACCGTGCTTCGGCCGTTTCCGTTATTCATTTTCGGCGCGTATCTATTTATGGATCGAGTGGCCATTAGTCGGCGCTCGCTATCGTCGCTGGCGTTCCGGGAATGTCCTGGCGAACCTTTGATTGTTTTAATTTGCATGCTTTTTTTAATAATTTTTTTTGCCGAAGTTCGTTCCCCGCAGCACGAAAAGATAGCAGGCAGCATCATCGTGAGGTCCGGACTTTAACAAAGAAAGTTCGGCTGGAAGAAAATGTAAATTTCTTAGTAATTGCCATTCCGGTTGCTTGTAAAATGTCCATTTACCAAATACTGTCGACGTTGGACATTCGTTGGGAATTTCGCTTTGAAGCAACTTTTCACTCATTTGTTTCATGTGTCTGACACACAAAAGGCAGATATTACACTTGGGCAACTTACAACAGCATTACATCGCCGGTGGCTTCGAGGGGTGAAAAGTAAATTCGCCCCACAATCGGTGGTGGTGGTGGGGTGGTGGTGTGTTAATGAAGCACTATTTGTTCGCCGCCAACGTGCCAAGTGCACGTAGGAAAACCAGCAAACAAGTTCGCAGGCTAATTTGCGCTCATTAATTTGCACATGCTGGCATCGTGTGGGCGTCCAGCGTAGGGCGGGGTTGGGGTTTAGCGATACTCTTTATCGTGTGTGTTAATTCGCGGCGGTGGGTTATCAAAACCTAGACAAGAGCAGTGTGAATGACGGGTAGAACATTTCACCGTCACTTCAAAATGAATGCTTTAAAATTAAGGACGAGTTACAACATGTCTGCTTTACGTATTCTATGGTTACAAAATGAAATGCCTCTAGAATGGGTTTACAAAAGTATGGGAAGGCCAGTGATAACTTCTCCGCACAATGGAAAAGTAGCCCTATTCATCCCAAAAGTGCCCATACAAAGGGAAAAACACATATCGCTCGTTTAATAGCACTGAAACAAGGATGAAAGCGAGTGAGCGATTTGCATCGAATCAATCAAAACGGCGCTTACGAACGGACCATCAAGAGGTTGCGGTGCGATGGAAGCTGTTACCGCTCTTTTTCGCATCTGAAAAACACACCCATCGCCATCGTACGCCCTCGTCGAACGGAAAACGGGCACGCGAGGCCAAGGTCGCAGGGAAAAGGAGGCACGTGTAGGATTCGCTCGGCCACTCGCGATGATGAACATGATTATGCAGCGTAACGGGGTCGAGAAATATTGCCCATAAATCACCGATGTTTTGCCGTAGAACTTTGTGCCGAATCAGCTGAACCAGCGGTAGCGAACGCCGCCATACGTTACGAGCTTACGTCGTCATATTTCAACACTAAAAACGGAGGCCTTGATGGCGGCAGGATATCTAGGGCCCTTTTCGGGGAAAGTATTGGTATTTTTCCAGCGCACATTCCCGTCGGTTCAGCGTATGGTTTTGGAAATAAAATGGATACGAAGCACAAGGCCGACAGCGAGTTCACACTCGAAAATGAATTGGTGCAAAATGTATTAAAAGCTACGGCACGTAATTTGCGAACTTCGTCCAGCATAAATTGTTTTTAACAAATTAGCATTTTCGCTACCCTTATTACCATGGGATGCACATGCAGATTTTAGGACAGAAACTTTTTGGTATAATTAGCTCGCAAAAAGAATCCTGTATGGATGCATTCTATGCCACATTTTGTGTCATATTTTTTAAGCGAAATGGATAACGACGAAAAGAAAAAAAACGTAGGTTCAAGAGATGATTTTTCTTATAAAAGCCCTTTTCTCTAGGTGATACTTTTCCACACAGAATTTTATATCACGTTTCATTAACCATATCAGCAAATGAGCTAAAAAACTCACTTTAATAGAAATAGTCAATTGTTCTATTGACACAAGATAGTGAAAATATATAAAAAAGTTGCTACAAATGATCTATAGCATGTGTGTGAAAAGATTTCAATAAAGCATTTTTATCTATATGTAGAAGGATAAAGTTTGGATTAATGCATTTCAAAGTATACTCAAACAAATACACCGAGCACACATTTAATTTACCATCTCTTGTGAAGTCATATGGTCGAATTGGTTTATCAGTGCCTGCAAAAAAAAGTCATCAAAAACGAGCCGCTCGACTTCAAAGCGCCTTGAGTTTCTCCTCGCGCGGAAACGAAAACATTTTTTGCTACAAGTAGTTTGGTGGTTCTTTTTTACTGTTTCAGTATGCTATACTATTTCCACATACTTCGCCATGAAAGTGTTTTCTTTTCCATCTGAATGTGCGACGGGGAAAAGCCATTATAAAATATCTACTATTTTCAAATGTATTCTTTGATTTAAGTGTGACGTTTTGTGGAGTAAATGTAACATATTTCTTTAATAATTATTCATCCATAATCCGGATGCAGCGTTCTTGGAGTCTGGACCTGTCATCTGTCAACTATCACAGCCGGGATTCCGGGGATCGATCCCAAGTCGGATGTGGACCGACCGGTCCCAGCTAGGATAGCATTTTCTCATCACTACTCGAAAGTTCCCCGGGTCCCCAGACCTGCTTGACGGATGGAAATACGTGGAAAATATGTCAAGGAGATCACACCGGGCGAACGAGAAGAGTTCTCATACGTTCTGTAAGCCGTACAACATCTTCTGTAGGGAGGGTTGAATGTTTCCATTTTTTCCCCAACTTGAATTAAAGATAAAACAGGACCCAGCATGGAAAAGGGCAGGAAGTGTTAGCCAGTGAAGTGGACAGATGAAAACAAATTGCAAACCAGAGTGAATACTAATGAACGGGATTTGCGGGGTTATACTCGGGTCTCGGATCCGGGGAGCAGCGTCCGTGTCTTCGTCGGTCGAAGGCCAGCAGCTGCAAGTTAGTTTTCCACTTACACAGTGTGTTTGTTTTTCCTTGTTTTTGCCTCCGATAGCGTATGCAGCAAGGATGTACTTTATTCAACCGTTTCGCGGTTCACCGGCAGTACACTTCTTCGCTACGGTCGTGATTGTTCGCTTGACGGCGCACGACGGTACACACAGACAAAACCGTTACATAATGTCAGAAGTAGGGCACAATTTTGCGTCGCCTGGAAAAGCAAGTTCCCGTTGGCGTTGGCAAGAAAGACTTCGCCGACGTGTGCTGGACAAAAAGGGGCACGAAGCTGGCAGCTGTTTGCTGGATTGAATGGTGGTAAATGAATTTTCACCATTGACAAGAAAACTCAGCCAAGGCGTAGCAAAGCTGGTTTTCCCGTTCACGCTCCGGGGCGGGAAAATGGTTACAAAATGGCACCACGGCTGCACCCTCAGCGTAATCAGCGTTTCGTGCTGGGGCGGGGGTGGTGGGTGATTTTGAGAAAATGCAATCACATACTCACTTCACTGGTTGTGACGCTCACGTGTCGCTAGCGAGCAGTTTTCCCCTGAACCCGACGATAAGTCCATAACGGTCCTTGCTTCGGGAGAAGTTGCTGATGATAGTCGGTGAAATCTGAAGGACACCAGCCCACCCCAAGCTGCTTATATACACAGACAGAGCAGGGTCCTTGTAACACTATCGGGAAGATAACGCCGAGTGCCAGGAAAATATAACTGCGCAATAGATCCACGGAGGCGTTACATCCGGCGACACGACATAAGCGTCTGCGGTTCGCGGGTATTTTCGCGGGGCGAGGGCGAATATTTCATATTCATCAGTACACCAACACCGAACAACCGAATTATGCGTCTCGAAGTTTGGAGCACTTGTCTTGCAAACATCTTTCATTCTGCGGAAATATTTTCGGACGAAAGAAACGTCATCGACCACGCGGGAGGAAAAAAAATGAAAATAGCAAATAAAACTGATCGCATCGCTGGTTTTGCGCGTTTTCTAGCGCGCGGAAAATAACGTCCCATTCATAATAATCCCCAAAAGCGAAGAACGATGTCCCGTCGCAACGTGGCGCGTCCGAGCCGACATCAATAAATTTCCCATTATCGAAGGTCGTTACCGGGCGTTGCTGGAGAGGAAAATCCTGAAACAAGTGATGAGAGAGAGAGATGCGCGGAAGAAGAGCACAGTGGTTATGTGTAGGTTGAAAATATGTGTAGGTTGAAATTGCTTCCTTTCCCCATTGGGGGTTTTTCGGGGGGACTTGTGTCCCACCAGCCCAAAAGCGTCACGCGGGTTGTTTTTTGCCGGCCATCGCGTTGATGTATTGCAAGTAGAAGGGAGCATAAGAATGCGGCGTGGGTAGGAGAGAGGGGAAACTGGTTAAAGGAGTGTGTAATTTATGGCACACATTTCCCAGGACCAGCATGGATTAGATGTTACAGAGAATTAGCTCCAACCGTTTATAATTCGCATCTTTTTCACCATCGAGTATTACAAAACAATAAATAATAATAATAGAATGGCGAGGCAATGCTGTGTCTAATCTCATTATAACATTAAAACCACTTATACCATGCGAAAAGCGGTACCGTTCGAACAATGACTGCTGCCATGAGCAGAAGAAAACGGATGGAAGGAATAACAATGAAGTCTTCGCAATAGAAATCCTCTTAAATATGAAATACACTTGAGGAAAATAAAAGTTCAGAAAAAAAGCTTATTTTTAATATGAAAAATAAGCGCTTCCGAAAGGAAACCCAAAACGCTCAGACGCGTAGGATAGTCTGTAAGGACACAGATCTGTTCCTTAAAAATAGAGGCTTTTCACTTGAGATAAAATGTATCAAGCCTTGTGAATTCGATACATTCGTTCTAACCTATCTTGCCTCTAACCTTCTGTCTCTAACGCATCTGATTTTGTCTGTTCATTCAAATTTCCAAAATTAAGCAAAATTATTAACAAATTCTAAGTTTAGTAAATTGATGCATACCTCCATATATTTTTTAAATTTTAGTCAGAAAATTTGAAAAATATACGGAAGGGAATCTAAACTAACAAAATAAGTGACGTCTATCAGCTAAGTGAAAAAGTTTATACTTTTAAAATTCCTGATTTCGGCAAAAGACAAAAGCTAACGAGTTAGAGATAAACTGAGATTCGTTAGAGACATATCTGCTTTCGCGATAATGTTCCTTTTTACTACATGTTAATCTACTACATTTGTTTATCTTATCTCTTTACTACATTTTGTTATTATAAAATTGTAGTTCACAAAATTAAATTTGTCTCTAAATAAAATAATCAAATACCAGCAGCTTGCGAATTGTTTCCAGACTTCGAAATGGGGGAAAGATTACCCACTATTTGGTACACACACTAACCCAGGTTTAACATGACAGACTATTTCGAGACATTCTCGGATCTTTTCCGGTTGCTACAACATGATAAACTGCTTCCTGCAAGCGTTAGGTGTCAGCCACCGAATATTATCTCGGTGTGCGAAGTCACGTACGTTGGGAGCATAATAGAACCGAGCCTTACACAAAGCGTTTTCAGCCGGGTTTTGCCAAGGTTGAAGATTGGGTGGGGAGGTAGGTGGTGCACCATGGAAAAATCTCATTTTGCCACCGAGAATATAATTTCAGATCGTTTCGAAAGACGCCGGAGCCGGTGATGTGTTACGGGAGCACGGCCGGAACTGGTGAATCTAATACTTTCATCGGTCGATCGTAAATCTATTCGATATTTTCCTTTTTTTCGTATGCGAAATACGAGAAAATATTGGTTTCATCTCAGGCAGCAGAGATTGTGTCGTGATCAACATCGACCAGCCCCGTCTTTGGGGACAGCTGCGCAGCTGACAGATTGCTTACTGTCGCCCTTTTTCTCGCTCATTTTCATTGCCACCATCTTCATCATCATCATCGTCATCGTCATCATGATCACCAACAGGACCGGCATCGAATTTCCTTTGCGAAGGATTTAGCAAAATGGAAATTTAAGTTTATTTGAGTTTCGATGAGGACAAATTTACATTTGCTTCCACGACTGATAAATTGATGAGCGAGGGAAACAAATAAGTTTAGTGAAAATGAAGTTATGGAACGGTTAAAATGGTACAGTTTATGGACCGAGCTGAACGCTTCAAATGATTTGCCATTACATGCCGATGATGATGATGATAAATAAAGCAGAGTAATACTCGATACTGGCGCTTTGGGTATCCAAACAAATGGATTATCTCTCCTTTTTCTATCCCGGGCACAGTAAAGTTCGCCAAAAGTTCTCGCACCACCGGTAGAGCGAGTTGCTGTACATTTCCGGACACTAATTGAAATCATGAATCGTTAAACGAATCTTCCCGAAAGAGTCGAACGCGGGGTGGTAAACAGCCTCGCAAGACCACCGGAACACAATTATCGTTCTCATCCCGCACTTCGCAATCATTGGGCTGCTCATCGGTAAGAAAAAAAAGGACAAAACAACATATACAAATGCAAGCAAGAAAAAAGCAATTCCGCGAAGGGGGCACACGGTAGCGTAACTCCTTCCGGCGCCACCGGAAATCGAACGATGAAGGAAAATTGATTTTCGGTTCGGCGGCGGGTAATTGAATGTAAGTAAGCAATCGCTCGCGGAAATCGTTGGCCAAAAAAAAACCCCCGTCTAAGCGTATAGGGATCAGATTTATCGTCTTCGAATTTTGGTATGTTATGACGGTTCGAAGGCTTTCCGCCCCGACGTTCCAAAGCGTTAACTCTGTATGCCGTCAAAAGAATATCGATTTAATCGTTTGAGGTTACGTGGAACTCACAACAGCACAGTGCGGAAAATATTTCCAGCTAAAGCGAGGATGCTTTCAATTACCTAAAACGAGAAGAGAGAAAGAACATCATTAACGGGTGTTTATTTGCGTACTGCCTATTATTTACTCAATAATTTATTCGCAACATCGCTTTTGTTACTTAACACCAACTCAAAAATCATAATCCTAGCAGCTCATTAATATTTGAGACCCTTTTAAGCAGCTTACATTAACGAAAATATGTTTTCAAATATCTATTAATGACTTTTCGATAAAAAATATTATTGAACCCCGCCTGCGCATCACCGGATGCGAACGGCCCACTCTCGTACCGGTCGTTGGTAGATGTTATTGCATCGAAGCGCTGTCGGAAACTTGGGGCAAAACATATGCATCGACAAAACCATGGTATGGAGTGATCAGGTGTAAGACTGGAACGTGACACAAGCTGGTCAAGGTTGATTTTATTTCATGTGGGATTGGTCAAACCGGCTTGTTTTACATCAGAGAGAGGTAAATATTGAACTCAATCAGATCCTTTAGGTAGCAAAAGTCGAAATGTGGGCAATATCTCAACAGCTTCCGCTAGCTAGGGCTGATTACATAATTTACTTACACCGGAACGAACACATGCACCTGGGAAGCGAACGCCACATCTCGATTAGCTTCCCATATGGGAATCTAAAATGTGTTAGTTTTCATTCGATTACCATTAGAATGATGGTTTAGCTGGAACTTTGCGGAAGAAATAACAAGAAACCCCCCCTCAACCCATTGGACTAGCCTACACAATCAATGTTGAAGAACCAAAAACTTATAATGTTTTCCCACCGAGCCAATGTGCAATCAGACGACAATCCACTTTGAATGTGATTTCTTGAGCCAATATTGATGGAAACTTTCTTTACAACAAAACCTGTGTCATCACAAATGCACCATTTATGACTTTTGTTTCACCCAAAAGGAGTGTATACCCGCCCATAGTCCTACCCACTTGCTCCACGTGTTGAGCTCAGCTCAAGTGGACGCTTTACCGCCTATGCACAATTCATCTGGAGATTGGTTTTCCCTTGGTGTGGAGGATTTTCCCCCATTTTGTGTGGTGGATTTGTGGAATATCGAGTGGTCGTAAAATATGCTGACTTGAAGCAGAAACATGATGAGCTCGGCTAATTTGCCGGTGGTAGAGGTGGGCCGCGTTAAGGACAATTATACATAACTGTCGTCTTGCGGAGGGGGCCCCCCCCACCTTTCGTTGTTGTCAAATCGGTGGTTTTCATGCCAACGCTTTCGTCTCGTGTTTGACAATCGATCGTCCTTCGCATCATGGCAGAAGGCCATCGGAGAACCTACATTAACTTCGGTCAAGATGTGCCACCCCGTGCCCTGAGGGTAAAACACCAGATCTTAAACAACACGACCTCACCATCATCGTTACGGCGTGCTAGGGCTGGCCAAATTTCTCCACAACACCGACAGGAAGATAGATCGAGATAATGGGCAAAGAGAGGTATGTCCCTTCTGTCGAGCACACTTTTCGATTCGCATCATGTGCGGCCGTTTATCCGATGAATTTTATTACCACTACTCTTGCGCTACCCTAGCGGAGGGTGGTTTTGGCATCTTGGAGTGGGCACTTGGTCCAAAACGAGAGTGTAGGCACATTCCTCCCCACCGAGCTGGAAGTTATTTTCCAGTTCCCAAGCGAGTAAGCTGCGCGGTAACCCAATTACAGCCTCTTGGCTCGTCTTAGTACTAACTGCTCCAGTATTAATACATCTCTTTTTTTTCATTTCCTCTGGGAATTTGGGCGAACGCCGGAATAAAACATTACCCAAGTCGAGTTGGCCTTCGTTGAGCCCAACATTCTTGTCATGTCCAACAGCAATTAGTACGTGCACAAAGGTCTGGCATTGTTGCGTGAAAAGATCTTCGTGTCCTTAAGATGTGTCTGTTAAGCGAAAGCAAACGAACGGTAGGTAGATTCATGCTTACATAACAGGATGCTACGCCTCTATGTACCTCAAACGCCTATGCAACTGTTTAACCGAAAACCCTCGGGCTATTCTCATAAAACAACGTTTCGTTGATGAATTTATCATCCGCGTTCCTTTCCTTGCCGCAAATAGCTTAATTTCCCGGAAAACGCACACACCAACGATCGATGGCGCGTGCCAAAGGGCTCATCATTCTTCGATTAGACAGCCCCACGTTCCCTGCCAGATGTGGTAGAAGGTACTTCCTAATCATGCCGCATCAGTGACACCAGGCCCACGTACTTCCTAGGGGGAAAGGTAGTTCGTAGAAACCAGCACGCTTACCGGATCCTAGGATGCGGTACATGAAAAATTAGTGTACGTCAATCTGGTCCTGATTATGATAGCGCTGGTAAAAAGTTTGCTCATTTAGTCACTCCTTTGCAGAATGGGAATTTTCCAACACCCAGCAGAAGCTTCAGGAGCTCGATGAAAACAGGGAAGGAAACTATCCGAAAAGGACGAAGCCGAAAGGTTAATGTGATTGAGATTGATGAACGCAAAGATGACAATCGGAAAGAGTTGTTTATCTCTTCAACGAACTATGGTTGGGCTAGGTTTTCATGACATTTACAGGCGGCGGCACAAAACGCTGAGTGTAAAATCACAGATTGGCAAAGCAAATGTGCCAACACTATCCCCGTTCCGAGTCGAACAAACACACAGTGACAAGGCTGTTTTATCATGGTAATATACTGTGTGTCACTTTTATTGCCGGTACCAGAGCTTTGCCCGCGTGGTTTCTCGAAGCGGCTCGAGAGAGGGCCTCTGCTGGCACCGATGGGTTTTAGCCATAATTGAGTTAGGGAAACTTTATCAACGTGCTAACAATGCGAGTGCGAACCTCCGCCACCGCTGCACATCCATCTAGGATCTATTATTCAACCGGAGGGTCGCCAACGGTGAGGAGGTCCTTGCGTGGTTGACGAGTGGAAGGAAATGGGCCGTGTCCCTCACCTTCTCCTAATCGCCCCGCACAATTGCGTGCGTGAAGGAAACCCGTAACGAATCGAAATGAAACTGTTACGAGAAGAGAAAGAGGCACACTTGGGGAAAGAAATGAGAGAGTGGTTGGAGGGGGTGGTGGGGGAGGGGGGGGGGGAGGGTTGAGTATATCGCAAGCATTCGATAATCGATTTGCGTCACGCAATTGGGATCGACAAGACATTATTGGTGGAATAATGGTTTGCGATTTTTTGTTTGCCCCAACTCATTTCCAACATCGCACATACACCCATATCTGCGCTACGGTTGGGAAAACTTCGCCCATTTCGTAACTCGGCGTTCGGGCACACAATGGGAAAAGTTTGACAGGCTGCACCCAATTTTCACCTCGTTTCAATCGGGGGTAGGGAGGGCGGTTTCAGCTGGGAGGTGTTCCGCTGTTTTCCACCAAACAACCTCTTCTACGTCGTCATTCAATTAGAGGAAGAAAAATTTCCCAAATGCTTCCTTTAACTTCCTCGCGCCGTCGGTGGTTTGCCACGGTTTTCCAATACGTTTTCCCTTCTATAGCCGGACGAATTAGGCGACTCCCGCCACGACAGGATCCATACCGGAAGTGTGTACGTGCGAACATTTCCCGCATCTGGCGCGAACAGTCAATCGATGTGTCCATTATCGGTGGAAAATTGCTTCCCGTTGGTTTTTCGATAATGGATTGGATTTTTCGGACCTTCTTTACGAGGCACCGAATGGTGGGCGAAGATGCGGCAGACATTGGAAGGAAAAGCTAGCGACAAACTTGACATCGCGCGGCGTCTCTTATGATAAAAATGAAGAGTGGAATGTTTTTGATATCAAAAGATAGGTGGAGAGTATTTTTTCGACCACTGGATTGCGGTTCCGTTTGCACTATTTAACTTTACCTTACTTTCGATTTTGTAAACATTACACAACTGAGTTTACTGGGAAAGTTGATAAAAACTGTAACACATTTAGAAGACGAAAGCTAACCCATCATAAGCAATGCTCGCCAAAATATTCAAAAAAGTATAAATGGTTGGTTTCTCGGATGAATGAAAGCCGTCCGTGTTCGGATGAATGAAAGTTGTGTAAATGGATGTAAACTAAACAAAATAAATTATGTTTCACAAAAAACCAACGATGCTAAAGTCGGCTAAAACTATTTTAATCTTTCCAAGGACACTCGGCTGTCAAACGGACCCTTCTTGACGCGACCATTTCGTCGTTTCGGCCTTGCTGCTGGTGGCATTCGCTAGCATAAAAGTTAAATTGGTTTTCCCGAACCACAGCACACCGGTGTTGGTACTATGCAAACGAAGAAGCTGTTCCCTTGAACTTGGATTGCTATTGCTGCCTAGAGGGTGGATGGAATTCACCGAAGGACAATGCAAGCACCAAGCTTCTGGTAAAGTCACTGCCATCGATTTCGACGGCACACCTGACGATTTTCTTTCGGAAGGTAAAGTTTTACAGTATCGATCTGAGTTGATATTAAATACATAAGTTAAAGCTACATTCCATGCCTCTTCGAAACAGTTTATTTTACACTGTTTTTAAAATTTCAACGTAAATTGGGTTTTTGCAACATGGTCTGGCAAAATGAGTCCAGTTAGTCGGGCCAACTATTTGAAGCCACCGAAAAAACAAAGAACTATTTGCAACTCCTACACAACCATGAATGCGTTGGGGTAAAGTTTGGGCGCAACGGTTTGGTGTAGGATGTAGTGCAATAAAACTGATTACTGCACTGTCCGACGGTTGAAGCCGTCATGTTTTGGCCTGAGGAACATCAACCAAGCTTCGGCTCAACGTAACTTTGGGGCGGTGAAAACTTTCCCATTTGTTGTGTTACATGCGAAATACTCTAACCGTTGCATATTCAGTTCATCAAAAATGGAAAAAGGGTCGTGTTTTCACCGGATTTTATCAACATTAAATCTACTTTATACGTTGTCAACCGACCGAAACGCTGGAAATGCTAGCGTAGTCACTTCTGATTACGAAACTGATTGTCCGAATTTAATTGTCCAAGGAAAATTTCGATAAGATAATGGTTGTTTACACAACGAGAGAGTTTTGTCTACTTATTAGAAAGTGAAAACTTCGATATAAAACCTGTTGTGCAAAAGCATGATGATAAAAAATTGTCAAAAATTGCCTTATGGGAAAATAAAGTTCAATCACTTGACAGAAGCGGTGGCAGAAATGGTACTGAGCAACTCATACGAAAATTATCTCCTACTCTCGTGACCTTATCGCTTTAATACTTTGTACGATTAGGAATGATAATTTCCCACTAATTGCCAACATCGTATAAATCCAAATTACACTTTAAAAATTTGGTAAATAATCGGTGATTCGAAGGACCTAAGCTTATCTAATCCGAACTTTGTCTTCACGAGAAACAAACATGGTAATTAGCAACAGTGTAAAGGGCAGTGGTGGCCGCGAGGCGCCCGGCCTTTGAACCTTTACCTGAAATGCCTAGGCCATCTAATCTGCGTTAATTCGACGTACCTCGGCTAAACCCTCTGTTGTAATGGTTGTAAATTTTCCTTGAATTGAAAGACGGTACCGTCGGGGTGGTGAAGGGTGGACATTACGAGAAACCAACGGGTCTGTTCTCTGAAGCTTGCGACTTTGCCGAAAGCTAACCTCCGTGGTTTAAGGGTGTGTATTAATTGTAATTGCATTTATCCGCATAGTGTTGAGATTAATTCTTCTTAGAACTAAGGCTTCTCGTTCCAACGCGAGGGCTATTTGAAAAGATGTTTGGCTCATTTAGGCTGGTGTCATTGCTTTACCGCACGATGTTTTGTCGGACGACAGGTCCGCCAATTTTCCTGTAATTTTTCAATTTCTAAGGCGATTAAATGAATTTTATTATTTTTCTTAGATGAAAGCCACAACTCCGAGTTTATAAAGTCCAACTTTGTTGACAGATAAAATCGGATGCGTCCATCCGATAAAATCAAATGATTTTGATTTTGTCGTGCGGAGAAATCGTGCGAACCTTGCAGCTGTCAAATCCCATACATTTTCGCCTGTCAAAAGATCGTGCGGTAAAGCACTGACACCAGCCTTACTAGCGCAAACAACATATTCACAGGAATTGAGGTTAAAAACATCTAATCACATAAAAAGTGTAAGTAGATTGAAAACATATCTAAATAGGTAGTCGTGCAATTGACTGTACAGCTTCTTTACCACAATATTCTAGTCACGGAAAAGTTTATACCAGTTCATTAACTCATCTTTTTACACGTGCTGCCATTTGTTGATGCTCTCCCCCTTTTTATGTGACTCTATCAATAGCAACATCATTTATTGATTTCCTTCGCTGCAATAACCCTCGCTGCGATCGCTTGATAAGGACGGGCGGACGCGTGTGTGCCGTTATCAACCCCCACCACCACCACCATCACTAAAGCGAACAGGAAACGGTAAGCGATAGCACTAAGAACCCAAGAAAGGAGCATCTCCGCGTATATGAATGAAATTGAAACGGTCAATGAATGAGTAGCGCTTCGTTGCTGCACGATTTACCTTCTGCCAGCCGCTACCTTCCGCCTCGAAGCCCCTCACAGACAGCAATTTCACCCTCGGGGGTTGTGTTAAGTACACGTGCGCAAACGATCAGCGCCTATACAAGCACGAACACCAGCGCGCCTTCGCTTGGCTTTGCTTTTGCGCGTATCAAATGGCGCGCAGCCGGAACGGAAGTGGATGATTCGCCCATCATTCGGTCGCGGGGTTTGAGGAGAGGGCGTAGGATCCCTGGAAGGGAAGGTATGAATGGAAGCTGCTTCAGCCAAGCCCCTACCACTCCCTCCCGAACCAGCTGTTTGAATTCGCTTGTCGTAAACAGACGGAAGGTCGTACGGACGAATGAACCTCACACACGGGATGGATGCCCAACACACGGGCAGATCCCGTGGGGCCACTTGACAACCTAAGGTAGGCATAACATCAAACGCCACTCTAAGTATCGCCTTCCTTCGTGCCCCCTCTCTCTTCATCTTCATTTTCTCTATGTTTGTCCATTTTTGGCCACAAGAAGGTCGGTGTAAAATTCAACCATGGCCAGGTAGGCGAACGAACTCGCAGCAACCAGCTGATTAGTGGACGTGAAAATAGAACTCACCCTCCTTCTCCTCCTCCCACAAATGCAGGAGTGGAAGTTCGTTCCCCAAAGCCCTAACTCAACGCCCCCCCATTCGTCGATCGTCATGAAGTCTGCAAAATTACAACCTCCGGTGTGCGTCATCTGTTGCCCGGTTCTTGTGTGTGTGCGTGTGTGGTTTGGGTTTTTTTCATAACCAGAAACATTTTTATTACCATCCACAACACGCGCGAATTCATGCGCGAACATTTGCGCTCGGATCTGATGCTTTTAAAAGCCATTTTGTTTTTTTTTGCTTCTCACAGAGTGCATAAAAACCGACAGGTGCATCAACCTAAAACGCCAAAAGATAGTCAACTAGTATACTAAAGCGCAGCCTTTAACAGGTTTGAAAAATCTTCAAAAATAAAAAAGTTATAGCGTCTTGAAAAGCGCGGTCAAAATGGCAGCTAAAAAGCAATATAAGGGTTCTCAGAACTGGTCGAACAGAAAAATCTGAAATTTGTGTTTCCATCTCAGCTTCAGCTTCGTCTTTAAATTTTAAGAAAGGCCTTTGTTTGCAAAAATATGCAGCCGTAGTTGAGATATTAAATTTGAAAATTGCGTTCGGACAAAAAAATTGCAAAATGACCGATATCTGGATTTGTGTGTTAAGACAAATTCAAATGAATTACGTCGCATGCATTATTTTGTGGCGCATTTATAATTAACCCACCAAGAGCATAAAAAAAGAGTCAACAATATTTTTGGCTGCCATGATGCGTTAAAATTACTATTTTGAGCTTTAGAAAGCGTCAGTTAACGTTAAAGTTGATAGTTAACGATAAGGGAGCGTAGAAATCGTTTAAATCCTTTAAAAAATTATATACGCTACGTGTTTTGTTCATTTTTGTTGTGTTTCAGAAACACATTTTGTTTTATTTATTTTTGAAACACTGTTTTTCGTCCAGTATATTAACCCTTTCACGGGAAGTATTTTTTCCATCTACAAAACTAGTTACTGTTTGTTAAACTATTATCAAAACGATTCTTTTGAAACGAAACATCAAAGAAAGGCGGCAAATGTCTTTCTTTACGAATAAACAAAAAAGAATTGTCAAAATTAATTCCTCCAAAACCAACACCAACAATATTTGGAAAGTTTATTAGACTTGATGAATTTATTATTGTTTTTACAGAAATGACAATTTATTAGGATTTTTAATATGCAATTTGTTTTGGAAAGCAAATAAAAGAAATTCCGATATTATAACTATACTCGTTTATTTACGTTTATGGTCCATAGGAAAAATATTTCCCATGGAATTATAAAAAAAAATCTACACAGACTGCTAGGTTTTTCTGGTGATATTCTATATTTTACACCCCAAATAGCCAAAATATTGTGTTGTATTGCCAATTTTAGTCCTAAATAGCTTATGGTCCTGAAAGGGTTTATTAAAATTTCTTCCAGTAGAAAATTTGAAATAAAAAAAAATAGTACACCGAAGCTCCCTTTAACCTATAAAAGTCTAACCTTAAAAGGTTAGACATTCAGGGAAGTAAATTTTAACATATGAGGTCGTTCCTAATTCCAGGCATATTTTATAACACGTTGTCTGTGATGAGGTCTTGGATTTTAAAATGAGTTTAAAATGAGTACAAATTGAATCATTGTCATGGTTTATGGAATGTCTTCCAAGGCTCCAATTATATGCGCCAAAGAAGCTGCCGAAAGTCGATTAGACTATCACTATACGAATAGCAAATAAGTAGATACACTTTGGAAGATTAATGGTTCACTAATATACCCGCCACTAACTCAAAGTGCCATAGTACACGAAATGGAGCGAGAAGAAAAGAAAAACTGCTGTCTAATCGAGCTAGTCCGCGGCAGGTGCGCAGTTTTGGCGCTACGCTGTTGTGTTTGTTAAACACCTTTAACTGCTAATAGACACTATTCATGCACACGCCGGTCCCCCCGAAGGGAGTTCCTTCCATCCTCCGATGCAATGAGAATGCGTGAAATGTTTTCACGCGTAGAGAATAGCCGCTGCGTGGAGCCGCTGGGAAAAGGGCGCAGGAGTCGAAGATTAATTAGCTTAAGCGCGCACGTCGTACTCGCGTGACCCCGGAGCGGACCGTTGGTTTTGAATGATTGCTGTTTACTCCATTGGGGCGGGTACCGAAGGGTGAGACCGAACGGGAAACGGTTCCCAACGGAGCGTTACACGGGGAGCCAACTGTTTTTTTGCAGGTTATTTTCTCACAATGAGCTTCACACATGATCGAAGCAGCCACTGGTTGTCGACGGCACGTGGACGAGTTGCTGGCGGCCTATGCTAAGCAGGTCTAGCAGGTTGTCGCCACACAAGTAAGGTATGCCGCTTTTTTATTTCCTTCAAACTTCCAACCGCCCCTGTTTCTCCTTGTGCGATAGTTTGGCGAGCCTAAGTAGGACATCGGTGCGTTGCAGTTTTTGGACCGATTTCCTATTTGGCCAAGTCGCGCAAAAACGGCTACGAATTCCCTTACCGTCCGGGGATAGACCTCGAGCTCTAAGGTGTGAGTAAGCGAAAATAATGGACGCACTGCGGTTTCGCATGCCGGATGTGTACGCGGTACGCCGGACCTTCTTTTAGCCTTCCCGTTAAAATTACATTACTAATTCGATGACTAACAAAATGATTTGTTCGAATCGTTATTGAATGAGAGCTAATTTAATTCTCAGGGTAAGAAATTGAAGTCCGCTTGTAAATGTATAATGTCGAAACGTGTTGATGAAACCCGTTGATTAGTTTAACTCTCCATAGTCCTCGTACTCAAGAAAGAATACCAAATGAAATTAATTATAAAAAGAACTCTTTTGAGGAAGCTATGTGTTCGCATGATATCGTCGTTAGTGTAAAAGAGCACTCTAGTACCGTTTGCAGACTGGAAGTAACTTGTACCCGTACGGTATCAAAATGAAATCCGCAATCAAATGAGCACAGAATTCACGTTCTTGGCCGTACGTGTTGATGGCGTTGGCTGATGTCAAGTAGCATCACCACAGCTGGCGGAAAGGTTGCCTTTTGTTAGGGCAACGACGCCCGCGCAGTGTCTATGCCATCAGCTCCATCTGGATTAGTACTCATGAAATGCTCATTCGTACCGGTACAAATTAGTGGCCTAACGAAAGGCCTGCGCTGCCAGGAGTTGGAGAACTACGGCGGCAAATGATTCGACAAGGATTCTCCAAGCTTGAAGAGCATCCTTACGACGACGCACCGGTAGGACGAACTTTTGTGCCGTAGATTAATAAAGGATTAACATCTGCCTACCAGCTTTGCTGAATCCAGCGGCGGCGGTTACAACATCTGAAGGGGGAATGATTCCCTGCCGAGGTGTTCTCGCCTCGCGAGCCTGAAAGAGGCTGGGGAAAATCGGATTTCAAATTCCATAACACAAAAGTACTAACGGGGGATGGATTCTGCGTAGGATGACGGCAGAATGGAACGGTACAGAGGATTGCTTGTTTCCAGCTTGTTGTTTCGGATAAAGCCGAGCCGAGCGAGTTAGGGAGTACTCAGTCGGGAACGATGAAGAAAACTGTGCTTCGAACTTTTCGGTAGACAAGACTACCCCAAGGCCGCAGCAACTGAACCCGACCGGATTTGAACTTCCTTCCGTAGGCGAACGAAAATGTAAGCCATTGGTAATGATTTTCAATTTAAAAACAAATCTTTAACACCCTCGCAGCGTCTTAGGCGTCTTCCCTCCGACAGAGCGTCAGGCGGGGCTTGGAGCGCAAGTCACGGAAAGCAACCCAACGACAGTACACTTAACTGTAAGAAGTAAAACAGCTTTAGCGCGACTAATCGGCGACTCACATTATTTCCAATCGGCTGAAAAGGCCAAACAGACCACCAAGGCGGCAGGGGAGACATACGGCGGAGATGGAGTCACACTCCAGCAAAATGAAGGGAAACCTTGGAAGTGTCGACAGGATGGGCCGATCCATGATGTGACGTAGCACGGCGTAATGCGATAGTGCGTGGGTGGATGGCGGTTATTAAAGTTGTAAGAGACAAACTCCGGGGAGACAAGATCTGGAATTTATCGATCGTAAAACTGTATCCCGTTGCTGATTGCAGAGAAGAATGGGGGGTTGGATGTTTACCAATTGTCATGCTAATGAATATGGCTGGCAGTTCGATAAATAAGAAGGATTAATTTGTTATTTAGACTTCAAAGATTATTAAAAAAAAGTAAGGCATCCAATGTAAATAAAGAGCCACATCGCTAGATAAGCAGAATTTGACAATCCTGCAACACATTCAAGGTTATATTGTTGTGCCATAGTTTTAGATTTTGCCATTGAAAAAAAAGGTCCAAAGGTGCCTTAAAACTCGTCCCAGGTTGACGAAGTGATTTTATAACAATTTAATTTTATCTTTACTTCTCATCATCTTATCATCTTAGCGTATCTTTTCAGCTTGAAAACAAACAAACAGTTTATTGTGACGCGATCTTGCGTTTGACAGGTTTTTAGTACACACTGGCGCCACCCGGTTTAAGCGATGGCGCCACCGTCACGGCATGATGGCTGCCAAGCTTCGCTCGAGATCTTACCGATGGTAAATGGTTTATTTTACCCTCGCTTTGCTCTGTATCTTCTCCAAGGAGCTACTTGGTTGGTCATATCCGTCATCGGTCGAAATATTTATATATATTCACAGACTCTCATTCATTCATGCCTTTGCGTTCATTCATACGCCAGCCCGCTGCCACAGCGTGTGACGCGCTCACACGATGAGACGAGAAGTTCAAGATTTAGGCCGTCAGCTCGGTCGGTTCTCTGTAGGCCTATCTCACTGTACCGTCTCTGAGTCAGAGTCCAATTAAGTGCGCCGGTTAATAATGTCCCTACATTCCTTCTTCTCGTACGCTCGTCCCTGGTTCTACGTGTTCTACGACCGACGACGGCGAGCGAGTATAGCAGCATTCAACTATTTATTCTAGCAACGCCTTCATCATATCCCTTCGGAGCTTGTCCCTTGCCTCCTTCCTCCATTATGTCGTGCCGCCGGCTGGGTTCGCCCGGTCGCAGACTGAATGAAGGTTTCGCTCCAAATTTATGATTTTCTCATTTTTATGGCATCCACTTCCGGTCCCGACGGCTCCACACCACGCCTGCTTACCTGCACCAATCCCCTTCGCCCCGCTCGTCCGGCAACTTGTTTCGTCATTCGATCGACCTATTTCTTCGGCCACCTCAGCTCAGATTCGTAGGCCCACACACTCGCGGGATGGATTTAGAACATTACCGACGACATTGCCGGTTTATTTTGGTTTAATCACTCTACGTACGTCCGCGCGAACCTGTCACCAGCCGGTGGGGCACGTGAACAGCGCCAATACGTATGTTGGATCGGACTAAAAAAATGATAGCGCCGTCTTGTCCACTCTGTTCAGCTTGTTTAAGTTGTACATTTGCAGGATATCATACCCTTGATGTAATGGAAACGATTAAGAATGGGCGATAAATGCGATACCGTAGACAGTAAAAGGTGTTGTCTCAAGTTTATCATACCTCAGATACAAGATACGAAACGGAAGGTTTAAGGCTAGATTTTATCTCCACTACTCTTTGGAAGACTTGTCCACAAGTCACGCACTGTTGCCACCTGTTACAATTTCGATGCCGTTATAAACTCAAGATACTGATCGACCGTCCAACAAACTTCGCACCGCATGCGGATTTCGAAACGGAATGAAATGGCAGTAAAATAAGTTGAATTTATTACGGTCAACCAAGCCAACCGAAGGGTAGCCCCCTAAGATGGGAGTCCCGAAAACCATAAATTCGTGAGAATGGTGTTGATGAAAGCTAGTTCTCTTATCAAGCGATCGCTTTCTCACCGTTTCCATTCTCGATCACTTTGGCCATAATCCAAGCGTTGGACCAATTTGTTTCTTTAATAAATATTGTTTCCTCCGCTTCATGCTTTTGATAATCATCTTTTTGACGCATACATTTATCAGAAGAGTTTTGGGTTTAAGCAATATACCAAGTGTGAGTATTTCTTTATTGAATCTGAGATTAATTCACTCACACGAGTAATGTTTTTCCACCATTTCGAACATTTTATAAAACGCCTTAAAACGCTCAACATATTATGTGGATACCTTTCGTTATCCACCCCCTTGTGGCTTTAACAACATTATTTCTTCATTATGTGCGATGCATCGCAATCTCGATAAAAAAAAGACACACACACACCTACATTCCCGTACGTCATTTAATTATTTCAGCAGCGGGTGGCTCATAGGTCATTCGCCCAGCCGTGCACAGAAGACCTTCTTTGCCTTCTCAACTTCCTTCAGCTGATTGTACTCCGTTTGTTACGCACACGACAGCGTTCCGTAAGACGTAAGTTGGCTGGCGGTTCGTGCGTATGAGCATAATGTTTGCGCAATTGTTTCGCCACAAGGGGGAGCTGAATTTGTTGTTTTTTTTGCTTTCAGATAACGTTTTCTATCCTTCTATCTATTATGGTTTCATCGTCGTGCATTGAAATTTGCTTTGTTTTACTTTTTCTATTATGTCGGCAGACAGAGAGGCTGTTTCGCGATTCACTGATGCGTATTATTAGCTCACGATAGCGAAAAGGGGAGAACATGCACGCAAGACATATTTTAGTAAATGAAATATGCCTGAAACAAAAAATTGTTTACAAGTTGGTTGATGTATGTGTGGCTTGAAGTTGTAAGAATATTATGATAAATATTCTGCCACGTCACTTAATTGTATGTAGAACATTTATAGATTATTATGTTTTCGTATCAAAAATTGTAACGTTAACTGAGCTTGTTTTTGATTTGACACTTGATACTAGTGAAACTCGAAATCCCATCGTAATCGATTCGGATTATTTCTTCTACTAAGAGCATTTTGAATCGAACCTTTACTATTATACCCATTAAAAAAGGAAGATCATAAAGAATCATATGCATGCCCTCTCGAGTAAAACATCCTCTTTCTTGTTTGCGCTGGCTTATGAGAGGACCGTTACGGGTTTAAGAAAACAGATTTTCTAACATAAGCATTCGAAACACAATCATGTAGCGAGTCGTCGAATGGGTGGAGAAGCATTACGCTAAGAGGACCGATACTATAGAAAATCGATTTCCGTGCACAGAACGCGATACAGCTAGGAAAATCCCTTAGGAAAACAGTGAGCAAAAAACCTGCAGAAGCTCGTATCGTATCGTGGAAGAACTTTCGTCTAGGATGGTTTGTTTCCATTGGAAGTGTTTGAGGGAACAAACGAAACAAAAAACAGGAGGAAAAAATCCCTGCCAATATTTTCCCGACACGGAAGGAAGCGCCAGCAACGCACGCACATGTTATCGCAGGAAAAAGTGAAATCCTTCCAATGACCTTTCGACTGCCCTTTGCTTTGGACGAGAACATCCGAAGCAGAAGCCAAACACATAGCACGCTTTAAAAGCGCCGTCTCCGTTGGGAAAAATAAGAAGAAGGGATGGTTAGAACCAACATTCTTTGAAAAAGCAAGTGAAATCCATTTATTTAACACTTGCAACACGATTATTGTTGTCAGTTTTTACCATCTCCTAATGGGAAGCCCGGGAAAGTGACACAACAGTTGGTGCAATGATATTGCTCGCGGTATTGGTCGCGCGTTACAACGTTCGGTTTATTTTATTTTTTTATTCCGACGCTCCGTTCTGCGAAACACAGCTTTTGGACCGAGGTACATGCGGGTCGGTCGGTTTATTAGATTAGACGCAACACCGGGGGTGCCGGCACTTGGGCGGCACTTTTCCTCGCTAGATGGCATTTTCTGGGGAAACTTTTCTTAAGCCCTTACGCCTGCCGACCCCACTTGCTTTGCTGGACACGGAACCTTGTCTAATCGCGGTCGGAATCGCAGGTTTTCGCCACGCGACGAGTACACACTTAAACCCGCGACCGCTTAAGTGGTATGAAGCATTAGAAGCGTCAAAAGAGCATTGACATATTCTTGGTAGGGTTGGCTGGGGTAATATCCACCCCTGAGACAAAACACACCTTGTCTAATTTCGTCAAACAAAAAACAAATAGTCACCCTCCAAGAGTGAAGTAAAATATGGTCACCCAGAGAGTTTGGTAGTTCTAAATCTACAAAAACGCGAAAAAAACAAAGCAAAAACATCACCTGTTCGGACATGATCTGATGTAATTTTGCTGATCACTCCGCTAATGAAGAGTGCAAAATTCATAGTTTCGATAAATGGGGTATATAGTTCTGTTGATTCAAATTAGAGGTTCAAACTGCATATAAAAATCTCGTAAAATATGCAGATTTATTCCTATTTCAATTAAAAATATTTCAACTATGAACGGGGCAAAATGCATCAGTTTATGAACAAACTAAAACGAATTCGCATCATTCAAAATAAAAATATTATTTCCTTGAATTAAAACTACTTTCGGTCAAATCACTGGAAGTTTTTGATCGTTTTAATTGAGCCAAATTTGGTTATTCAAGGAGCGTATTAGCTCTTCGTGTTGGTGTATTTCACAAAAACAAAGCTGCATTTTGCTTTAACCAAATACCGTTCTATATAAGCTTAAAGTTAAAAAAAAAAAAACTCATGACTTTTAGCAAAAAAGGCAAATATTCCCTAACAGGTTAACCCCTACAGACGAAGCCTGTTGGACACATGAAACGTATTCTGTTTCAACCTTTTGCGAATAGACCTCATATCTCGTATCACGTAGAACAAATTTTAACGAGAATGAGAAGAATGAAATACGAAGGATAAATTGTGAAAAGCATATGTTAGAGTTTGTGTTAATAAGTATGAATGTTTGTGTACTTTTAAAACTTCACGTCAAATGAATCATCGCTTCTCAAAGCTGCAAAACATGTTTAAGGTCTGTTTAAAGACTCATTTCTTGCGTATCCTATATTAATACAAGTAAACCAAATATATACTATAACCTTATATGTTTCAACTTTATCAACAATCTCCGCTTGTTTAGATCATTGGTCACTATTGTAAATAAATTGACGGCTTGTTGCAGTGCATATTTGCCGGTTAATTCTTTTACGACACATTGAACGCTATAGGTGTTCGTATATTAAGTTTTTCCACAAAAAACGATTCTGGATTCATGTAATGGTGAGAATTTCAAATCGATAACCGACGGTCACGGGGTTCTCTACCTCTTTCGTAAGGCTTTCTTAAGGCATTTCTTATTTTAATTTGCTCTTGAGAACATGTTTAAATTATTTCAAACAGAATGGAACAAATCTGGATTTCGGTCGCAATTATTAAAATTATGCTTATCTCTGCAATGCGCATTCATTTGTAACATTTCAAATAGATTACACGGGAATTTTCACTTTTTTAGAGAACCACGAATAGAGAAGAAGACCACGAAGTAGAGAATGTAATAAATTACAGCAATGCACAATCAATTTGCAGGAAAATGTAGCAAATTAGAGCAATAATTCCAGATGTTCCTACAAGCTAAACTACGTCTAGTATCGCACAACATATCGTCTGGATCATAAATTTCAACAACACAAAAAAGGAATGAAGATGACAAATAATAAGTAGGAAATACTCTACCAAGAACAACCTCCAGCCGAGCGGTATTAAAAAAGATTTGTCTTTTCCGCTTATGTCCTAGACTTCCAAATTACGCCATTTCCCCCCGTGCCGGTCCTTTAGCGATTTGTTCAAATCAATTTATGTATAATTTATGACATTCGCTTTTCACCACCCTTAAGGGTTTCGTGTGCACCTTACCTTTCCACTGTCACTTCGATTTGTCAAAGTGACAATATTATTCACAAAAACGCACGATAAGCAAACGGAGAGTGGAGAACGTGACAATGGTTGGGTGACAAAGAAAACGGACTACCGGGGGGTTTTTCCCCTTTCCAGCATCCTTACTGGGGTTTCCGTGAACGATACAAACACCACGGCAACATTTGTGTTACACTTATGATTGTTGAAGGTGTCGAGAGCAGCTCTCCCGGAAATCGCATATCTGGCTTCTTATTTCTCAACCTGGGGTCACGCGTTTGGCGTTGAAATTCCCACTCCGATGCTTTAAGGGAACATCATATCGACACCGTGCAATGCAAACTACAACAGGAGAGCACAATTTCCATTTTTCTCGTTTCTACACGGACGCAATACACATACGCGCAGAGTCAGCCATAAGCCCCGCGGAATGTGTTTGAATAAATCATAAGAGGAAAAATATGAAACACGAGCAAATAAATGTCCCTTTTATATATGTTCGCGGATTTACGCCACAGTCATATTTACATCTGCTTTCGCTTTGACAGGGGGGGCAGGCAGCAGACAGCAGAAGCAGAAACCTCGGTGGAAAATATGTCGGACAGCTCGGTGTGGTATGCGTTTGCAGGTCGAGCGTGGACGTGCGGTGTGTGTCCTTTCGCGCGGCCCGGCCAGAAATTTCCAATCGATTTTTCGCCACACACGGATGGGGGACGATTTTTCGCCACCGGAAATCACGCCTTCGGTCGCAAATATTGACAATCGACCAAATAACGTTATTCTGACCGAAGCAAGTGGAATCTTCACAAGCAAGAAGAAAGATGACAGGATAGTGAACGATGGTTCGATGGGAGAAGGATGGTTTTAAAAGCTTTTACGTTTTACTAAGTTTGATATTTGTCTTTGAACGGGTTTTTCACCCATGTTTAGAAATTTCATCACATCAAAATTTCAAAAAATAAATATTTTATTGTTCAAAAATACGTTAAAACTTGTTCTCATATCGTTGACTAAAAAACTACCACATTTTACAGAGATTGAATGAACTTTCCAAACCAGAGTCAAGCATTCTCAATTTGGCAGCTGAAATGACATACACGTTTCACTTTATGTTGAAACCCTTTTAGCTTTGGGTCACGCGGCAAATCAATGTGCGAACCAATCGATTGCGCCGCATTGTCGGAACGGGCGAGTTTTTCCGGTGGTTTGAGCGAGGGTATTTTTCCGTATCTGATTAATTCACCAACCGACCCAACCGTTATCGATCAACGTATATGCGAGTGAATGTTTCACATCAAATCTCCTTCGGGCAACGAGTAAAACAAGGAACGAGCAGTTCAAACAAGGAGTGGAGCAGTGTATATGGCTCGCTGAAATTGAAATCGTTGCGGAAAACCGATTGCGGACGTGCGAAACTACCATCGGATGACCTTTGAGTGGATGCGAAGTTGGGGTTTCCATCAATGGCTTTGACGCATTTTGAAATTGCATCCTACACTCATATGAAAGTTAAGCTGGAAGGAACTTAGTTTTCCTTCTTCTCAATATGGGAAAATCGATGCCTTGCAAACAAAACATAATTTACAATCAGTGGGTTTTCTTGCTTGTTTGGTGGAAACTTACGTACATTGAATTTTCAGCTGATGGAATTTCCACAAGAACTCACTGGAGGTTTGTTTCCTGTTTGTTTATGGTAATTACATCGAGCGTTGGGACTGAAGTCCAGGAACACCCTCCTAGGGTTGCAATAGCAAAGGTTTTCCCTCCTGCCCGACCCGAAACAAAAACACCATTAAAGTTCGGGGATAACCATCGGTCGGGCACAAAAAAAGTTCGACCAGTGACATCGGGTTGGTTTTAGGGGCGCAAAACTTACGGCAAATAAATTGCACAGAAAATCCCCTGCAATGGTCAGAAAGGATGATTTTTTCCACCACGTCACTTAAACTCCCTTCTTTTTCATCGCGGAGGGAAACGAGGGGGAATGAAACTCGCTTACGGCGGAAAATCCTTCAATCGTTGCGGAAGCTTATTGAGTTAAATTCTTAAACCATTTCGGTGCGCCAAGATTTGGGACGGACACAATCCATTCACAGTGCCCGGTGTGGCTCGGGTTTGGTCGGAAAAATCGAAAAGAATGATGGTAATCAAATTTCGATTTCATATTTTCCCTTCTCCTGCTTTGTGTTCCCCGGTTAATGTTTATAGTGAGACCCTCCGTGGAGGCTGTGGAAACGGAGCATCTGGAGCAGCTCCGCTGTGTTTATATGTATTTTCGTCGAAGAGAAAACAAGTATGAACGCTAACCAAGGGCTAAGGGAATCCGATGTTGGGCGACGAACGAACGGTGGAGGAAAAGGAAAAACCGTCGTATCGCAGGCCCCCATCGTTCCCTAAAACCATAAGCCCCTTCCATCATTTCGATGGGGCCTTAGAAAATGGTCAGAAATAAAACTATACGGGAAGGGAGAGGCCCCGTGTCGTCTTCATCTTCTCAGTGTTTGGAGCAAGCCAGCAGAAGCGAATGAAAATTAAATTAATTCTAAACTTTACCGATCGCCGGCGGCACCACGGGCAGTCTCGGATGCGACGTGAATCGAACGTAATCGATGATGCTTTTTCGGTGGCGTGAAGCGGCCAACGAAGAGCGGCATAGCAAAGCAACGACTAGAAACATAAATTGAACAAAGAAGATGCTTCTGGCTCCTATTCGCCCTTCGTGCAGATGCATGATGCTGGACGGAGAAATGCTAATACCAGTAATTGCGGTGCACGGAAAATTCAATGCAGGAAACAATTCGGAACATTCCCAAACCGACGAAAATGAAACGTAGCCTGTGGTCCCTCCGGTCGCCGCACTTTCAAGCCCGGTAATTTATTTCAACTAGGATGCTTTTTTTTTGGGGGGAAAAATCAGCGCGTGAGAATTGTGTGAAATATAAACGATACCGGTACGTTTTTTTTTTCCTTTTTTAGCTGATCATTTGAAAGATTTATTCGAAACGTCACTCAAAATAATGCCATAATCCCGGGGTATTTTTATTTTTGTTGTTGCCGTGCTTTGGCGGGAGCCCGACACATGAAATTCGGGGTTTTATCCATCCAGATTTTTCCTTTCCATGCCAAACTCCAACCTCCACCCCGACCACCGCCTCCCTCCGTAAACGTCACGGGATGCGTCACTGTTCATTAATCATTATTGTGGTGTTTTATTTTCGCATTTGCACCGATGCTGTCCGTTTCCGGATGTGGAGGAAAAAGGTGGAGGAGATCGAATTGGGAGAGTAAAATACAACTGCGAAGACGCGGCCACCCTTTGCCAGGACCGGCCGGGGAGGAAGGGGCACGGAAAATCGATGATTAATTTTATCAATTGTGAAACTTTCGGAGGAAAGTGACACAAACACAACGCGGCAGTTCATGGGTCGTGATTGATTAAATTATAAATTGTTGCGGGTACAACAACAGTAACCAATCATATTACAATGCTTCTGGAAAGTTTGCAATAACTATATTGACATCGAGTTTTATGGCAACGGTGGTGGGCCGAAACTCCACAATGGGCTACTTCAGCACAATTAAATTGATATCTAGCACAACAAAGGGCACATTTAATGTGTCATGATTTTCAATGAAGCTAGAAAATGTTGATAAAACCCATTTTCACCTGAATGAGTAGTAGTCAAATTGATGTTGCTTAGCTAAACCAACTTTTTAGTTATCCCGCTTCAAGCGAATTGAGTAGGAAAAATTGCAATGATAAAAAGACATACTTCAAAGCGATTTATTGCTGTTTATTTAGATTTGGTTTATATTTTCTAAATGAAATACAACAATTAATATTCTGTGTTAAAAATACATTATTTTAAAAGCAACATGTAGAAATTCTTATAAAATTTGACGTCCTTTTCTAAGGGGAAAAGGGGAATATAGAAAACGTATGCTTCAGTGGTGATAGGCAAAGGGAAAAGAATACAACGTCAGGATGCTCCGTTGTGGAAACATGTCTGCAGTGCATCTATACGACCCTCAGCTCGGAAGCAGAATTTGTAATTAATTTGCCAGAGTTTTCAATTTTAAAAACTAAAAACTGTATGCCTCAAAAACCACCGAAACGGAACGAAGGAGCCGTCCTCGTTGACGATGACGAATGTGGACAGCCCAAGGTGCAACACGCCACACCTCGCCATGGCTCCCACAGTTTGCATGCACATCCGGGGCGCAGAACATGCAGAAAGCAAGTGTCCGAATTGTACAGACAGACGGGAAATTTACACACACGCAGACACACTAAAAATGAAAAAATCGTGACGAAAAAAGGGAGGAAAAAAAATATTCCACGATGGTGGGGCCCTTTGTCATTTCTCTCCCATGGCGGATATATTCACTGATTCGTTCGTGGGCCAGTTTTTATTTTTGCACCCTCCCCCGTTTTTTTTCGGCCGCTTCCGTTTTGCGAACCAAGTGCAATTCCCTGTTGAGTTGAAAGTTTGCAAATTGGTCAATGCCCTCCTCTTCGCTCGCTCTCGCTTGTCAAACATTCTGGGTGAGAAACGTAAAAAAAAAAAAAAACATGACGCTGCCGATGATCTCGAGAGAAGCGGTTCGGGATGCGGGTCATGTTTTTGCCCGCTAAAAATGGAATGGATTTTTATAGCGAAAGGCAAAAACGGAAAAGGTACATCTACGCGCCAGAAAACGGTTACGTCGGATCTATTTTCCTTGAGCCAACAACGGTCAACCTACAGACACACATACACATGCCACGTGTTTTAGTCACCGCACCCGGTGCATTTGGCGCACGCGAACTTTTCTCGCGAGGGGGCGAAGCGACCAGTCATCATTTTGCATAAGTGTTTCAGTTTCGTTCTTTGCTACCCCTCCAGTGTCCAACGCCCGAGTGGCCCTTCCGTTGCCGGAAAGGAGGATCGGCAGCTGGCCTATCTTTCACCGAAGATCTCTCGTACGCGTTCGCACATGGCCAAGGCAACACCTTAAAGGTGGCATACGAAAACCGCCCTCCGATCTTGCGAGCGCATTAAAAACACGTTCGTGGCAACGTCACGGCCCAGTGCATCGAAGTTAGTGGAGGGGTGGTGAAAATATTGTGTCCATATGTGGATATTGTGCGGTTTTTACGAATCTACGATCAATCGAACAGAGAAGTTGCTTCGGCCCTCGGCGAAACCGCGATGGACGCGACCGAGCAGGTGAAGGAAATAAGAACAGTTAATGCAAAAAAAATCGCCTACAGACGGCCGCAACTGACGCTGCAAGTCATGAAGGGAGATACATAAAAGCGATAAAATTTAGGGAACCATACGCGTTGTTCCGAAGACATATTGCGATACACAACCAAATGCAGTTTGAGCCTTTTCAATCCTTTTTCTCCCTATTTTGGGGATCCATCTACATTACATTTTCGCATATCATTGAACATATCTTTCCAACATACTACAACAAGTTTGGCCCTAAATTACAAATTGTTGCTTGATGTTGATACAATATTTGACATAGTACATGTATTTTTCCCTTTATCTACTAGCAAAGGCATTTCATAATTTTTAAATTGATTGAAAATGCAAGAGTGAAGAGTTTAGCCTTTGGGCGATTGTTACACTTATCTGAAAAAATAAAAACTAAATCATAAGACAGCTTAGCATTAGATAACAAAGAGTATACTTTAACAATACTTTTTAATGTCAAAATTGTACATAGAAGAGGTGCAACCGTTGGCACCTAACTATGCCTCTAACCCACCCATGAAACCGCGAATCAACTATTTTATTCTTACGCATCTGTGTTTGTCTCTAACTCGAGCTTGCTTTTGTCTCGTGTTCATCTGGTTTTGTCTCCTAATTTTTTTCATATCTAAAAATTTGGTCATTTACGATGAATGAGAATATGAAGATTAGCGAAGAAATCGTTTTGAAAAAAAAGGAAATTAAACAAAATTATGAACAAAAATTAAATATTTGACAAAATGTTTACACGGTAGTGATTATATACAAACAAAACGAGCGACGTTTAGCAGCTATGCCAATAAGCTTATATCCTCTAGTTTACCGTTTCTGTGCAAATTTCGAAATGCGCAAACAAAAATGTACTCGAAAAATTGGTAAAATAATCCCTGGATAAAGATACAAGTGCCAATCATAATAAACAGTGTCGGACTTTTCCATCTCACCTGCGTCTTCAACATAAACAAAAATTGAAAATATTGAATGAACTTCAATTGATTGCTATTTTGCTTTGGTGCGTCTCACGCGCGCTCCGGGGCAACTCCATCGAATGATCTTCGAAAAAGAAACACTCAGCTGGACGAGTGTTGATCTCGGGAGTGCAGCGCCGACTACACCATCCAAACGGCAACCGCATGGCTCCAAGCAGCGCATCATGCTAATGCCGATGACGACATACCATGATGGATGCGTAATTAATTGGAAAAGGGTAAGCTTGCCGACCGTTTGTGCTCTCGGGCGCCTTCTTTGCGCCATCGCCATCGCCAACGGATCGGAGCGGGGCCGAATTGTTTCCACACCAAAAACGATCGGTAAGATGCACAGCCGTAGGTGTGAATAGCGTCTCGCCGAGCAACGTCTACGGTGGAGAGGTTGGCTTAGGTCAAACGTAGTGGAACCGGGGGAACAGTAAAGTAAAACACACACACTTCGGTCTCCCGCTCTGGTTCCATTATTTCACTCGACACTTAAACGATCATGCATAGGCGAACTTATGGTAAATTCACAGAAAAACCCTTTCTTGAGCTCTGGTGTGGAATTTAGTTGTGCTTTTTAACCGCTTAATCTTTCTGTTAGTTATTGAGATGCACATTAGTCATTCGAAAGCAACTTGAACGGCGATCTTCACCGAAGCTGTCGGAGGTGTGGCATTACTAATCGATTTACCACTTGTTAACCTTTTGCCAGCAACTGACTTTTAATTTGTTTTTCACCCCTTTATTCTGTCAAACGGTTAACTGTATATGTATGCATATTAACCTATGAACCATAAAGGTGGAATGAATGAAGCGTTTAGGCACCATCAAGAGAATGGGTAAAATCAGTTTCAATGTAATATATCTATGTCTCGGTTGGATTGCATGTTTTGGATGATTATTTACTATTACTTTTCCTTCTGAATCTATGCTATGCTTACTTATCCATTTAAAGGTTAACCAAGAAATAGTTCCTGAGCTTTTTCATTAATCATTTCATTGACAGCATTCATAGGCAGATGCAGATTACCTAAAATGAGGATTTTAAGCTGATGGATTGCCCATTTTTATTAAAACTGACAGAATCTTTTGGCGTTGATGTGAAATGTCTCACAAAAGTATAAAAAAACAACATTCGTGCTTATTATTACAGATGAAATGGTGGGCACCGGTTCCAGGAATCATATTTTCAAGAATAAAAATTCAAGAAAATGCGAATAAATTCTATTCTTTTTTTAGTGATCCAGTACGTGGAAACACCCATGCGTATTATTTCTGTGGAAACTTTCCAAATTATAGAATGAATTTTAATAAATCAATGTAACTGGCCAGAGTATTTTGATATTAATATTTTTTGAAAACATCACATTAATCACGCACCAACAGAGGGTGTTTGTTTTTATATCCATTTCGTAGGCGTTAATGATATAACGGCTTGGTTGTATAATCACAAGTGACTCATTTTATCTGAATTTCGTTTTTTTGTATGCATGGCATTTCAAAACTATCAATAGTTAATTAGAATTTGCCATGAGTAATGTTGTTTATAGGACGTATCAAAACTGTTCTAATCAAAACACGAAAAACATTCAACAAACCAATGAGCAATTCAAAATTATCTACATACTATCAGCCTGTTTACGCTCTTATATCTTAAAATACACTTGGTTTAGTTGTGGCGAGTATTGTTAGCAATAATCAGAAGTATTAGTCACGACTGTGACCATTTTTAACACTTCTTGAATAAAGTTCAATGTTGTCCTGTATCAAAAGTGCAGTTGGGTCGTAGCAAATAAATCTTTGTTTTGGTTAGTTCAAGTACAATTTTATGTTTAAAACATTTGTTCCAATCCCACCCATCGAGCTCTCGACCTACCTGTTGCCGAAGCGTGTCTTCCAGAATTCGGCCGCATCCGCCTTGGTGATGCGAAACTGGTCACCCGCGAACAGCCCGTTCGGAAAGATGGCCTTCAGCTCGGACAGCATGTGCGAGAACACCAGGCTGAGCTTGGTGAGGTTGCGCCGGTAGTGCGAATTCTCGTCGAACATCTTCTCCTTGCCCTCCTTGAACAGCTTGATCGCCTGCTTGCACTTCCGCATCAGGTTGTTGATGAAGATGTTGTAGTGCTCGTTCGAGTGCAGCAGGTGCATCTGGTCCTCGTACTTGGAGTATATCAGGTGCAGCCGCTGGTAGGTGTCGGGCAGGATGTCCAGTATGAACGGCGGGCTGTTCTTGAGGTTCATCTTCGACTGCTGACACAGTTTGACCACCTTGTCCATCAGCTTCCACGTCTTCTCGAGCGTCTTCTTGTCGGTGAGGAACTTTTGCTGCGCGCACGCGTCGCTGATCTTGCCCTGGATCTTCGAGAAGAACGAAATGTTCGTGCGCGACTGCGGCCGCACTCTGTTGGTCGCCGCCATCTTGCTGCTAGTGGCCGGACGGACGCAGCAGCAACCGGCGCACAGGCGACAGCAACTCCACCACAGCCCCGACAGCTCGAACGGCTGCTCTTTAGTTACCCGGCCAGTAGTAGTTGCCCCGAGCGCGCTAGGTCGGTCCGGAGAAAGGCCGGTGTAGCCTTTCCAGCTCGCACAACCGGTATAGGTCCTTCTTGATGGTTTCTTTTTTGCCGACGATCTCGATGTCGGAAGGATTTTATTCACCCCGCTCGAAAACCGGGCCCAGGTTTGTCGTCGGAGGTCACTATGGTAACCGGGAAGGAGAGTGTGTGTGCAACTTTTCTCTCCCGCTTTCCACCTTTTTGTGGAACGGTTGACCCGATTTTCAAGACGCTTTAAGTTTCTTGCGTCGGTTCTCCGCTGACAAAGGCGCGAGGGAAAACTGAAACCAAAGAACTCAGCCTCTGCTGACGAAGCTCACTTGGGTGACACTGCCGGGAAAACGGGCGAGCAGCAGTAAAACTCCGACTAGCCCGGGACACTTACAATGGACACAGGCACCTGAACCAAAACGCAAGGTTTGCGCTTTTTGTTTTGCTATGATACCCTACACTCGCGATTTTCTTATCGTGTGGGGGATATGTTTTAAAACAATTTTCCTCCCGCACTGCTCTACGGAGCACCCCGTTTCGTCACACGACACTTTGGCACACACACACACACAACACACAAGCACGCACAATCTTTCTTCCAGTGCGGCTCGCTTTTCGCAGTCGGCACTGACCTGCCCCCGTTTTGGCTGCACAACCACACACACTGGGGACACACTCCAAGAGCCCTTGCCCTTTACCGAAAGACACACAGGTTTAGGGAAGAAAAGGCAGCACGATTCCCCGCAGCTCAGCACACACGAGCGAGCACAAGAGCACCCAGTACTCTTCCGCCTCCTCACTGGCAGCTTTCTTTGATCTTCCCCCCCCCCGTTTGAGGGCGCAGTAGGCTTGCACGGGCCTTCTTTTCTTCCGTTTGCTCTTCCTGCTTTCTTTCCTTCGGTGTGTTGGGCCCGTGGCGCGGGAATGCTCTGCGCTGCGGAGTCTTTCGCGTTGCCCTTTCCCGAACACACAAGATGGCAAGAGCAAGCTCGCTTCACTTTGCCTCTTCTTTCACTCTTGGGCTTGGTTTCCCCCGTTCGCCGGTACTTTCTTTTCACTTCCTTTCGGCGGCCCCGGGAATCAACCACCTCCCGTGCTTTTCCTCCCCGCGAAGATGTTTCACTCTCGAACTTGTTTTTCCCTCACCACCACCTTCTCCTGCCTCGGCTGTGCTCGATTGCTTCAGCGCCGGACACGTCTCCAGCTTTCCTGCTGCTGGCTGCTGGCGGTGTCTACTGCGATTCTCACGAACACCAATGTTTGCCTACCTAGTGCCGTTTTTCCTTGCGACAAATTTCCTGCACTTTTCCGCGAGTGTTATGGCACGGCATCATCAAAATCGATGGGTTTATTGGCGCTGAAATGAGGGAAACGGGAGTGATCATTTTGTTTGAAATAAGTTACTGCAGTTTACGGAAGCTGCCGGGATGTCATTTTACTAAGAGGGTTTTGTAAATAAATAAAATATTGTTCATCTAGACCTATCGAAAGCTATTTAGTATCTCAGGCAATCTATGTTATGGCATCTGCAAACGAATTAAATTTACGAATATTTTCAATAAATATGATCGAGATAACATAATACATTTGTTTATTCTTTGAGGGCATAGCATCCTAGCTTGAATGCTTTCATTCAACAAAATCCATTAATATATCTTGTTTGAAAAATGTATGTAAACAAAATGTATGTTTCTTCTAAGGAACGCGAGTTGGCAGAATCTCTATTCACGAAAAGGTAATACAAATTAAGTGGGAGGATAACTTTAATTGTCATTTGTAACTTTCACACAAGAATCAAATACATGGACTTTGAAATGCAGGCAGGAATATTGTGAAACAAAATAACAGGTTTCTGGTGTTCAAATATTGTTAAACAGTTTTTGGATCATGAATGTTTCTCTTGTTTTTTAGACTCTCGCGTACTCAACGCCATTTATGTACATCAGCGTACGCTCTGTTGTGTTCGTGAAAACGGTCACAGTGCGCTTGCTGGTGTGCGTGTAGCAAACTTCCTCCTCGACGTTCAACACGATTGTCTCCAAAACGAGAACAGACTTCGATGGGCTTCCTTAGTTTCGGGGAAAAGAAAACCGTGGCACGAACCTTGGATTCGCTTTGCTGACTTTTCATATCTTTTGTGCGAATTAACACTTGCGGCAAACGTGCAGGCACTAACTGACCATCGACGAACTAATAAATCGAACGCAGGCCGTTCACGCATACACAAACTGGATACTTGATGATGGACGAACGGAAAACAAGAAAGAAAAAAACGCAATTCGCTACTGCACTTTCCTATTTCACACGCGTACTGGGACACAGAATAACGGGAATATCGTAATCTCGGGAGCGCTACGTTACGGGAACGATTTCGCGTACATCACGGATGATGTCCAACGACGACGACGACGAGGGCACGGGTTCTCATCTTGAAAGTTCACAATCGACTGAACAGTTAAGATAGATAGCACTTTAAGGTTTACCTTTTACGTAAAGAAACCTTGATTTGCATTTGACGGAATATGTCGGATTCGAATTTGATCCAATTCGATTCGTTGAAGATTCGTTCTGATCCGGACTTGATCCACATCTATTTAATATTCAATCAAGGAAAGGTAAAAAACAATAAACACAGCTTTAATAGAGAACTTCAGTATTGTTTTTGATGGTCCAGGATCCTCATTTGGGAATCTGAGGCCCATACCAGTTTTGATTCGAAAGCTTCGCATTCCTGCGAAAAAACGATTTTCCCACCAAGATCTAGTTTTTCCATCACTAGACACCGACAAACTGACAGCACTGCAAGCCAAAATATTTACCAAAACATAATGTTTGAAACACCTTGGTTACATTATGAAATGTTTGCTGAAATACACAGTTGCTTGATAACTGAAACTTCCTTTGAAGACAAACAACTTTATGCCACAAAGGTGTTTTTCTTAATTCGTAGTTTTTGCAAGAAAAGTGTGTAGGGGAAAGTGGATCAGAAACGTTGGTTGGTATTTAAAGTTGAAAAAGCAAATTTATCAATAACTTGATGATCGCTGAACCGATTTGCATGTGTGTCCCCTCATATAAAAGGTGTTTTCAAGGCACTTCAAGGCAGAGTTGGTAAAGATATCTCTATTGTTTCTAGTTTTTGAGGAAATTAAATCTGCTATTTATCCGATGGATTCACAATGGCGGCTCCAGCATTGACATTTGTGACATTCACACGAACCGGTACCGGTAAATTACTGATTCACTGACCTTTGCGGGAAAAACGCAACTGCTGTTTGAAAAATCAGTTAAACCTGTTTACTTCACAAACTAAACATTTTTTTTAAAAAAGAGGTGAGAATCATCTGCATTATAGCACAAAATAAAATTTTTATGACGTGAAAATAAGGAATTTTTGCAATAAAATTCTTATTAACAATTTCCAATACGTAATTTTGAATACAGTGGATATCCGACTTACGCGGATAATGGGAACCAGAGAAATCCGCGTATCTCGAATTTCCACGTATCTCGAGTATTGCTTGACACATAGCCTATAGTAGGAGTTAAGAGATCGAGTTCTTGTGTACAAGAGTATTCAAACAACATAAATTGCAACGAACGAAATAAAAAGCGTAAGTTATGCAAATGTGTAATTTACATATTTATTCGTGTGGTTGTGGAATTTAAATCGATGTAATAAACCCAATCTACTGTCAAATTTTGAATACCGCGTATCTCCGAATCCGCGTATGTCGAGTACCGCGTATGTGGGATATCTATTGTATATGTATTTAATATTTTTAGCATAAATAGCAGATCATAAACGTAAATCGCAAAGCCAATCGATAAGCCAAAGAAACAGAAAACAGCGCAACGTTGCATGAATAAATATTAATATTTTGTTTTGAAAGTTCATCAATTCACGTAATATTGTTGTTATTTATAATTGATTGAGAATTTTGTAGTGTTTAATTGAATAACAATAAGGTTTAACATATACCCAAATGTGTTTCTTTCCTATGGTTGTCATCATTATTCAAAGGAAAAATGAAATGCAGATTACTTTTTCATATGTACGGCGTTTTAATTAGTGCGAAATTATTTTTATATTTTGTTAAAAGTG
Organism: Anopheles coustani; assembly: GCF_943734705.1. Taxonomy (NCBI): domain Eukaryota; kingdom Metazoa; phylum Arthropoda; class Insecta; order Diptera; family Culicidae; genus Anopheles; species Anopheles coustani. Next base: position 61,275,525 of record NC_071289.1, read on the forward strand.
TTGTGAAATTTTCAATAAACATAATAATTCACAACTAAAAATAAACTGCCCGGGAATGTGAAGCATTACGAGGATGCGCACGTGCTCGTCAGAGGTTTCGGGCTACCACCTTGACTGCAGAAAAATAACGCAATAACAAACGGGTACGTTTTAAGCTTTTCTTCCTCTCTTTATTGGCAAAAACACATTTTCGAAATGTTTGTGTCACATAAACATATGATTACCGTGGGTGAATTATCAAACGAATCGATCTCCTGCGGTATCCTGGTAGCTTGCTGACTTACGTTCGTTGTCACTTTACTCATTAGTTGATTTTTGTTTCTTTCTTTCTTCCTTTTGTAACCTCGCGGCCGTTTTCACTAATCATTTTCGTCTGCTTAGTCGTGCTTACAATCAACTGATATGTAACTAGTCGTTATAAATAAATTAGCGTTTCCTTTTGCGCAACATGGCGCAACCTAGTACCCTAATGCCATGTGTGTGTGTGTGTGGCTTGCAACGTTTCAGCTCACGTTGGATCCGCTCGCTGCACTTCCTTCCGCTGCTTATATAAATTATACACACGAGTTTAATTAGCTTTTTCCTTTAATCGTTTCATTTAAAATCACGTGACCAGATAGAAGGAGTTGGAGCTGGCTGATTGAGTGAGGGAGATGAAAACAAGCATAAGGTATGCAGACTGGGAAAAAGGGCAACGGGTTTCCATTTCAATTGTGTAAAAAGTTTCCAAAAAAGCTTGGTCAGCTTGGTTTGTGGTGTAAAAGGAAGGCGCCTCGGCGGTAGTCTCTCTTGTTTCATGATCTTCGGATAAAGTGGTTGACGATGGCGTGGACAGAAGGAAGAAGTATCAGCAGGTTAGATTGTTGCAAATTTAAGTTATCTTAACTACGCAATTACGAGCTACAGGGAGGGGAAGAGGGATGGAGCCTTTTGTTTGTTGTCACTTATCCTACATAGAGTGTGTATCCTTACGACTAACGCTGAAATGGAAAAGCGATACGGAAAGGACGATAGTGATGGTGAAGTCCACAGTTGGTAGATTTTGCTCATTGTCCGGATGTCACCAAATGATCGATTCAGGGCATGCGTGGCAGTGACAGAAAGCTGAAGGGCACATTTTGGGGGGTGAGGGGGTTTAGTAGAGATAGTTGTGTGACGGTTCCTCGGGTCGTCCGCAGGGGCCAACGTGCTTCTTCTGCACCAGCGCCCTCGACCGGCAGTTCTCGATGCTGAGGAAGCACTCGTTCGAGTACGTTTTGCCGTCGGTGCCGCACACCGGTTCGAACTCTTGCGGGCAGATTTTGGAGCAACCCTTGAAGCTGAACGCGGCCAGGCAGCGCTTCATCGGCACCAGGAACATGTGGCGGCCGCAGTTCTCCCGCCGCATGTGGCACTCGTTCGGGTAGAGCTTGTTGTCCGAGCCGCACACGTAGTTGGTCGGCTGCTGCTCGCAGTTCGCCTCGCACAGGGCCGTGGTGGCGCAGTTCTTCAGCGACACCGGCACCACCCGAAGGCCGCAGGTCTTCTGCTTCAGCTCGCAGCGCGACTTGTACGTGTTGCCATCCGAGCCGCAGATCGGACCGGTCTGCTCCTCCTCCGGCGTGCAGCTGCTGCAGTCGGTGACGTCCACCTTCGACTTGAGCTGCGTGCAGGGTCCAATGTGTGCCAGCTGTACGCCTCGTCTACAAGTAGAAAACAACAACACCAACATGACGACAAATCGCCACAGAAACACCCACGCAAGATACGATCACGAACGACGGCAACTTTGTTGCCCTTGCGCAGCGGTACACTTACAGGCAGGTCGCTCGGGCCAGCTCGCACTCGTTGTTGTACGTCTTCGAGTCGGTACCGCAGAGCATGTCCTTCTGGTCGCCGAAGAAGCTGGCCCCGTTCTTCGAGTGCTGCTTGCAGACCGGCAGCGACTTGCAGCGGTTCATCTTCTGCTTGCAGCGATCGAGCGATAGTGCCTGGATCTTTTTCTTCTGCCTAGCGATGGCGAAGGCACAAGGAATCCATGCAAAGGAAGATGACAGGGTGACGATTAACATGCGATCGAAAGCATCCCCGCTGCCCCGACGACTCCCCGACCTACCCGCAGTTGAGCATCTTCAGTTCGCAGGTCGACGTGTAGATGTTGCCGTCGCTGCCGCAGATCATCTGCTGGGCGTCCTTCGGGCACTCGGTCGGGCAGTCCTCGATCTTGTTGCTGGCGCTGTGCGAGCTGCCGCCCGCCCGCTCTTGCGACATGCAGTACGAGATGGGCACCTCGAACACGTGCTTGCCGCAGTTGGACGCACGCATCTTGCAGGCGCTGGCGTAAAGCCGACCGTCGGAGCCGCAGGTTGGGCGGGCCACACGCCAGCAGGACTCCCGGCAGTTGCGTGTGCTCTGGCAGTGTTTGCGGCTCGTTCGTACCTGTTCCGGGAGGGCCCGAGAGAGAGATAGAGAGTGTGTGGAATGTGAAGTGGGGACTCCGATGTGAAGGTAATCGCATACTTACCACACCCTGGCCGCACGTGATCAGTTTCATCTGGCACGTCGAGTTGTACACGTTTCCGTCCGAAGCGCACACCGGACCGTCCTGTGGAGCACTATGGATGAAGGGAGAAGGAGAACGAACAAAATTGCACATCAACTTAGACTTAAAATGGTATTGGGATTATTAAGCAAATATTTAGTAATAAATCCTAATATAAGATATTGACAACAATGTACTCGGACTTTAGGGGAAAACAAGAAAAATTGTTAGTTGAATGTTTTTGAAGTGCATTTGAATTCTAATGCTCCCTCTATTTATCTCTCTATTCTCCATTATCCTATCTTGCACGAATGATTTTTACCAGTCTCTTTGACTTCTCTTTTTAACTCGCTAGCTATAACAATAAAAAAAATCAAATAAATTCGTGGTTTGGTATGCTCGTTTACCATCTTTTGGCTTTTTATTTCATTTTTTATGTACCTCTTCATTATGTAGTCAACAAATGTACTAATAACTTGCTGTTTATGAATTAGAAAGATTTTCAAAAACTACGAAGCTATAGTGTGCTAAAAAGAGCGGTCAAAATGACTGCCAAAAGACTTGGGCCCTGGTTAATTTCGTCTAATTTGATTCTCGGAACTGGTTGAACAGAAAAATCAATTTCTGCATTTTCTGTTTTAGATGTAGTGTTGAATTTAAAGAAAAATTCTTTTTGTTAAAGAATATTAATTTGTAATTTAAAAATTAAAATCATATTAAAATCAAAAATTGCGTGACGGTAAAAATAAATGCTGTTTGGATTCTTGTGTTAAAAACAAAACAGTGTGTGCTTCAAAACATTGTATCTGTGAAAAAACTATTTTCCTATAGACCGGAATTTAAATGCTACTCTAGTTTGTTTCTAGATCTAGAGAATAGTTCATGGTTTGAATAGTAAAAAAAACCGAAAATCCATGACATTTTCTATTATCCTCGATTTTACGGTACTGATGTTTGATAAAAAAAATATTTGATGTAATTTTCATGGACCGAGTGTTGGTGTTCTTTTTATATCCAAGTACATGCTTCAATAAACGAAGTTAAACACGGGAATGAGTATCATAGTATTTTTTAAAACCAATTTCACTCTAAATCTCATAAATTAATTTTTTATTTTTTGGTACAGTGTCATTATTGTAAATTGCTAAAATTAAATTTGTTCGGCATGAAAATTGGTATCATTTAAGGCGAAATGTCAAAATAATAAAAAATAATGCAGAATCCGATAAAACTATAGTAGATTTTACAATTAGAATTATTGAATGGAAAGACTACTTAGAATGTGTCTATGGATCACATATATTTGGTAAACTAATCTGTGCACTGTACATTGGAAAATACAGTTAATGGATTCATTTATTGGACAGCTAATAAGATAACGTGTTAGGGTTCGAGATAAAAGGTTTTATAAAACCGAACTTGTTTAAGTAGATGGAAACCATTCTGCTACACTAGTTTAGTAAAATGCCTCGAACAGATGAACCCTTACCTATTGCAATCGACCGGACAGGACTCACGGATGACGCTGCCGTTCGCGCAAGGACCAACGTGGGCGAGTGACACGGCCGCCGTACCGACGCGGCACGCTTGGACACGCAGCATGCACCGGTTCAGGTACGTGCGCCCATCAGTGCCACAGACCAGGTCCTTCTCGGTGGGGCAGCGATGATTGCAGGGCGATCCCTTCGACCGCTCGCAGCCAACCTTATCCTCCGTAACCGCATTCGGGCTCGCCTTGGTGCAGGTCTTCTTCTTCATCTCGCACTGGTTGGCGTAGATGAGTCCGTCGCTGCCGCAGACCGGCTCCTGTGGGGTGCTCTGAAGCGGGCAGGACCGTGGGCAGTGCGTCGAGACGGCCTTACTCTGGCGACTCGTGCCGTCCGCCCCGAGGTGGTCTGTGTCGATCAGCGAGGGCACAGATTCTGCGAAGGGGAGAGAAAAATAACGTAAAAGACATCAGAAAGGATCCATCACGCGGGTTTACTTCTTTTCGTTCGCTATATTGCCAGTGGTCTGGTGTGGGTTACAAAGTTTGCAAAACCCTTGTTGCTGCATTGAGCTGTCAGTCAGGGAAGTGTATCGGCGTGACTTTATTATCCAAGCTCCAAGCTTGGTATGCAAACGATCGGTGTTATATTAAAACCGATTACGATGCATATCTTACGCCATTGAAGATATGTGTCGGATGTCGGACAGTATTGTTCGCGGTAAACGATAAGATACCTTTAAGTACAGAATATCTTCAGACTCAGAATTAAATAGAAGCTTTTTATTAGTTTATGTTCTACAATGTATTTGAGATTTGAATTAGCTTCAATAATTTCATAACACTTAGTCGAATTTTCTTGGACTTTTCTTTAATTGAAAGCTGTTTTAAAACATTAATTACTGGATATATATCAGCCATCTTATTACCCTTCCGCTACATTTTCCCTATGTTTGTCTTTACGACATGCTGCAAAAACACCCGTTATGGAATGTAAGCGTTGACCTTGCGGATCTTTCGATAAAAACAAGCGGTATTTAGGTCATTTTTCAATATATTCCCTGAACCATGCTGGGGCAGAGTTTCGGAAACAAAAAGGTTTCCTATAAATATCCGACATATCGTTGGACCTATAAGACCACAATTTATTATTTAAAAGATCCCTAGACAAATGTGCCCAGGACAAATAGATTTAATCGGAAAACACAAACACTCTGCCAGCGTAAGGCGATAGCAGGAGAGTTGCTTTTTCAAGCTTTATTAAATGATCGATTGTAGAATTCCGTCCAATCCGACGTTTCTTAACGAGTTGGCATTCCCGGTCTTATATTAGTAACATATTACCATGCAGTTTCGGAGACATTAACACTAGAATCCAAATTGGGGATTCTTCCCAACGCAGTTTTCGATTTTAATATCTCGAAAACGGCTGAGTATTTTTACAAAAAAAGGCTTTTCTTAAAATCCAAAGCTATATCTAAAACAAAAATTTCAGATTTTTGTGTTCGACCAGTTCCGAGAACCAACTTGACTATCCCCAGAATGCTTTTTAGGCGTAATTTTGACCCCGACTTGTAAAACGCTATAACTTAACTAATTTGTTAACAAATTTTCAATTCCGTAAACTGTTACTTTTTAGTATATTTATTTTGTTCGAGTTCGTTTCCTGACCGCTTTATTCGCTAGTTCAGAGTTAACTGAACTGTCTTTGGCTGGATCTTTGTTGATCTATAAATCAGAAAATCCTACTTTACCCCCTAAATGTTCGATGAAAAAATCATTTTAAGTTATCAGAGTCTAAAAAATCTGAAACATAGTTTTTGGGGATGCTCCTTCTAAGATATTTTTTTTATATCAACTCGAAACTTTTTCATTTTTTATTATAGATGGACATTGAACAGTTAAACAAAATTACATGTGTAAGTAAAGCAGAATGTTAAAAAAATATGGCTAAAGTATAGACACTGTAGCGTCTGAACTTCAAATGAAAAAAGTGTATGAGAATATATTGGACACCGTGCAAACCTTCAACGGACCTTATAGTAGAAGATAACTGCTTTTTCCATGTGGTTCCTTACTCTTTCTCGGTCTTGACAATCAAAAACTATAAGAAAAAGATTATATCCTCTCCAGCAATATTTGCTTTAACAGATTTTTAGTTTTTCTTTTTCATAGCGTATGCTTAACGAAAAAAAACGAAAAAAAACTGTAGATTTTATCGCAAACCAAAATCCTATCTATTATTGGCGTAGGATCATCATTTGATTGCCTTTAATTTCCTCGATCAGTTCGATAACATCTTATAGGGCAGTTGAAACTTCTGGGCACGAGAGGGACGCTTTGCATTCCATTTTCGGTCCATCCTAGTGACACTTTTCGTAATCTGCAGTATTATTGGTTCTTTATCGTTTGATCTTCATTAGAAAGATTGGTAGGTCGATTTGGTTTTTTCTTCTTTCTTTCAATTTTTTTTCTCAAGGCGCCATTAAGAAGATCGCTGCCAGCAGATACGATCAGGAGCGATAAAAAATTAACAATTTTTTACGAGTTTCTAATCTTCTCCCGAAACCCATTGGGCTTTCCTATTCGACGGGCTAGCGGGGTTGGTTTCTGGAGGAATTATCGTAACCTGCTCTATCCACACATTAGTTTGCAAGGCCGCGACTTTTTACGGTCCAGGACCACCCCGGGGGTAGCAATTATGCAACCGTGAACCCCCGGGGGGCACCTCCACACTCTGTTGGTTGCCCTAGATAACGTTTTTTTCATAAAGCTAGAATTTGTTTCCCGGCGTTCGACAAAGGCAAGAGTCGATTGAAGTTGATCTTAGGGTGAAATGAAAAAAAAAACCCGAGCAACAGTGATCGTCTCCACAGGCAAGAATGCCACCGGTGCTGCCGTAACCCACTTCCATCCGTAATTGGGCTAATTTGGAGTCCGAGCGCACCCATACCCCATGGTATTCCAGCGGTATCAACCGAGAACCACTGGAGCAACCGTTCGTTTGGCCATCAGTGCACGCATTCCGTTTACCAACAGGACTGGCCGATGTTCCTCGCAAAGGTCTGTGTGTTTTTTGGGGATTCATTTTTTCATCCATACTACTTCCGCTCCAACGAAGGTTGCACGACTTCACTGAGTTCAGTATCTATAAGACCCCCTGGATTTTGTTAGTTTTAGGTAAAAAACTAATAAAATTGCCTTTAATAATAATCCAAAAATATGGAATGTACCATGACGTTGCAAAAATCGTGTGATAAAACGTTGAAAAGATAGGCAATTATTGTCCAGTTGCTAATAGACTAGTTGTGGAGTTGCGATCATTGAAAAAAAAAACTCACTGAAAACAATGTTCTTGGCCACGATTATGGGATAAGTATAAATTACGCCGACAAAAGCAACAATTTTGTTATTTTCCCCTGAAAATGATAATATAAAAACAGAAATCAAAGTTTTCCATGTGAAACTCTTCATTTAATTAATTAAGAAAAATGAGAAATTAAGAAGAATTAAGAAGAATCTTAGAATCGAAATGTTATTCAACTCGGGGGTTTCCATTATATTTTTCCCTCATACTACACACAACTTATCAAGATGTTTGGCTTTCATCTAGAGAAAATAATAAAATTCGTAGAATGTAGAAAATTACAGAGCATTGGCGGATCTGAGATCCGACAAAATATCGTACCATAAAGCAATGTCACTAGCCTAACTAATCTAATAATAAAAATAACTCTTACGAACTGATTTACATTTGCTGGCTAATAGCATAGATATGATGATTTAGGGACTGAAGCTTTTTTTTATCATTTGATGGGTGCTATTGTTGAAAGTAGTTTTGAGATTTGTTAAGATTTGGTATAAGGTGATTATATTACATTCTTGGTACAGTAAAGACCAAGGAAAATCAAGGAGAAACTCTTAGTGTAGTCTTAAGGAATTTGATTTGTACTTTTGGTAATTTGATTTTGTAAAGCTGCGCTCAATTAGACCATATTAGACAGCCGAAAATTATATGAAAAAGCTTCTGACCTTTGTATAACAATAATACTTGGCTGGAGTACTGTGTAACCCATCTTGACTAATAATTTATGACATCGACGTAAGACCCTAATCTAATCTAATTGAAGTACTCTTGTACTAATTGCATGCAGTGTGTAGTCATTTAATTGATCATGCGCCAGAAGATAAACTGACGCGGGAAGGGGAAAAAATTCCTCTAAAGATGGTACTATCGGTCTTGGTTGCGCTCCTCGTTTGATGAAAAGTCTTCTCTAGAGGAAGGGGAATGAGTGTGTTTGATTGTTTCATTTCTCATGGTACGTACCTTGTGTACATAAAGCTAAACCATCCACCCGAATGGCAATGGGACGCTATGGGGCGTGTCGTCGCGTGCGAAACAATCGACACGACACCCGATTCCGGGAGGTAGGTTCTAAGTATGCTAATTAGGAGAGAGGCTCGAAGAGTTCGCAACGAGTCCGGAAGGAAATTGGTTGCTGTACGATAACGAGTTCTCAGTACTTCGGAGGCGAAAAGGGGGAAAAGAAGGCTTAACATCTGAAGCATGCCTAGTTTCTCGATTAATTCGAACGATCGTTCGGCGGCTCATGTAAGGCATGGATGGCCTCAAGTACCGACACGCTGCACGTGGGGGTGCTTTCGGTTGCGAACTAGATCCCATTGCACCAGTGATCCCGATTCCATTGCACCCGCCCTCTCTTCCCGCGGCCGTACCCTTCAGGATGCAATCGCGTGCGAAACGCGATCATTATTGTTCACGGCGATCCCTACCCCAAGCGACGATGAAAAAAGCGCGCGCGCGCGCGCCCCATTTTCCATCACCCGCGCGAATTCCGGGATAAAACATTATCCCGCCTACCTGCAGTTGTGCACGGGAACGCTGATGCATTCGACCGTGGTGTCCAAAGGTGGGATATGAGGGGTGGATCGGGTGACCGAACACAACCGGGTAACCGCTAAATTATATTCCTCTACCCATTCCGCGCGAACTGCAAGGTCTCCGGCAACTAGAATGCTGCTGCACGGGAGGTGGTCTTCTCCTTTCGTTTGGAGCACGGCACAGGGAGACGGAATGCCCCCGAAGAGTGTTCCGCTTCGAAGGGCGTTGGCGGGTCGCAATCAAGTCGCAGCCAATCATCCCGACCGATGGGCTGACCCATATTCTTGGGCCCCTTGGTTGTCTAGGACGTTATAGGTTACACTCGACGCCGAAGGTTCGAAATGTGGAGCAAAAACGACCATTGAGCGTCGGATTTTGCAGAGCTGCACGGAAAATGGCACACATCATTTATTGCTATTATATCGCGCGCCAACCTCGCCACGGAGGTTCAGGCAACATGCCGAACCGTGGTACGGCCTTAAGCCACTGGGAATGTGTGATGTATCCAGTATGCCTTTTGTTCCACGTGCTCTAGTTTAGTGTGCACGGATATAGGTATCGATTGCAGAACCGTCAGCTTCCTCTACCGTAAATTATGGTCTCGGATGTTTTTGTGCCCGGTAAAGTATGTCATTTGCGCAACAGACACTCCTCGAGGGTTTGAATGTGGATTAATTCTCGCTTTCGGTGATTGAACATCGTACGATATGTGGGACTGGAATAGTGTTGTAAGTGATGGACCTTCAGGAGCAAGAGGAAATGTGCGTCAGGCAATTTCGGATGAGTGAAGGTGACGATACCTCAATGCCATGTTCGCTGTAGTATGTCTACTAGTAACAGATTGTGGTTATCAAAAGAAATACCGTAATCAATAAAGTCCATGCACTCCGAACTGGAAGATATAAACTCCTCGGGTTGATACCGATCATACATCCACTCGTCGAACACAAATCGCCCTATCGAGCCACTTAGAGCTACTCCCTGGAGTTGCCCCCAAAGGTACTCGTGGACCTTCCTCCATTAGCATACTACATTGTAGCGTCGCGAATAAGGAATCTCTTCGTTAGGCAAACAGCGCCAACGCCTAATGTCTCCATTTGCAGGCGAAGGAATGTTACGGGCTTGGTCGACGATCCCGGGAAGGCGGCACCTGAAGTGCCAAACATGGACCGCAAAGATGCCTGCCGACAAAAACGTGGTAAACGTGGTAACTAGCTGCCGAGCAGTGGGGGAGGGTGTGCATTTGAATGGATCTCCCCGCCATCGTCGGCGAGCGATAGGGACTAACACAATCAATTCAGTGAAACCGTCAGCTGAAAAGGGTTCCGGTTTGGTGTGCGTCCCGGTAACTGTAGGCTCGTTTTCTTTAAGTGCCCCTTAGGGGCGTAGGGGGCAAGCGAGGAACGTAGTGAGAGTGCATTTTCACGCCATGCCAATTTGCCAACCGTGTGCGACTGAATGCTGACAAATGGCGCAATGGTCACCACGACGTGTGCCACCAGATCGGATGGGTTGGTTTTCTTGTTTTCCATTTTCGAACGGACCGGATAGGAATGTGCGGGAGGAGTTCGAGGTCCTGGAGGAGGATCGAATGCAGATCGGACTGGTCGTAACGGTCGTGACTGAGCTATGAGATGTGGTAAAGAAGGGCACAGGAAAGTGGCTGCCTCATGAAAGCGATCCCCCGTGGAAAGCTGTTGACCCTCGGTTAATCCCTTCGGTAAACGATACCCGATGATGCATATCATATGCACCGATTTTTTCGCAGCACTTTCCGTTTGACAAATGGCACAGTATATTAACAGGGATTACCGCCAACAGCGGAGTGCGGGACTCTAATGAAGTCCGCACGCACATACTTTCATCAGATCCCGTACATCAGACGGGTCGCGGGATCTTGTAGTCCGGTACTAACGCTACGGGATTCACCTGCCAGTCGGACAAGATAGATGGCGCACCGGTGGGGAAGGCATAAATCAACACTAAACGCCCGAACGGAGTGAGATGCCACCATAAACGCCAAACGCTTAAAAGCCGTCTTTAGGAAGAGAAAGTGAACCTTTACTGGAGCCCGCGGAAACTGATGATCATGATCGTCACGATCCGGTTGAGGTCAGGCGCTCAGGCGGCCGTGCGCCAGTTTTGAGGAGATCCCCTAACTACTTCCCAGGTTCCATGCATGCCTGTCTCTCTCCCTCATTCTCTCTCGCTTCCTTTCTCGGCTCCACCCTGACCCCTCCGAGGTTAAAACGGTAAGTGAATGATGCAGCAGGTAACGACAACCGGCTGCGGAAATGCGTGTCTAACGGAGCTAATGGAGGGGGGAGGGATCAGAGTGGGGGATGCAGTGTTCGCGAAAATGCGCAATCTGCAGACACACACACGTGCGCACAGACGGACCGAGTGAGGCAAGCAGGTTAGATTAATGAGAAACTCGTCGGTAAACGAAACGATATATGTGAGTGTGTGTGTGAATGTGATGGGAAAGAGAAAATCCATTTCCCGCGCCGAAAATTGAATTCGCTCGACGGAAGCGGAATGGCGACCTGGAGGGCAGGTACCTGGAGATGAGTTCGATTTGTGGCTTAAGCGATTGTCGTTTGGTTTTTCCATTTAAGGTTCTCGCTTCGCTACGATAAGACTTAAACCGTCGCGGCGCATCCCGTACTAAGCGTTATGAGCAGTTTACCCGTCGGTTTTCCACCATCGCTACGAGCGGTAAGAGGATTTCCCCGAGGTGTAACGTTTTGCTGGCCACTGTGGCGGTGTCCTCCTTTTCGGTCCGAACACTGCGGCTCGGAAGCGTAGGTAAATAGCCCCGTTTTTCGGGCCAGAAGCTACTTCATCATGATCATCAGTGATGCGCGTGCGCGTGCGTGAGCATCGTGATCGTGGTGTCCGTGCAGCCGCGGCCGGGTGGAGGAAGTAGAGCGAGCAGGGAATGGCGGTTCTCGCGTTACTCATCATCCGCTCGATTCCAATCCAGATCGCCCCGTCGTAACACTATCATAGAGTCTCGCAGGGGCAAACCGTACTTCTTTCGCGGAGGAAGTTTGAAATCTTTTAATGTGCATTCCGGGAGGGGGTGTTTTTAATGTTTCGAACGCCAAACCACCAAATGGGGGGGAGGATAAACGGGAATCAGCAAAAAAGAAAAGCAGAGCAACGCAGGACGGCATGGCTCGGGCGCACGCACGTGCGACTTTTCCACCTTCGGCCGGGCCCGTACCACCACGGGAAGGAACGATTTGGGGCGGCACGGACCAGAATGTGTTATGGACAGTTTCACTTAACGTCGGCGTGAGAGTTATGTGTTCCGTGAGAAGAGATGGTTTTTTTACACTTAACGGCGTTGAGGTGACGCTTGCTCTAGCCACATTTGAACGAGAGGAGGAAATCTCGAAAGCAAATAAAATGTCACTTCGTTATGGGAAAGTGTGTTGGCAAGATGGATGAATCCGCGAGCTGCAGAAGATTCAATACGAATACATACGGAGGAAATCCTAAAACCCAATGAAACGGCATTGAATTTTGAAATGCAAATAAAGTACTGAATTGTATAGCTTTTCTTAAAAACTAATAAGATGCATTCTATTCGATTTTCAACATCAATGGTGAAGTTTGTTTATTGGCAACACATAATTTTGAATGGAGTTTTCCAACGCAAGAACCAAATCATAATGCATACCATAAGTATGAAACCAGTTACAGAACAAAACGTGGGCAAAGCGCAAAGAAAAGAGGCATTATCCGCTCATCTTTTTCCCGTATGAATGCGATCAAACGAATGCCTCCGGTAATACAGTCTGCATCAACCAGCCCACCTTTTTTGTGAACTCTCTCATTGTGTTGGGGAAAAGGTGGAATGAATGCGAATAAGCAAAAAAAACAACAGAAACAAACGCATTATGTACCAGATTCAGTTAATACCCACATCGGGAAACGAAAGGGATAATGAAGTTGATAAAATGCCCCCACATCAGTGCGTTATTAAACGGCGGTTAAAAGGAATTATGTGTCAGATTAAGAGCCGATTAAACGATTCTTTCCACCCCGCCGGGCAAATAGGCCCATCGGATCCTCATCCTGTATGTGGGAATGGCGATGTATTATTGTTAAGTTTTTTTGTTTATCTGCATTCAGCTTGAATTTTTTAGCTTTTTCTGTTCGTGAAACCCGCATCCTGTTTCGTACAGTTTATGCGTTGGACATTTTTGCACATCCTCCAAAATCAGTTTTCTGCTTGAATTAGAGTTCTTAGCTAGCAGCATTTATCTTCCACACAGTTTCCGCAACGAAAGTGCAAAGATTAAAGGAAGAGAACTGTAAAATGCCAACATGTTTTCTCAAAAAGAGAATGATATCGAAATATGTAAGTTAGCTTTCCAAATTAAAACTAAATCAACTAAAAACGTCAAATTATACAACATAATATTTCCTTCAACTGGCAAATACGAGGCCATAAAAAAGAAGACAGTATGAATCAAAGAGTCAGAAAAACGTGTAAAAAGAACACAAGCCGAAACAAAAACAAACGGTGTAAAGTCAATTAGTTAAAAATTTATCAACATCTTGGAGACACACTGCAAAACAATCAATTCACATGTAGAAGATGTGAAAGGAAAACACAAAGCACGTAAGCAAGACGGGAAAATCAAACAAGCAAAGAAGCGAAACGGTCGAAATCAGAAATGGCAAATTTTGCTGCTCACCGCACAGTTGCATCCTTCCCGGTCGTTAACCTCAATTACATGGTGCAAATTGAAAGAGAATGAAAAATCGGTGAACCCGAATTAAAAATGGGTATCCCAAAGCGGCGAGCGCGTCAATGCAAAAACCGCACCGTCGCCAGCTGCAAAAAACAAAAAACACAGCTCCCGATGGAGTTGACCACGGCTCGAGAGGAACGAACGATCGGAGAGAGCAACAAAAACATGGATGGAGCAAGGAAAAAGAAGAAATAACGCATGGGAGAGAACTTTGACGAGAAGATGCCCTCCGGGATGTTCCCGGAGTTGAGGAAATCCCTTTCCCAACGCAAACATAAAAAAGGAACGCGACTCCAGTCGGGGCCCTTGCCCTTGGCCACCCGATGGCACCTGATACCCTCCGGTTGCGTGGCCCGAGGCTCGTCGCGAGGTTACGTAATTTGTGCGATGTGCGATAATTTATCTTGTTGCCGGTTGTTGCTTTCCACTGCTCCAAGCCGTCGTCGCGTCGCACTTCGGTTCCGCCGATTTCTTCTCATTACTGTCATTGCGGCTTCTTCTTTCGGCTTCCGCGCTGCTCCTGCTGCTGGGAAAGCGAATGCCAAACTCCGTGCGCCCAACCTGTGACTTGGGGTCTTCTTCCTCAAACATGGCCGTCGGAGGAGGTGGCCTCCGCGGGAGGGAGAGAGATCTCTCCCAAAGAACCGCTGTGAGCAAACGACGAACCCAGTGATCAATTTACACAACCGTGGCGCGCTGTGGTCACCCGAAGTTTGCCCCCTGTCGCTCTACCACCGCCTCCTCGTACTCCAGTGATCGCTATCCTCAAACATTGAAGTCCACGGATTCGAAGCGGAGCACCCCAGGTTGAATCCACGAAGCGATCGTGTGGTTTTCCACGCCAAAGTCGCCATACCAGACGGCGGATCGTGCTGGAGGGGTGTCACTCCAAGAGACCTACACTCCACCTCCCCCCACACAGTACCACTCCGCACCTTAACCCGTCGGTGTTCTTTTCCGCCCGTGGCGAAAAACCTCCCGCCCAGCCGAAGGGAAAGCAAATTAGCTAATTGATTTAGCTGCTAATGAAGCCCGAACCGAACCCGGTGGAACTGTCGGAGTCACGAGGTGTCGGTTTCGGTGGTGGTGCAGCTGGCCGTAGAACTTTCCTGCGGAAGCGCGTGCGGAGGGACGGTGGACAAGGGCGGCAGCGGCCCTATGCGCAACACCCTTTCGTGAGGCGCCCTTTTCCGAGACCGCTGGGACGGCTCTGGACGAGTAACAGTACATTTTTGTTCGTGATTCCTTTCAGCCGGCCAGAGCCGGCAAGATAATGATCGGAATCTGTCCGTGTTCGCGGCGTTTGGTAGCGCGTGGCCAGGCAGGGTTTGCGTGCGTGTGCGATTGCGCAACGACGGCGTGTTGGAGCGTAAAATCGGGCAAATGTGTAATCCGATGCGCTTGGGACTTGATGCTTCTGCTTTTTTTTCCCCTCTCGTGTGTGTTTCTTGACGTCGCACATGCGGTTTGCAGGACTGGTTATCACAACACAAAAATTCTACGTACGCACATAGAAGAAACTAATTAAAAGATTGAACAGAATTAAATCAAACCCAATTTAAAAATTGTTCAAATAAGTAGTGTAAATGTTCCTTAGTGATGAATAATTGATATAATTTAAACTACCTACATTCCCGTGACACTTAAATTTAAACAACAAATAAAGGAAAATATAACAAATTTTCCCATCAGTGGACTTCACAGGAATACACAAGCACAAAGTTTATGGAAGTTAAATAGCTCAAATAGGTGGAATTTAAACTGTAGTTTTTTCAACAAATTGGTTTTGTTGAAATCACCATTTTTATCGAAAACTATAAACGATCAAAAATCTTGTTACAAATTATTGAATCATAAGATTCTCTTTTAATCAATGGTTTGAAGGTAAATTCTCCAAAGCAAAAGAAATAAAACGAATCGATAACAATTTTTATCTTCAAAAATAGGAAATCTTGCATTAACAGGAATTGTAAAGATTAAACATTTTAAAATTGTTGGGAGATCTTGATTTAGTGAAAAAAACGAGCAACTTTTTAATATTTTGGATTATCTTGGCGAAGGAAAAACGTTTATATTTTTTTTTCAATTTCCAACGTAATGATAAAGTGTTATGATTTTTGATTTTTGATTTATGTTGATTGATTTCCCGGAATGAACAGCAATTGCATAACAATACATTTGTCAGGAGATGTGACACTAAAATTAATGCAAAATGTACGAAACTTACTGTTACTTCATTTACATATATTTTTTGCATTTCTGCATGTCAAAACGCGCGAGTAAAATCATTGCAGACGTACGTTGGCTGGACCCTTTCCAGTTCCGCTTTCATGTCGGACATAAATCATAATCGATATCGTTCGCACCGATCAACCAACCGGTGGCAGTGACCCTTTCATCGTTCTTTTCAATTTATGTCGCTTGGTTGGATAAAAAGAATGGCGATCGCTGTTTGTCTGGTACAAATTGAATTTCAGGAAGCGTAGCGTTAGCTTTTGTTTCGTTCAATATTTATTACAGCATCCTGCTTTTTCAAGAACCGGAGAAATGGTCAGTGGGAAATGGTTGTAGGCCGTTTGCGTACGATCGCCATCGCGGGTAAGATCGAGCGGACGCCGTGGGACAACAAGACAGATTGTCGTGCAATAAATCATCATCGTCTTCTCTGCATTTCTCACCGTCGTCCGAGTTCGCGCAAGTTCCGTTTTTTCGTGCAGCGGGTTTTTTTTTTTATTCAATTAATGTCGATACACTTTGACCGGCGATCGGTCGTTGCCCGCGCGGTGCAGTTGAATTTAATGAAAATACGAAAATAAAACATATACCGTTGGACGCGCGACAGCGAAAATCAATTTCGTATATGTAAATAATTGCCCTCATAAGCGATTCTGGCGGACGCAATGCGAAAGGTCGGTGATGCGGAAGCGGTTTGCGTCTCAATGGTGGTCATTACCCTGCGGTTATTGCTGTGATCTGATGGGCGCGATTTATTTCGGCCACCAGAGGAGGAATAAGGAAAAAGTACCTAATTTTCTTCCCTCGCGACTCTTGCATTCATACTGTCGAGCTTGTTGTTTGGTTTTCGCGATAAGCGTCCCATCGTATTTGTGCTCGCGGAAAAGGTGAAAATAATGGTCCCCATTCATCGATTCGGTTCACTTACGTTTCTGGAGCAAATCTATATAATTTAACCGAGCCGTTATTTAATTGGCTTAATAAATATTAACCGAAAGGGATGGCAAGTATGTTTACCTGAGAACGAAAACACAAAATTGATCTATCTTTCCTTTGATCTGAAAAAGCGGGCTCTTTTCGACACACTTGGTTCGCTTGGGGCATCCAATTTCCTTGATGTGTGTGCACTCTGATTCGCATGCCCGGCAGCTTTCGTCAACGTATAATTTTCGCAAAACCTACACCACGCGAATGGCGTCGCGGCGATGATCAGGTGAAAATTGAAAATTATAATTAAGGCTTGCAGGAAACTCAGAAAATAATCTTCGAGCATTTCACTCCTCGCTTCAAAGAATAGCAACTGGTGGTTTTCTGATTACATCGAACATGAAGTTTCCAAAATATTAGTATACAATATAAGCTATTCATCTGCAGAGTTCTGTTCCGGTAAGTGTTTATTTTCTACGAACATAAGTTTACCAACTTTAACCTCTTCAAAGTCCTGGCAAGTTGAGAAAATGGCTGAAAATTGGTCACACTGTTTTGTTGCATTTTTTTTTTTTTTAGTTTTTGATCTAGAACCGAAGAAAATATAATATTTTCGTTAAAATGTTGGGATTTGTTTTATTAAATGATGGTCAGTTTGCTTATGTATTATTTGTGATTGAGATCAGCAATAGTTTGTCGATAATAAGCAAAACTTTGCAATTGCATCGATTAGTGTTAAATATATGAATACAAGTTTACAGACATGTTAGAACATGTTTACGAAGCAGGTACACTCGAAATAAACGACACGCAATGAAAGGAGACACAAAACGTGCGACAAAAAACTACTCAAAGGCAAAACAGTACAAATTCCATTATCTTGTCCGAGCCAGGCAAAACTGTGAAGGGGTTAATTTTGTAAATTATCCCAAATTATACTAAATTCTTTGAGAAAATGCTTATCAGTACAATGAATTGTTTTTCAAAAGAACGTTGCCGGAGGTTTTTCAATATAATTTATTTTTATAAAAAACAATTTGCAAGTGTTTTCAAACACGAAAATTAGAGAGATAAATTTCATCGATGGAATGCACGTTGGGTTGCATTTTTCATGCTGTATGTCTAAATTTGTATGCATAATTTGTGCTGTTTTCAGGCAATTTATACGTTTACAAAAAGTCACGTTTTCCTAAACTGACAACAAGCTAACGGAATAAGCGTGGCAAATGCGTGTAACCTTGCAAATTGGATGTTTACCAGCACTTGTTTACCAGCACGAGACATTTGCACTTGTGCTTATGCCCTAAAAAAGGGCTTAAGACTATAAATTCAACAGCTTGCATTTTATTTTATTAGTCCGAGTTGGATGTATCCTACATACTTTATGAATCTTTAGGCAAGATTCATTCATATGAATAATTCTGCTAAGATTCATTCAGATTGATTCAAGAATCTTTCGGGACTCGCATCTTAAAAACTTGAATGAATCTTTTGAACCCTTATGTACCTGCATGAATCTTTCATGATTCATCATTCTTTCATTTGATCAAGGGAGCAAAAATCAAGGACTTTGGGTTTTACTTTTCTGTTCTTTTAACGAAGCAAAGAGGCATTCAGATTCATAAATCTGAATCGAAATCACACAATTCTAGAATACATGGAGCAAATATATGTGACATTTCAGTTGGTATATAAAGCTGGTCGAATTCGCCAGAGATTTAGAATCCGACTGAATCATCCCTCAAATAATCACACCGTAAAGGACACTTTAGTTCGATCCATTATGCTTTAATGGTGGGAAATCATTGTGGTTTAGATTAGATCCACGCGTGAAATAAATCACACCACCTCAGATGATATTCCCGATTCCTTCAGCCGGGCGATAAAATGATTAATTATACGACAAACCATCAACGTTGCCTCGTTCCTCTTGCGGTCGATTGGTAGGTTTGATGATTGCGTCTTCGTCTCGAACACATTTGATGGCTATATCTTAGGTCAGTGCACGGCTTCTCCACCCATGGGAATTTCGACTCAGCTAGCTCGATCCATTTGCAACGTTCCTCACCTTTTACTGCCCAACATTCTATCACCGGCGAAAGTGGTTGGTCTAAGCTTTACCCCGGAGATTCCAATCTATATCTGTCTGATACTCTCGCACCCTTATAAACCCTCGGGAGTATCATGGGATGGCAGCCAATACGAACCTGCAATAAAGAAAAGAACAAGAAACAAATTAATAAATCGTTCTACAACATCGCGGAATTTCGCGGTAAAACAAATGACAATGCTAGCGAACAAATGATCGGCGGTGAAGAGTGCGAAAGAATCGGCAGAAGGGTAGTAAATGTTTTCTCTCGTTGTTTAGCCAACAGACTCTTTATTTGCGAAGGGAAATAAACACCAGAATGTTGAATGGAAAATGGCGTTGCAAAAACCGAAACAGCAAACCAAAGCAAAGGGCAGGAGACCATAACGTTGCAACATAAAACATCATAAAAAGATGATTTTATTTGGGCAGTAAAAAAGTTTTGATAAGAGTTTTTGGCCATCCCCTTCGCGGTCCTTTAACATCTCGTTCGTTTCTGCAGCGTTGCCAATGTGGGGTTCGGTTTGTCGAACTTTTCCCTCCATTCGCGCGCGTGTTATGATTTATGGTGCGTTGTTCTTTAGCGGCCGCTGCCGTATGTTATGTTTTGACGCACGGAAGGAATGGACCCTCGTTTGCGCCATTTTCCTTTGACATGACTGCTGGACTAACAGGCCCGGTGGAGGAAGTAAAGTTTAGACGTGCGCTGACGCCGTTGACCTTTTGCTGGTCGGCTCGCGGAAGCACGCTTTATTTTTAACCAAGCTTAAACCACACATGTTTGGGGTTTTTGGTTGGAAGGGTGTACCAAAACAAGTGCACTCGGGTCTGCCTAACGGATGCGTTTGGTAAACAGTAGCCGGTAGTCGGTGGTTGCCGTAAAAACGATGTACACGGTGAATCAGGTTCCCATTAGTTCCGCGCCTTGCACTGATGCATGGGTCACCAGTCGAAATGTCATCGACGGTAGTGCAGGTACTAGCTGTCATCGTCGCGAGCGTGCTTGTGGTGGCGATTGGGCCAGTTAAGACGGCCACAGTGGCACAGCTAGATCAGTGGCTCAATCCCATAGGACAGTTTCCGAACGAGTTTATGTACGAATTTTGCGCCCAAGACAACCCCTGTGAGCCGAGCTATTTGTGCGACTTCTATGTGTGTGACGAGGAGGAGAAAAACGGAGCCACGAAGGAGGATTGCGAGGACGATGAGGAAGAATGGGATGAATCGTACGATTCGGAGGATTGTGATACTACATCGACAACAAGTACTACAACACCTGCTTCGACAACAAACACTACTACAGCTGAGACGACAACGCTTTCGACAACCTCGACTACTCCAGAATCGACGAGTAGTGCTCCCTCATCGACCACTACTTTTTCGACTACCTCGACTACTCCGGAATCGACGAGTAGTGTTTCCTCATCGACCACTACTCGACGTCCGAAAAAGAAAAGAAAACACGCTGCGAAAAAGAAGAACGATGCCAAGAAACGTGATAATCCTAAGGATAGCGAAGGTTCGACACCGGGAGACCATGTAGAAGAGAAAAATGATTCAAAGGCGAATGAAATATCAGAAACGAAAGGTGATTCAGAAGATAAGAATAAGGACAAAACAAAGCTTGATTCAGAAATGAAGGAGAGTGTTGAAGCAAAGGATGATCTGAAAAAGAAGGATGTCTATGTACGTCTATTGTGTAAATTGGCGAAATACAAGAATCCCTCGAAATGCAGAACGCGATGTAACAGTACGACTACTACGACCTCAACTACGACACCGGTGGCTTCGATCCCAACAACAACGGTGTCAGAGACTTCCACTGCAACTACATCGGTTACTATGGAGACTTCGACAACGAGTTCTACAGTATCATCTTCGACAATAACTTCAACGGTTCCTATGGAGACTTCGACACCAACTTCTACAGTAACATCTTCGACAATAACTTCAACTGCTCCTATGGAGACTTCGACACCGAGTTCAACAGTAACATCTTCGACAGTAACTTCAACGGTTCCTACAGAGATTTCGACATTAACTTCAACATCAACTTCAACAGTAACTTCAACTGTTCCTATGGAGACTTCAATACCGACTTCAACAGAATCAACTTCGACTCCAAGTACTACAGTTATTCCAGAGACTTCCACACCAACCCCAACGGTTACGACAGAGAATTCGACACCAACTGCAACGAACACATCGGAGGCAACTCCATCGTCTACTACTTCAACGACGACTTCCTGCCCTTCAACAACGACCCGACCGTACGATACCGGCAAGAAGTACTGGCGACCGGCAAACGCTCGACAGCTGACCCGTTTCCTTCACAGTGGACGTGCCCCGGAAGAGGTCTACCGGTTGCTTGAGAATCACCTGCCGCCACTGTCTCGGGTAGGCCGGAGATTGGCACCCGGTGCGTCGAAACGCGAGCTTGCGGTATCGTCCGAACGTAATGCCGCCCGGAAGTACCAACTACAGAAGGATCTGGAGTGTCAGAGACGTCCCTGGCTACGGCGGTGTAAACCCGGAGTTCGAGCTGCGGCATCTAATGTGCTCTAGGGTGCTAGGCGGGAGTAGGCTAGTGGGGACGCTTTCCCGTCCGAGTGCCATCGGGAGTCTTAGGCTATTAAGTGGAGCCCTTGCAGTCTTGCAGATTGCCCTTTTAGTCGTAGGTAATACTATCGGTTAGACATGTAATAAAGATTAAACAATTGATGTACAAATGACGATTGCTGAGTTGTTGTGAAACCTTCTATCAACATCCGCTCGAGTCATTAGTCGGTAACGCAGGAGGAGGAGGATCAATCTACCCAAGCAAAATGATACTTTATTTCTCCAAGTCGTCGAACACTGGGTCGACCTGTAGTTTTTCCTAAGGTTTGAACATCTTCAACCCAGAGACGGCAGTCTGAGCTCGATGTTATTAGCATAAATGACGCCAACGGTAGACTTGATAGGCGCTACCGGAGCCTCTTACTGATTCGTTCCGTAAGGAATAGGTCCACAGGCACTCGGTGAATCGATGCTCGATCTTAGTCGCCGGAGGCTGGCCTTTTTGCTAATGAAGGTGTCTTACGATGGCGATAACGATTACCGGTTAGAACTTTCTTTGCGTAGCGCGCAGGATATGGATGCCTCGGCGGAGCGGTTCTTTGGCCCCGCGGCGACACGATCGATGACCGTGATACCCTACCCCATTAGCGAGGATTGCCCGAGCTGGAGAAGCTCCTGGTGGTTGAGGATGTAAGATTTATTGACTGATGAGATTGAGCTTAGATTTTTTTCACCCAATTCCGAGAACAAACAAAAATGCGCGAGGTAACTGAGGATGAGAGACACTTTATGCGATGGTTGGGGGGGGTTTACCCAGGGCAGGGAAGAGGAATTAACGAACAGCGTACCACCAACGATGCCGGTTGCGTCGATCGGCATCATCAGTGGAGGAAATCCAACGGGACCTTCGGCGAGACCTCTTGCGATATAGCAAACAGTGCAGAACGGAACCTTCGGTCCGTCCGACTCGGATGCTGGAGGTACTTGGAAGTTAGCGTGGCTATCTTTTGCCAGTCTGGAATGTTGTTTGAAGTGAATCAATATTTTCGGACAAATTAGTCGACGCACCTACGGGCTGCGGGGAACAGTTATTAGCTCCCGGACCGTTTCCCGGGAACTGCGAGGGAATAGAAAGCCTTTCTAATGACTGTTGTTCTATGGTTGAAGTTATTCTTGTTTTTTTTTATTACATGATCGGGATGAAGCTGTTACAGGCCTTTTGACCTTTTGCTTCCAACTTCCAGCTTTCAACGGTTCGCGCCGTTCTTCTTCCATTCCCCAAGTGCATCCAAATTGTGCGGGACCACAATGTAACACTCGAGGTGTGAAAGTGCAGACCGGTCCCATTAGGTCGTAAAGCTTTCTGGCTGGAAGAAGTTTCTGCGGTGAAACCCCGTTTCGACAGACCAACCACCCAGTGATTCTTCTCGGGGTTCGGCTGGGGTTATAAATGTTTCACCATCCCGGCCGAAGATTTATCTCTCGCCGAGGTTTAATTGCAAGCTGTGTCATAAATTAGAGCAACGGTGCATCTCGAACCGGTTCCGGATGGATGGGTGGCGTCGGAGCTTTGTGTCTGGGCGTCCTCTAGTCCAAGCAACATTAAACTTATCCGAGCTGCTTCGACACATTCCCAGCCCACCTCCATGGTTGTTCCATTCCGACCGACGCCAATCCATCCGCTGTCAACAATTTGTACCGTGCACGATACCATCGATGAGAGCCTCCCTTATTCAAGAGGTGGATGAGGTGTTTCGGGGGAGCAAACGATTTGTTAGGTCGGTCGGTCACCGACACATCCGGCACTTCCGGGGCGTTACGCGTCGCCTGTGCTGGGAGCTTCAATTCAATTCCAGCACCAAGCGGGTTCATTGCAGTGGAAAGATGATGATAATTAATTTAGAACGCTGGCTGCGCTTGCTTCTTGGACTGGAGGATGTTACCGGAAGTCGAAGGATCTCCAATTTCAAGCACCAACCGCGAACATAGTCGGTGTACGTAATCGTATAGACGAATACTCTCCAATAGATCCCTCCGAATGAAAAGTTAGCTTTGCCCGTTGTCTATATTGCGTATCGTGAAATAACAATTTGCAATTTTTCTGCTTATGCTATGGTTTGAGTAAAATGCAAATATATTTGATTGTTCTTTGTACAGTTACACATTGATTTTGTTATGTTTGTAATTGATGATGTCTGATTGTTCAATAGAACGTTCCAAGATCTTTAAAAAGAGAGGTACTATTTTGTGCTCCGTCATTATTTTGAGAATTAGTTCGAAAAGTGTTTACAAACATACTAGCAGTAAGTGGAAGATCTTTGCAATAATCTATTAATCAAAAAAGGAAACATTGCATCGGAAATTCGGGATCACAGTGTTCTAGTTCAAACACGTGGATCATATTCAAATAAACATACGTTTCATTCATGCCTCGATTCAATTAGTATTCAGACATTGCAGTAGGCTAAAGGGATTGATGGGCCGACGGTATTTTTTTTACCACATAGGTTTAAAACTACCACTCTACTTTATTAGGTTACGATAAGTGAATTCTTTTAATCGTTTTCCCAATGACCTAGAAATCGAAGAAGAAAATGAATTTATAAAATCCAAAATGTCAAAGCTACCTATTCCACCTTTTGTTTCCACGTCAAAACTCAGCATCCCTTCGTGACGGGACTTTGATCCCGATTATGCATTCTATTAGCGTTAGCGTTAACCGAAATCTCCCATATATGGTGCAGCGGTTATCAAAATGCATTATCGCTGCACAAAGTCCCGTTTCCGTTACCGTTTGAGCAGCGGCACGGATTTCAGCTTACCTTCTCCGTTTGATATGCACCGCTGGATTGAAAACTACCAAAAATGGTGCCCCAATCGTATCGCTGGTGGATGGTTTTAGGCGCCAGAGGAATGGTTTCTCTGGTCGGAGGTGCGACGATAGTATGACCAGACCGTCATTGCCACCGTCGTTCCATTAGCATCCAACCGCAGTTCTACGCTCCGAAGCTGTTGAGCCGTGGTTGCTGGTTGTGTTCCCGTTTTTGTCTTACGTCATGCTAATTAATGACGGAAAAACGCCTCCAATCGGGAATATTCTAACCCGCTTTTCAATTTTCAAACATCTATTAACGTTACCGGTGTTATTTTGTTTGCATTCTTAGCTGACGTTCTACCTTTGGCCCGTTGCAGATCGTAATGTTTTTCATTCTCCGTTCTCAAGCTACCGACTCTTTTGGCTTTGAGAGCTCTTTGATCGCACAAGAGGCTTCTTCTGCTAAGGATTTTACACCATGTGGAACGGTCAACCGGTATGGATCATCCGATGAAAGGCGATCAAGAAAGTCGATTTCGAACGGCTGACTGAACGCATCTCATACCTTAGTAACGCTCGTAGGATTTAAACAAATGAAAATGTTAATTTATGATAATTTCTGCCTGAAAATCGTCCGCTTTTCTTTTTCTTTTTCATTCTCTTATCAATTGTTCAACCCATAGGATCACGTTCTATCTTTTCATGGCCTTCTTTTAAGCTTCATCTGGATTAATAGAAAGAAAAATTATCGATCAACCATTCTTAACCCCACCTATTCGCGATCCACTGAGCTGCTATTCAGTGGCCTCATCGGACAGTCTCGCTGTGCGCGTTAGATAGAGTTGTGTCAAGCGATATCGCCTTAATTGATTCTGGCTCCCTTTTATTGGGCGATTTTTGTGTTTGGGATCACCAGAACATTTACAAGCGAAACGAAAGAATGCGGCGTATCGGTTATAGATTTGAATTTTCGTCAGCTTTGCGCTGGCTGTTTATCGGACTAACAAATTTTTCGATCAAGAAATTGATTGGAATGAATTCAAATGACACATTTATTTATTTTCGTTACCAAACATTATCAACTTAAACATTTTCGTATTGGTTTCATTGATTGAAGCTGATACCTTTCATAATCTACTCACTTGTATGCATGTTGTTGCATGTTTTTGGTGACGTGCAATATCAATTTATGAAAAATGTAAATTTACCAATTGTCCTGCAAAAGTTTAAAAGTATAATCGACTTTAAATTTTAGAAAGCTAAACCGTTGAATATCCATTGGATTTATGTTTGTATACTAAAATTATAAAATTTAAATGTTCAAGCTTCATTTTGTTAGGCAGCTGTATAACTATTTTTCGACGAGCAATAAACAGTAAAACAACAGATAAAATTGAGGAAAACATTATGAAAATTGATAAAAACATTAAAAATTTCTAAAAACTACTCTACTTCACTACATCTTCCAAAAACTAAACTAGAACCGAGTAAATTGTATCCTGAGGGAACAAATTTCGCTTGTAAGCTATTGTATATTAAACTGCTACGGTGTGCAAAAATTCGCGGTGGCGAAGGAGAAGAATGAAGGAAAAGCCAACGGAAAAATAATATGGTGGCAACAGAGAATGCAAAACTGTTTGGGTCAAAATCGAACCGTTAATATTGATTTTAAAGATTCTTTTTCGTTCCACACGTTCGATTTCCATCGATTCCGATGCAAATCCACAGCCATCCGGAGCCACCGTTTGCCCACCGATCGTCAGATCGTTATGGCCGACCGGATCAGCCTCCGCACGCCTGGGACATTCAATTGCGAAGAAGAACACGAACCGTCTCAAAAAGGTGGGGAAGCCACCGAAGCCACCGAAGCCTAATCAATCCCCGGCGAGGGAGAATGTGGCCAGAATTTTCGCAGACTCTGTCACACCGCGGTCGCGTAGGCAGGCTTTTCTTTTTCGGATTTTCCTCTTCGTACCCCCTAACTATCCTCCCCCCCCCTCCCCTCCCTCATTGGTTCCACGCGGTTTGCTCACCGAATGCCGACGCTGTGTTTACAGTTATAATTGCCCGTGGAGCATTCATCTGGCGCTACCTTAAGATTCTTCGTTGGCTTCTTTCTGGTGCAGTGTATATTTTTTTATGGGTTAAAAGGTTTCCCGCGAACAACCGCGCAGAAGATGATTCCGCCTTCGCAGAGGTTCTTCTCTTTCTCCTATCTCTCGTTGTCCCGCATTCGTTCGAGCGATCGTGTCGTGGTTTTTGCTTTCTTCTAACCAGAACCCGTCGAACGCGCGATGAGTCCACGGCCAAATCGTTCATTTCCCGCGTCGGATTTTGAAGAACGAGCGTGTTGCATGTTTGCCTCGCTTGTTCCATGCGCACCATTTGGTGGCAATTATGGCTCTACATTATAAGGATCGTTTACGGAAGCGTTGCAGGCCACACGATCCAGCATCGGATTGTGATCCACCCTCGGCGCTCTCGATCTCGTCTTTCGAGCTGGCCAGAATAAACACACACACACACAGCTCCAAGATGCTTCGCACCGAGCACCGGCAATGTACAGTTGCTACCACACTGTTTGCCGGTCACGGTACCGTTCGTTCTAGCCGGCCTTGTCCTCCGGGTGCTGGAACAAAGTCATCAAACAACAATTATTCGGCCGGCAGATCTTCCCCGCGGTACCGTTGTTGCATCTTCGTCTGCAATTTAGGAACTTTGGAAACGTCGCTTCCAATCGGCTCTTCCGAGGGGCCGTTTCGCCACCGTATGGCGGAATGCTGGAATGACATAATTGACAATGGATGTGGCTTTGGCTCGTTCGTCCGTTCGCAGGGTCAAATTGAGCCATGCTCATCAGCATCAAGCGCAAGACTTCAAATTCCATCGTTTGCGTATTTCACTGATTGCATTCTGGCAATTAAAGCGCTTCGAGGAACGACACTTCAGAACGGTTCGACAATCAAGAGCCGTTATGTAACTGGAAACTATTGATTATGTCAACAAGTCAACAATCTACTGAATTTAAATACTTTTCAATTTAATCCTTCCAGTTCAAGTAAGCTGTAGAAAATCGTAAGAAGTAAGTACTTCTGAAGATTGACCTTTCATGAAAATTAACGTCAAAGGCTACATGTTTCCTAGATCATGATTGACAACGTGCCTGTCGTTGCGGCTTTTGTTGCAATTTGGGGTTCCGTAGC
The DNA here is from genome assembly GCF_943734705.1 of Anopheles coustani. Taxonomy (NCBI): domain Eukaryota; kingdom Metazoa; phylum Arthropoda; class Insecta; order Diptera; family Culicidae; genus Anopheles; species Anopheles coustani. The sequence goes on from NC_071289.1 coordinate 61,303,032, forward strand.
ACAGCCCGTGGCCAGACCAAGGCTTCCAAATGATTTTTTCAACCATCCATAAGTGACAAAATGGTCGAAATCTAAAAAAGGCTGAGTTCTACAGACAAGAAATATCTCCGAACATCAAACAAGTTCAAAGATGGAAGTGCCAACATATAATCAAACGTAGTTGGTTGACTGTTTTGGCCTAGACGGTTTCAAAATAAATGATTACACTGTCAAATTTCTCCTGAACATCAAAAATACTCTTGATGATGCTTTGAAAAGAAAATCGTAAAGATTTGATCATTTAAAAAACTGCAAACACTACCATTCATTTTCATTCACCATTCATTTATTGACGAAAAATCAAAATATTGATCACCAAAACCGACCATTTCATTGGTTTCTTTTTTTACCCTATTTGTTGTTCAATAAAAGTTTGAAAAAGTGTTTTGTAGTAATAAAAAAACAATACATTCAAGAGCAATATCGAATCTTTTAAACATGATATGAAAATATATTATGACAAAAATTGAATATATTATGAAAGCATTTGTTTCGCGAAAGCTATTAAAAAGTGAAGACTGCGGAAATGCAATCGTCTCCACATGTTCAAATGAGAACTGAACTACCTTTCGCGTGGTGTTACTATGCGACGATGCGGTGGTGCAAAATTGCACATCAAAATGTGGCCAAAAATGCGTGTGCATTCGGTATCGTTGAAACTAGCGTCGGTGTGGCATGATTCCTTCCAGCCGGTTGCGTAGAATACCAGGGCGACCGCAAATACCTCGCAGGGTTTCGCATTTTCCGGTTAATCGTTTCGATTTCACCGAAGCAGCGCACATAATTTTGAAGAAGTTTAATTAATTTCGCTCACGCGCGCCCACGCCGAGCCCAGGATAAATTCGGAATGGCGGAAGGTTGGAATGCGCTCGGCGTTTCGGCATCGCTATGCCAGGCTGGTGCGTTATGCCACCCACGAATGGCGTGGGCGGGTTGCAGTTGGGTGGTCCATAAACAGAACTTTTACTACCGCACGGATTTCTACGCTCGCACGCCTAACCGTGGACTCTCTTTAGGTTCACTTTTCAGTCATTTGGAGCTGGTAATGGAGCCCTGGATTTCTTTTCCCACCCAGTTTTGCATGCGTTCGAAGGGAATGTAAGACAGAACTTCTTCATAACGGCCGCAAATTCTGGTGCCAGTAGGACTTACTTCCGCGTGGGAATGCATGTGCGTTCACTGAAATTGATCTGAACGTTGGGTAAGTTTCACAGAGTAAACCCATCGAATAGACTCTGGCCGGTTCGGGTAGAGGCCACGTCCTGCTCAATACACCCATCGCTGCAAGGGTTGACTTTTCAGAATTGCACTTACACCAGCCGTACTTTGGCAATCTAAAGTTACTCGGAAGACAATTAAAAGTTTGCCCAGCGGAAAAACGATTTTCGACTCGGTTCGTTAAAGAGCTAGCAAGGGATGAGGGGGCACGCTTGGACTATCTTCGGCCGGGGTTGGGATGGACCAGTTGAACAAATGGATTTTAAATCGTTTCCAAAGCGAGTTAAAGTAAAGAATGGTTAATAGATTTTTATCGCTGACATTTATTTTGCATAGTTTGTGACTCCTAAGGGGTTTTTGCGACTTGACTATCTTGAAACTGTTCTTGAAACTGTTATTACACTGTTTTTGTCACTCGACTTGTTTTTACTTTTAACTTCTTTTGCACTTAGTTATTTTACTTTTAACTTGTTTTCACTTTTAGAAATTTTTAAGCTACTTTTAATTCGTTTTTCAAGATCATTTGCGTTTTTTTGTGAAGTTTTTCTTTGTACTTTAAGGTTTTTTTTAATTCAATCGCAATCACTTTGAAATCGTAATTTCTGTACTTTAATGCTACGCAAAGCGTTTTGCGGTGGCACCATGTGCCATTTATTTTCAACCATACGAATTTCGGACGTGCATAAAACAGCATTTTCACTTTTCACCTTCAACCGACGCGGAAAACGAAGTAAAAATAAAGCAGCTCCAATTCGAAGTGAATGGACGCAATCTATGCAGCTCCCGATCTCGATCGCCGTTCCCAATTTGGAACGTTAAAGTTGTTTTTTCCTCCTTATTTTAACCCCCTTCTCTCGTCGACTCGTTTTCAATTAGTCCACCCATCCCCTCCCCCGGGGAGGGGTGGGAGACTCGGCTCGACAGCAGGCCGGAAAAGGTTCAGTGAACGGACACGAAGGGGGGTTGAGCGCATCGCCGGCGGCGTTGACCTCCGCCTGATCGGGGCCGACTTTTCGCCCGCCGGACAGATCTTTAATTAAATTCATTCAATCTTCGTCTGGCGCTTTTATTTTTATCAAACCCTCCTTCTGCTGCTCTAACGCTTCTTGCGTGGTCGGTTCGCTGGCGTTCTGCTTCCTTCCACCCGGGCGTAAGGCCATCATTCTGGAAAGCGTGGTAAAAGGAGATGAAAAGTACTCCCTGCTCCATCGCTCCCTTCGCATGCCTTCCACGATCGATCAGCTGTGATGCTGGCGAACCAAATGTTGCACCTTCCAAAGATCGAACCACAAATCGGACCATGCGTTGGCCCATGCCCGGCTTTTCCTCCCCTCCTCCCCTCCCGCTTGTCGTTCACATCGGAATCCGACGGGGTCGATGATTGGGTACACAAAAAAAGTTGGGCGCTTGACGCAACACCCACCCTCCGAAGCAGGTTCGGTTCTGGTTCGGTTTCTCACTTTCGATCCGTGGTTACTTCGCACTTCCCAATCATTTCTGGTGGTATCTTCTTCGGGTTGATTAGAAACAATAGACTCTGTGAGAAGGAACGGATCCCTCAGGGTTGGAACGGAAAGGCCAAAAGTGGCTCCTCGATGGTAGTGAGAAAACGATGAAGAACTCCGATTCACCCATGAAAACAGTGAAGCCACAGACGGTGACGATAGTCTCGATCCTCGATTGCAGCTTAATTGCCCCCATCCAGAAGGGGTAGTGTAATAATAGTAGCTTAAACACTCGCGTAAGAATAAAACAAGACATCACGATGCGACTCCTACCGTGGCCCGTTTCGACATCTTGGGAGCGTTTGCTTCCCACAAACCTTCGAGGCCGATGCGTTGGTAAATGTTTGTTCAAAGATCAATTTAACAGCAGCTTTAATTACTACCCAACATCTGTAGGTGTATGTGTGTACTGGGAGAGATTCTTCTCTCTTTAATGTTCCTTTCTTCAAAGATTGGATATCATTTTTATGATTTGTTTTACCGCAACACACGGTACTTAAGAACGGATACTTGCACCGACTTTGTGTGTCCTCCTCGGGAACATTCCCAGCTCTTTTCTTTCCTTAACCTCCGTTCTTAAGCTTCTTAGTGCGTACTTCTTCGGATGCAAGAAGTTAATTAGCGTTTCACGCTCGTTGTCATTTGCCCGTCGGGTAAGAATTCTTGCACATTCGCGCGTGTTTACCTACTGGGAGATTTGTTTTCGTTCCAGGCGACCAGCTCCGGCCGGGCGACTGGATCACCGATTAGGGGCCCCGTCTGCCAGCGTCCGCGCGGTGCACAACGGGGCTGGCAACAGACATTGCGTTTTACAGATAACAGCAACACCGTCGCCCATTTGCTTCGCTAAGTGGTGTTAACAGGGCTGCGTGAGGGTTCTGCTGTGCTGCAATTGCTCAAATTGCGCCGATTTCCCGTGCGTGGACGGACGAGGTCTACGAGGTGGAAACCCGGCAGGGCAGCCAATTCAAAGGTACGCTTTACGCGGGACGCTCGTTTGGCAAATTCATGGCTCCATATAATTTACACCTCAAAAGAACCCGTCTCACTTCCCCCGAGTCCCTAAAACCCGTTCGCTCACCGTGGTTACGAACTGGTTCTCATGGTTGGGACGTTTTGGGACGTCGTCTAGGTTCGACTGGAAATGGCGGTGTTTCTGGCGCTGGTCAAGGTTGTTTAATAATTTTCACTTGAGTTGTTTTGTGAAAGTGTTGTGCAGGGGGTTGTCTCCCTCGTTCCGGTAATTTTTATGGCTCGCTTGCATGTCACGGAAAGCGACGCAAGGTAACTGAACCCATTCCGGGTTGGCATTCTTTCGCTGAGAACGCTGGGGACTTCTCATGGCGGGCTTTGGGTTCGCAGTGAGCGGAAGCAACCGGAAAGCTGGCCTAGCTCGGCAGGAGGCTTCCCGAAGATGGCTAGAGAAGGTTTGCCAACGAAAAAAAAAAGGCAAACATGAGTTACGTGAAGGAGCGCACCGGGAGTGCGCAGAATTTCTGGTCTGTATTTTATCCGGTGCGTGCATGCCATGCGTTGTTGTTCGCTTTCCCTATATGGACAGCTTGACCTTCGCGATGCACCGCCCTGTGGTTCATGTTTGCACGCACGCATAAAACTTGATGGTCACACGGAACGTAAGGATTTTTCGCTTTACGCTAAGAGCAACGCTCGTAGGGTTCGCTTTCTCCAATATCCCGGCGAGTTTGCCATCGATTGGTGATTAAATATTCCAATGACGTTAATTTTTTATCGATCGGTCTGAAAGAACTTTAGTAATACTTGTGTTGTATTTTACGAGCGAAAGTGTAAAGTGGGAACTTTACTGGGATGAAACAAAAAAAATTGAACCTCAAAAAAACCATTCCAAACTTTTCTCAACAGGCATCTCTTCAACGTGGGAAGTTTATTTGTAGGTTAATCGAATTATAATCGAACCTATCAATCAATGCAGCAGGCGCCGATGAAGTTTTGACCCGGGATCGAAATGCCGGAGCCGTTGGATGCACCGTGAACGATGGGTTCGATAAAATGGAGCATTGTTTAAATTAATTTTTCCCAAACAGAGGCTCCCACCAACGCCGGTCACGGTTAAGTTCTTATGGGAAGAATCGATTTCGGTAAGCTTGCTTCAAAGCACCAGGTAGAGGTCCGACCGAGACTCGAACTTGCTCGGAAAAGTAGGTCAAATCCGGGTTGCTGGAAGTAGATCATCATCACGCAACTGTTTCCACCCCTGTCAGTTCAACCGAATGACCTTTAGCTGGCATCATGTTGGGTGGTTTAGTGGTTCATTTTATGTTTTAATCAAGCAGACTGGTGTAGGGTAACGTGAAGTTGGATTCAATATCTTACGGTGGATGGATGGTTTCGATCGAAAGTATAAACAGACACGCTCAACGTAGATGAGATTGGTCATGGTGCAGGGGTTTCTCTCTTACCAACTGTTGAAGTCTTTTGATTCCATTTTTAAATTCTTTTATTATAAAGATCTTTATCCATGGCTTTAAATTTATTTTCAAAAGTTCGATAGCAATCGTTAAGCTCGTTTTGTAACTTACATGAATCTGTAGTTCACTTTGCCTTCTTTTGCCTTTTGCCTCCAGATTCTACCCACCCAGTTGGGAAGAAACTTGCGTCAGACGAGACAAGAATCGGAAGTACCAATAACGAGCGTATCTCATTGCAAACAGGGAACCGATACGTCAGAGAAGAAACCACCGCGATCTATTTTCTCCCCAGAAAGTGGCGAACAAATTGCGCCGATGAGCTGTTGCTCTAAAATAGCTAAACACGGCAGTTGGGGGGAAACATTCTTTTCTATAAAGTGCGGCTCCAAGAAAAAGAGTTCTGCAAATAGCGCGCAAAACGGGGGCTCGTTTCGTTTGTTCTTTTGCCGCCGGTTACGGGGAGGTAGAAGTTTTTGTTGCATCTCGCACTGTTTGTTATATACTTTTAACCCAACTAACACGTGTTTCCAATTATCTCGTTATTCTGAGCACGAACCAGCCCCGCCCGGGCCTCCAAGCCCCAAGTAAACGGGCCTCTAGATGGTTCGCATTACGGGGTGATTTATGTTTCCCTTCTTCGCAGTCGTTTGTCGGGGAATTTTTTTTAGTAATTTATTTAGTAAGAGTGAGCAAAGGGTGAGGAATCACTTAAGTCACTCAACAATAACGATCTACACTGATCCATATCCAATCACAAAAATTTGCCAGTTGGGTAGAGGGTCGGAAAATAACCATCCTTTGCGCCATTATGCCAACATATTGATTGTCTGCTTGCGTCACTTAGGTGAGTCTTCGAAGTACATCACGGAGAGAAGCTCTTTAATCTTTCTTGTAATGAGGTTAATTTTTAATAAAACCATTTCAGTTCGGACGGTGTATAAAACAGCGGCAAAGATCATTAAATTGATTCCCAGGATCGACTCCGAAGGACTGCAGAAGGATCTCGTTCGACATATCGTTTCTTCGTCCCATCTTCGCGATAACCCTTCCCAGACCATCGCATGCGGAACTTGGGTGTGTGATCGGGAAGGAATCAGCCTGACCGGATCTCGGTTGGCCTGGGCAAATGATCGGGTTTGTGCCCCGTAACCCAATTAGGGGGTTCGCGAGTGAGCTAATGAGAAACTACCGATCACCGAAGCACCTCTGCTGCATACTCAGAGTTTGCCCGTGCAAAAACAGGTCCCCACTGGGCTTGGGGAGGCGATCGGAAAAGGGAAGCTGATCGTTGCGATCTCGCTGAATGAAACACCAAGGAATATTGAGTGAGGATTGAGGCACGATAGAGTCCTAAGGCTTCCACCGAAAAGATAGTCTGGAACACACGGCATTGGCTCGGCGCATTCCTATAAATCAAAACACATTTGCATCAGAACACTGACCGGTGATGATGTCGGTGGTATCTTCTTTCTGCGGCAGCTCTAAATGGACTATTCCTGCTCGTCCAGCACAACCCACTCGTGCAACGAACAGCACGGTCTCATCTAGAGCGTTCGGCTACACGCCGCATAAAGCTTATACGGAGGTTTAGGGAACGGACGCCGGATAGAATGGATCCGCAGTTGATCGATGATCAGGTGTCGTTGTGGTAGCCACTCCTTGCACTCACCGTCAAATATCATTAGTCTTAGATCTTAGATTGCGAAGCTGCCAGTAGCGAAGCTTACTAAGGGCACGACGGAAAAACTGTCCATTCCAACAGGCCAGCTGATTCCCATCGGAACCGGCGCGGCACACACCAAAAGGGATAAAAATTGGCAAACCAGACACGGAATTAGTCTAATGATTAATTGGCGCACGAAGCACCGGGCAAGCGGCGAACACTTTAACAAGCTGCTCGCATCTGCACACCGCTGACCGGGCTAACTGTGCGCCCGGCAACGGTTGTTACAGGGAAACAGGGCTGATGATAGGCTTAACTCTTCTGGCCCGGGGATTCTCGAGTGGCAGTGGACTATTTTTAGATTTGGCACGGAACACGGGACTCGCCTGGTCGATACTTTTTGCTCAGGAAACCTCTGAAGATTCACGCTCCATCGCTTGGCTCGGCATTCTCCTAGCCGACCTGTCATTGGAGCAAGCGTCGTAATGGATCTGCCAAATGTCGGTGAATGTGCTTCCGATATTGCTTCCCGCGGCAGAGAACGGGATCCGCTGCGATTAACAGATGATTTCACGTTAAGCTTTTCTTTTAATTGTGTACGGAGATGCACAAGAAGCTGGTACATTCTGGAGTTAAGTAGGCTTCGGTTGTAGTCGGTAACAAATTGATGACCCTCTACTTCCGTACGTTCATTTTTCCTACCTTTCCCGTCAGTTAGAGACAAAAAGAAAGTGCGAGAGAAGGCGAGAGTACAAGAAGCTGTAGTGTCTGTTTATAGCTTCCGTGATTAGCAAAGCACATGACGGGTAGTGGAGGATAATCTCTTTTAAGTTTTTGCACGTGTCTTGTGCTTCTCACATTTTAGAGAAGATACTTTAGAACCGTGTATTTTCCCGTTTTTCTTTTTTTCTATTCATTGCTTTCTGGGCTTGCAGGGATTCCCGGTCTAGAGTTATCTAAAAAGACACTACAAAGAAACCAATATAACAACCGGCTGCCTAACGGAACGTGGTCCCAAGAAATCAATTTTACTTTCACACGCCATTTGAGTGTGTTTCCTCTGCTTTCCGCACCTACGGTCCTTGGCAAAGCCTCCATTATCGAGTCAAATCCCTTCGATTTCCCACCGGAAAGCTGCACTTCGGTGCAGGACGTAGAACGTAGAAATTGAAAAGAAATGTACTGGCCGCAGAAATAGCGGAAAAGCGAAGTCCACCATCATGGAAACCGGAGATAAGGATCATTAAATAAATTAACTTTCGCTCCACCTCGCGTCACGAGACTTTTTTGTTTTTCCATTTTTCATCGCACTTGGAAGGTTCGTAACTGCCCGGTTGGCGTTGGGATTCCTGATTCCCTGATCCTTGTTCTGTATGCTGCTCTAATGCCGTTTCGCAGCTATTATTACTGTTAGGTAGCAGCGTGTAACCAATTGAAGGCTTTTTCTTGTCTGCTTGCAGTGTGAGTAGGACATCAGAAAAAAATAAAAAGAGAAAACTGCTAGGGATGATATAACTGCTAAATAACTGGGGTTCAGCAAGGGAACGAATGAAGGGACAACGGCTAATTGTTTCACAGGAAGGACAATTAGAGTAAACTGTAAAACTATTAACTGCGAGAAGTCACAAGCGAGAGAAACGAGAACCTATAAATTTCTTATTAATTATACTTGAACAGGTATTTCGAGCATGTTTGAATATACTTCTTATCATTGATGTTGTTGACAAACTGAAATGCTGTTTGAATGGTACGTCCACACCTTTGTTGGGGTGATCAGAGATATTTGGTGTGACGAAATGAAGTACATAAATAATCTGTTTACCAATGTGTTCTACTTTTCAGAACCAAGGACTTGTTTTTTGGTTGACGAAAAACTATTCATAGACTAATGTACATTTAAGCTCGTTCCACCCCTTCAATCACATCTCCTAGAGAAAGAAACCTGTTCTGCTGAAATTTTGTTCCCACACCGCAAACAGGCTTAGCAGCGCGAACCGGGTTTCGATCTTCCGTGACGGCTCGATCCGCCCGGCACGGATCCCGTTACGCACGCGTGCAAGATACTCGTTGACGGCTTTATTACGGTCGGGCACACGCAATTAAAAGGGCATATCCATGCCCCCCGGCCGACGTTGAGGGAGGCGCGGCTCCTACTTGAACGTGCCGACGTGTCAATCTTGTGCGCACTAATCCCTGCTATAACCGGCAGGTCGCTTTGGTCTAGCGAAGGAGCTTAAACAAATTGAATGCTGGAGCGAGAGAGAAAGAAGAAGGAAAGAAGACCGACAATTTTTGAACACCTGGATTCTGACATGGTCTGAATCCTGAAGTCCACTGTTTATATCTCGCAATGTCCGAATATTGTGAATTTTGAAAAGGAAACTAGATGTTTGCCAGAAATATCAAGCCCCATTTAAAGCTACAGGCTACATCAGAGTAACCTAAAATTGGGTCTTCAAAGGATTGCATGATATTAAATAAGTCATAAACTCTTGGTCTGGTGACACAAAATGCATTGTACCACTTTGATTGGGCTGCCCCAAGAGGTCAACGAGACCGTCCAGCACGACGCTTCCCGATGATCTAAGAAATGCACCACAGAAATTGCACACGTTGCTCCATCCGAACGGATCACGGTATTATGACTTTTGAACCCTCGTTCTTCGGTTGAAGTTAGTTTTGCAAAGCGACGCCAGTGAAGCACTTCTTGTTGCAGCGCTCCTGTTTGATATTCTCTCGCCGTGCCGGTGGTGGACAGATCGCGGCACGTCGGCACGATCGCCGGTCCAGTAATCACCAGCTACTCCTGCATTCCTGTCACTCGCCTGAATCCAAACTGTCACCGACAGATGGCGCCGAAGGGGAGCAACATGAAAACGCTCTTGTCCCCGGTGGAGCAGATTGATGGTTGCATTGCAAGGGTTGGAGGTAGATGATAAACGGTGGTGTGGCCTGGAGACGGAACGCCAAGTGGAGCGTCATATAAAGGAAGGTACAGTGGAGCACAAAGTGGTGAAAGAAATTACCGACATTCATTTGTCACTTTACGGAGTTCGTGAAGTGAAATAACTTCATGTTCTGGTTACGGTTACTGAGCCTGATTCCATGCGGCTTTAGTGAGTTGTGTGCCTTTGGACGTACGAGTGTGTTTTTTCTGTATGTTGCAATCAGCACATACTTCGCCCTTTCTACCCCCTTTATGGAACACCAACTAGAAGCACAACCGGTACGATGGAGTGCTAAAGGTACTGACCGCTTGCCCACTTCCCGGGCAAAGATGCAACCGAGACACTTTTCTCCATAGACCACGTACAGTGTTGAGCTGAAGCTCTGAACCAGATTCGTTCGAGGGACACGGTCCGTCGCGCCAAGGAACAGTGACCGAAGACAGTAACCTCGGTGACATTTATTTACTTTTTCCCCCCCGCTTCCATGCTTCTTCAGAAATCAACAGCAGAGACGACGATGAGGATGTTTAAGGTCAACAAAAGGCGGCGGAGCCTGCTTTAGGGCCGTTTGGCCGCATAGGGAAACAACCAGCTCGGCATTTCAACATATTTGTCGTCGTCGGACCGTTGGCCGTTGTTGTTTGTGCTCAATATTTTATCTTTCTTCTGTCGCCCGTAGAAGAAAGAAACAGGCGAATAATGTGATGCTCTCGATGTTAACCATGATGTCGTTGTTGTTTGGGGTTCAGATTAAATCTGTCATTTTCACCTTATTCTTTCCTGTGCTCGGTGCAATGCAATGAACTGGCGACGAGCTGGATGTCACTTGCATTCCTGATTCACTTCAGGTTTAGGGCAAACCGAGCAACTTGGGTTATATTAAGCTGTGATTTCTTGGCCAGTGATTGAAATATGGCATAGCCATACTGCTCAAACGAACTTTGCTCTGTGATGCTTATTCATGATAATTGTTAGATACTTTTTCAACGAGAAGTTCAAGCTACAGTTGAATTTTAGCAGATAATAAACATCCATCATAACATTTTACCCTTAAAGCGAATGCAAAGAGAATTGGAAATAATTTTCTAAAGTTGACTGTATCTCGGATTCCATTCTCACCCATTTTCTTGTACAATGCATTTATACATTCTAACCCTGTTTTATGCTTATTTTCATTTTTTTAAAATCAAAACACAGCCAACTTATAATGGTATCGGCTAATATTATAAGTATTATGAATCAAATAAATCTAGGTCAAGGTCATGCACCTGAAATACGTTCCGTAAGGATGTTGAACCACTGTTCTCTTGCGAAGTTGCTAAACGTTTATCGATTCCATCAAGTACAAGGCTCACTTACCGTTTATTCCCCTTTATTGAAACTCTAACTTCCACTGGCATTGCTCTTTGCCCTTATCAGTGTTCAAATGAGACTCGTTTACGATCACCAGTAAAGGAAGGCATGGAATTTGACGCGTTCCGATGAAACTTACCTGAAAAGATAAATAAAGAGTGAAGAAATTGGTAAGAAAACGTTCGATACGAGAGCTCGGAAAAGGTGGACAGAGGGCAAACACTTCAAGATGGCAAGGATAGATTGAGCGATAGATAATGTCTACGGTGGAGGAGATGGGAAGGGGTAGAATGGCAGCGATCAGCGAACAGTAAACCTTTGCCGACCGAGTGATAAATACGACACCGACGATGCATTATGAGGCAATCAGCTTCAATTTAATCGTTGACCGCCCGTCATCCGTTCCTTTTCTACTTCTTGCTTCTTTTACCTTCGTTTCCCAACGTCTTTAAAAGTGGTTTTCCTGGCGAGAAGATGGCTATCGATACGCTATTGCTCGATTGATTTGCTATCTTCCCGGTGCAGATTTCTTCAAACGATGCAGTCTAACCTAATGGCAGGTTTGCTTTTCCTTCTTCACCATGGGGGATGATATTCGGGATAGATGCCGAAGAAACTGCATTTCCCTACGAACAGTAAGATGGATTGGCACATTTTATGTCCCGTACGGTGTGAGATTGGGAAAGGAAAATCTTTTCACATCATGAACCAATGATGTACAAAGGTCAAATCGGAAGTCCTGTTTCTACGATCACTGTTTCTTCAAATTACGAAAACAATAATTAGAAAAATGTTCCGCAAATCAACCACAACCACATTATTGATTTATATCATTCGAACTGAAGAATTGGATTTGTTAGATCGAGTTTCCATCGTGGTTTTTCCTCCTTTTTGCTGATCCAATCCAGGGCAAAAATGGCGTTTTGCGGACGCAGCTGATCGCACGGATTGATAATAAATAGTGGGTGAAAAATAGATAATTACCGAATGAACAATCTTGAAGCTACCATCGACAAGGGAGTAAAATCCCAAAACGAAAATTGTACACATGACCTACCACCCGAAGGGCTAGATAAAAAAAGAACCGTTTCAAATGCTCTGAAATTGAAGACAATTGCATAACGATCGCGAGGGGGAGGCGGAATGGTTTCCAGCGTGTTAAATCATACGGAGGTTTTCTTCACCAACTCTGTACTGTGTCGGGAAATTCAGCCTTCAGTTCCAGACAATGATGACACAATATCCGTAACCGTTGATCCACTTTCAGGAGGATTCATGTTTTTGCTTTTCTCTCTTTCTCTTATTGTTTTACACTTGGCCTAGTTTGATAAAAACAAAGAAAGGGCACGGGATGATTGCTGCAGAAACGAAGAAGAGGTGGAAGCGCCACGATCAGCCACCGTGAAAAGGGAAGTTCCCAAGCTGATGAATATGCAGATGGGCGCCCGGATATATGTGTCACTTTTATGTCATGTCGTACGTCGGCTGATGGATGCTTATTTCTGTCTTATGATGCGTCGCATAAAGCGGTGTCTAATTGATAGGTTTACGAGAGAAAAAAAGAAAAAAAGAGTATAATCTTGAATTCCTACCACAAACAAACTCCACCGACATCGGCATTTTCATCTTCCCCGGGAAAGTGTACCATTAAGCCACGTTGCTTATCGTGTGCTATTGAACGACTCATTAACTTTACACTGAGCTAATAACATGAATTAAGCGTGCTGGTGCGCGTGTATGTACCCTGTTTTTTTGTCCCTGTGTATGTGTTTTGTTCGCCCGGGTGTTGTGTGAATTGCTTTTGCTTGTTCTCTGCCATTTTTTTTTCATCTGTTTTTCATTGGTGTTTTCCTTTCTAGCGCATGTTGTTCCCGCGATTCATTCCCGTGGTGGGTGGGATTTTCTTCCCAAACGCTCGGCCTCTTTCTGAGCAGTTTTCCATTTTTCCTTTTCCCCATTGTTTCTGAGGCGGTCATTATGGCTTCGGCTTTGCAACATCACTCCGCTTGCTTCGCGATCGGAACCGCGAAAATCCGCACTGACTGTGGCGTACTGGTTTTTCCCACCATTGCTGGCCTTTTTTTTCCTCTTTTTCCCGGCACGGAAAACCAGTAGCAGAAAGCTGAACATTTGACACCTCTTGCGGGGGCTCGGCGAGGCCCCGACGCTTTACACCCGCCGAGGGCGATGGCACAATTCCATTTACCCTGTGCGCGCGTTGAGTGATTTTCTGAGTGTGTGATGTGTTTTTCTTCGCGCCCGGTTCCGGTTCCGGTATCTTACCAGTCGTCACGGTGGCGGAGTACCTTGATGATTGTGTGTTTTTGTGTTTTTTTTTTCAATTTTCTCCAAATGAACGCCTCTTCGTCGGCGCCAGGCCAGTTTTCTTTCCCGCCGCATTGCTAATTGAGCGACAAGATTTTCCCGAACCGTTGCTAATCAGACTTCAAATAAGTGCTTCTAATGGCTGTGAACCGAAGCAAGTATGTCCATCGGCGCGTTTTGTGGGTCCAGTTCGGATTTCTTTCTCCTTCGGGGTTGTTTTCTGTTCGCCATACGACACGAGTGAAACCGTCGCGTTAATCTAAGAGATGCCGCCACGAAACGGTGACGTTCTTACCGTTTTCCTTAGTGCTCTTCGGTGGGTGGCAAGAAATGATGAAAATCACCACAACACCCGGCACGTTCGCCTCGGGTTTCTCTTCCAGCAAACAACAGATAAACAAACCGGGAAAGTTCCCCGATGGTGGCGAATGGAAATTGAAAAGAAGGTCTTCCGAGGTTCCTCTTCTTTCCGAATCGGATCACTTCCTATAACCATTTCCACCGTATTGTGCTCGTTTGTGTCTTGTTTGCTTGCTCTATTTGCATAGCTGATTAGCCGTCGATTAGGGTGACCAGTTTAACTTGGTCGGATTTAACGCGCCCCATTCGCGCCACCGCCCGATCGATTGGTTTGGGGCGGTTTAAAACCCCCCTCCCCAAGGCTCGATAATCGAATGCGCAACGACCTATTTCATGTTGGTGTGCAATGGAAAATCGAAGGGTAAACAAAAAAATCCGTCACAATTTTTCCTCCTTTCCATTCGGAGAGCAGGGAAAAAATCGAATGCAGGCTCATTGTTATTAGCAGTCCCTTATCGCTATGGGGGTGTGTTGCACATTGTAACAGGCGTTGTTGACTGCATTTTCCGCGGGCCAGAGCTCGCGTTCGGAATGCGCGTTACATCGCGCCTCGTTGTTGCATCCGAGCGGCCGACCGTGGCCTTAATCTGCCGGGCTTGGTGTTCGGAACCATTTTCACGCTTCGTCAGAGCGCCTCGGATAACCATGTAACCATGGATTGTGTAATACGTTGGATTAGCCGTGATGATGATTGCCAAAAAATGAAAGCACCATAACCGGCGGTACGAAGTCTGCCAATCGCATGCTGCTGGGAGGATTTGAAGTGCCTGAGTGTGTGTGTTTTTTGTCTTTTTCGGTTTTCCTTCCGATATCTCTCACGCTCCGAAGAGGAAAATAGAGGAATCTCCTCACACCGAATCGTAGGAATTTGGCAAAGCTGGTCAGTATCAGTCGGTGCTTGTCGATGTGGTTGCTCCTTCCCTCATCCCGTGTGCTGGTGTGTAATTTTCCACCGAACATGTTACTACTTTTTGAGCCGACGTGCACATTAAGGTCAGCCAACGCTTGCAAAAAGCAAATTGGATGAATACTGCCCCGGCAGATAGCGCCTCTTTATCGCGTAGCTTCCGGCTGTGTTGTATTGCCTCGGTTAAAACTCGATTTTCCAAAAGGTTTTTTAAAAGGGGGAGGAAAATTGATCATTTAATGCAAATGGATTTTCGCCAATTGTGGAGCGTATGTTGTTGCAAGCTCAATATCTACTTAAGAAAAACACCATCGTTTGATTGTGCATTGTTACAAAACTAATAATCAATAAAATCAAGTGACTTGAAAATGTGCAAAATTTAAGACGAAATCATCTAAAAAAACATGATTTACCATCGATTTCAAGATAAATCAACATTTTTATGGTGTTATTTGTTATTTGTATAGAAATGAGTATTACAGCTATTAGTTTTGAAATGATATCAATTAAATATCAATTTTCGAAATGCCATTTCTTTTTAATGAATAGCATCCCGTTTGCATCACGTTTGGTATAAAGAGGTGCGAGAGAGCTAGAAACATTTTAAAATAATTATAAAAAAAATAAATTAAATGTTGAAAACAGATGAAAATAGCTGAAATATATTGTGTACATCTTTAATCAACGGAATATGACTGTAAGGTAATAAAGTTAAAATAGCGATGAGCGTTACAAATGGTGTGCATTGGATGTGAAACTGCAGCAGTGACATCTTCATTGACAGCTGAGAAAATTGGCAAAATAACCTTTTTACTAAGCAGGTAAATTCTTTAGAAAATGTTTTTAGAGGAGAAAGCTACGACAAGTTGTTTTTGCTACCCAGGAAGATATGACACATTGACAGCGTCACGTGAAGTGGTTTCTGGTCTGTTGGAGTTCTCCATTGCACCATGTGCTACCGTCAGTGACGTGACGACGAAATAGCAGCAAAACTTGAAGCGTTTTCATCGGGTCTACAGTTCACACCGTTCCAAAAAGTGGACAGTCGTAAAGGTTAACGAAACAACATGGCCCCTTTTTTACTGCGTGTGGTCGCGACCGGGCCGGTGTAACCCGCACGCACCAGTAAACCACAACAGCTGGCACTGCGAGTGCGGATTCTTGGCCCAAATGTGTCCGTACACAGTGAAGCCGGCGCACACGTCGCCGTTCGTACGAAGTCAACCGGAGGAAGTCAACACACAAGGGCTCAAACTGGCATAGACTGCCTCGAAAAAATTTCCGCTGGATGAGTTTCAGGCTTTAAGTTAAAACCCTTTCCTGTCCAATGCTACCCCGTACCGCGCGACCGTTTGTCCCTGGCGCTCGTAGCAGCCCATGCAGATTCGGTGGAGCTTTTGGGGGGTTTTGGTTTGGAGTTTCTGGTTTGCGCGTGTGCAGAAGCACAACGTGATGAATATTCAAGCGGTTCGACACTTTCGGTATAAACACAGTGAAGTGCGCGTGAGAAGGAAGACGCAACTAAATGCGGAGGAAGGCTGCAGGCCTTACCGGAACCCGATCCAGGTTTATGTCGGCCGGCATTGTTTTCAAGCACGCGCGTACAGTACCCGTTTTGTCCACGTTACAAAAACTAACTCACAGGTGTACGAGAATCGCGGTTGGTGTTACTCTGCATAGCTGCAGAGGTAGAGCTGACCGAAAATCGGGTTAAGTGGAAACTTTCCCGCCGTAAGTTGGTCCAAGTGGTTCGAAGTTCCTCAACTTATCCGAAGAACGTCAAAAGTGCTGAGGTGATACCTTCCGGTTTTTTGTGGTCAGATTTTGTGAGCCAGTGTAAACCTCAATACCCACTAGGCAAACAGATGTCTCAAAGGAAACAAAAAGAAACAACGACTTTACCGTGTGTGAACATCTTGACTGCCCTTTAGTCCCCGCTCTCAATTGGGAGAAATTTCGAATTCTTGGGGACGTTATGGTCTATGGAAAAGTTTTTCGTTGGCTCCAAGTCGAAACAACTGGAATTGTGAGATCAATTCCTTGTAGGTTTAAACAGCCGCTGTGCGCTTTGTTCCCATCGAGATAATTAGGGCGGTGTAGCGGCTGTGGAGCCTAAAGTTCTACTTGATCGTGTCGTTGCCTTATGTCTAGCCCAAGATCAAGGAACTATTACCAAGGCAAAGATCGTCGCTTATTCGATTCCGTTTTTCCGCCTACTCCAAACGGTGAGCTTTCCAGCTGCGAACGCACGCCTTGCCTGGCAACTAGAATCGACCTCCGACGGATAGATCAACGGATGCGAATCTCGTCGTCATCGAATCGCGGGGCTTGTAATTATATCGCTCCGACGAATCTCCGCCGAGAATCGGACGGTTAGCGCCATCGCGGGCGAGCCGTAGCAGATGAAACGAAAGAAAACCCGGGACGGAAAGGAAATAGAATCAACGTTGGTCGTCGCTTATCGTGTCATCTTATCGGGCGGTTGAGAAGTGGTGTGTTTTTTTCATTAATATTTTTTCATTGCTACACCTCGGATATAATTTATACGTGCCAGAAAGGTCTCTCAATGGGGGCGAACGCGGGACAATCGTCCGACATGCGGTTCTACCGGATTCCAAGGGTTACGTGGGGAGGGCGGAGCTGCGGAACCGGAGCAGCTGGAGCAGTCTCCGGGCCCTTTTGACACCGGAGTCATTGCACCGGTAGCGAAAGGAGAGGCCCATGTTCCTGCCTCGGTCTCCGGTGAGTTAGAGACATTCGTTGTGCGGAACGTTCTGTCAAAGAGATGGCCCTCCCTTTGGCACGCCGGAGGAAGGAAGTGGACAAGAACTGGGCATGGATTTATGAACAAGCAAAATAAAAATAAAACAAACACAGCCGACATGCGGACATAACCAAGCTATGCTTTTCTGTCACGCAGACGGAAATGCCACCGGCGGGGAGGCAAAGAATCACGTAAACGAGAGATTTTAAATAGTTCTCGCTCAATGGACGGCTTTCCAAGAGCTGCCGAAGGAGCACGGAAAGTGGTGCCATTTTCCGGTTGTTTCTGTATTTCTCACGATGCTGATCTTGTCGTAACCGTTTTTTTTTATATCTTTATTTTAATACTCTTCAGTGGAGTGGAAAAGATGCCAACAGATGGAAGGATTGATTATACTTACATGCTGGAACAAAATGTCTATAAATTTATTATTAATTATGTTAATATATCTTTCAAATTAAAGAAGTCTGATGACTGTCTTCGAACTTTTTTGAATGTAACATGAACTAGCATCTTGAATTGAATTAAAAGCAATTGATTCCATTTTTATGGAATTTATCCCCGAATTGACTATTTATCGTAATGTTTTTGATCTTGTCTTTACGTGTTGTCATTATAATTTATCGAACTGGTTGATGATGAATTGCGATGCCCGGTACCCTGTCCAACTAGCAATAGAAATTGCATCGCAGTAACTCCCACGCCACGTTGATTTGTCTTCCCTCCGTTTGCAAGTGCTCTAATGGAGGCGCCGTGGCACCTCCGAACATGTGTCCTAACAACTCGCAATAAAAGTTAACGAGCGCGTAAATTTACGGCAGTCACTGATGCGGCTATTGGAGTTGGTGGCGAACCAGAAAGAGAAGGAAGTAAAAAATGGCCAACGGACTGGACGGGTGGGGGGGGCGGTGCTGTGTGGATCAACAATAAAAATCAAACGCATCCATCGAGCGCTATCTGGTCATTTTTCTGCCATCTCCGCGACCGTGGCTTCCGCTCTGGCGCTTTTCGCGCGGTCGCTGATCGGCCGTAAATCATCGTCGTGTGCGTTTGATCGCCCGTGTCGTCTCCTGCTGAAGAGTCTGGCCTGGGGCTGAGGACTTCTGGGAGGTTGAACCCTGGGGAGGATCGTGGGCATTACAGCACGCTGGGATCGCATGAACATGCGAAAATCATGTTGAATATCCTGGGCGATGGACGAGGTAAATTTTCACGCACTCCGCGCGAACAAGCTAGCGGCGAAGATCCAGTTCTATTATTAAACCGGTTGGCGCTAAACGACCATACTTAGAACGGTGGAAGGTTTCTTGCCGAGGGAGTTTTTGATTTGTTCCTACCTCCTAACATTCGCTCGACTGTAAGATGCCCCTAATTGAATTATTAATCTCTGTAGATGTACATATCTTTATCGAGTGGAGATCATCCACTTCGGTGACGTTTGCGAAATTTATCGAACCCGGATTTCAACGGGTTTCCTGGAAGCAGCAATGCCACGATCATGCTGGTCAAGAATGGAAAAATTGAATATAGCCTCAAGGAATACCCTGGTACTTGAAGTACCTAGGCCAGACCGCACGAGTAATGAAGATATATTTGTTGCAAAACGTACTTCTCGCGCAATAAAGACGAAAGTCCGCATTGATTCACAGGGGCTCCACATAGACATATCGGTTCTATCGGGAGGGATTTCGCGAGGCGTCAGAAAATAGATCATCGTCTCACGGTGTTTCACATCCATTAAAGAGAGACCTGAGGAGTTTCAGAAGAACTAACCGAAAATGCTGCAGGATAGATACCTCGGAAGCCAATGAAGGAATTCTGAAGAGAGGTTTGCAGCCCATTTGCTAGCCCGTTTTTCCACGCCCTGAATGGAACAGCTCTCGATGGATCTTCTTGGTGCGGGGTAGCAGCTGAGTATTCTTCCACCTTTCACGCAGGTCATATGATCCTGCAGCGGATTGGCGTTGACCGGACCTAGATCTGGACCGCTACACCGAAGGGCAGCCTGGAGCAAAGGAGGATCGATCTGTGATTCTGCGAAAAGGGGGCGCGTACCTAGACGATGCATGGTCGTACGTACGCGCAAGTATGTACGAGTACGTTCTAGGTCCGGTTTTAGTCCGAAGATCCTGGAGCGACACAGTACTGTGTTGCCCGATACGGCTGCTGGAGGAGTTCAGAGACCTCCGGGAGCTCTAGGGGAACACTCGTGTTCTGTGTTCCAACAAGGTAATGGGAACGAATCTCGCACGCTCGAACGTAATCGGGTGGCGTAACCAGCGGCACCGATCTTCGACCTTCCACACTCCTCGTACCGCCGCCATTCCCTCATTTCATTTTCTATTCCCTTCTTCCATCCTGCGCTGTCGTTTTCAATGGCGTTTATCGGACCCGAACACAGTAGAAATGAACCTTTGTATTGCGGCTATCCAGCATGCAGAGTGATTTCAAAAATTCAAACGAAAGGGGGGATTGGAACCGGGATGGCGCGTCGAGAGGGTTAATTGATATCCATTCCCCTTGTACCACGGAATCCTTTTTCCCCAAATTGAATCGGTTCTTTCCCGTTGCCTTGTCATCGATATGAGAAGCGCTTCATTGCTGCTGGACCGCTGTACCGAGAAATGCTGAACGAAACCGAACTGCTTTCTTTGGTCGAGAGTCGTTCGAGTCAAATGAGCGATGAGCCGGACTCGGGATGCGATGCTCGTTGAGGAGGACGCGTTAATCGAGCTTGATTAACGTCCCGTCTGCCTTGCCAAGTGTTGAAAACCGGCACTTCAGCTGCGCTCGAATTGTCATTGTACCTTTGATTTGTTGTGTGTTGTTGATTGCTCTTCTCCAAACTGAATCACCAGACGCGTGCCGACATATGTATTTTTTTTTTTGTTTTTCGAGGCGTGATTCTCTAGCACTTGTCTGATGACTGAACTGATTTAGAATAACCGGAGAAGGAAGACATTTGTTTTTGCAATGACATTACGGTACCGCATCAGATGTGCAAAACGGTGCGAAACGGAGGAATAATGACTTTCTTTGCATTCTGAGCTACTATTTCGGAATGGTCTTTCAACGGTATTGTAATGATTTAATTTAGTCAGTACCGTTATGTATCTTTATAATGAGGATGTTTTTTTTAAAAGCTCAATACTTTCCGATTGAAAACGTTGAACTATTTAATTTATAAACTAATCTTTTAAGTTAAATTTAACAGAATGATTAAGTTTAATTTTGTCCCGGTTGACAAAAATTCAAATTTTTTGCAGCTGTCATGTAGTTACAGCAAGTTTTTCCATGGTAGATTGCTGGGACTCTTGCTGGAACTACATGATAGCAGCAAAAATTAAATTTCTGTCAACCTGTTTTTGTTTCTGTTTTTCTATTATTAACACGTTAATTGCCATTTTGAGAGCAATGTCTTGTACAATATTTTTTGATAAAATTCATTTATAAAACTTATTAAACTAACGGTGTTGTGAAACCAAGCAAAGACAAAGCTACTCAAAGAACATTTTTTTGTAATTTCTATAAAGTTTTTACGTTCCATTTTTATTTACTTCAAGGGCTTTTACTTTTTAAAACTATAAGATATTTTTCATATCAAATATTGACTATTTAGTTTTCTTATCAATTATGTGAACAGCTTAAATTCCTATTTTATTTTACTCTTTTTTTCTAATGACACATCTTTGTAATGATGCAAAGATGATGGTAATGATATCATCTACAGAACTACTTTGAAATGTTGGCTGTCATCAAATCGGTTCAGGGGTTTTCGTCTGATTCAGAAAAAAAATCTCGTGTTGAGCTTTAAGTAACAGACATTTTGTAGAACAGTTCATTTAGTTAGTTTTAACAGAAAAGTTCATTTGGTTGAGTGTCTTCAGAAAAAAAAACAATTATATAAAGTTAATAAACCCAAAACCCGTTTCATAATCTGCTTGATGTCTTCGTTGCTACAATTGAACTGCCTTCGTTGCTTTATCCCGATGGGAGATAATGGATCAATTACGAATCCTCAAGGAGACCGAACCCTTCATTTTCCTCTTCAAAACAACGCACATGAAGTTTTATGAGGCCCCGTTTTCCTCAAGGGAGCAATACGTTTTGTCCAGGACTTACCGGACGCTAAGATCCAAGGACAAAATTCCTTTCTTATTGCTCGTTTGCGAGTTCGTTTGCTTCCCGCAGGGAAACGTTACGATTAAGTTTTATTTGATTTGCCCGTTGGCACGATCTACTAGCGTTTAAGCGATAAAGGTTGACCGCCGAAGCCAAAGGACGGCTTACTCTAACCTCAACGCGATGGTGAAAGGTCAACAAGTTGGATGATAATCTGGGGAGTTTTATTTTTTTGTACCTTTCCGTTTTTTTCTCCATCCTCTTCGCAAAGAGATTCTTTGACCGAGGATAGTTTGGCTTGTTTGTAATTGAAACTACTGAGAGCTGGAGCCCGCAATGACGCCATCCCCTCGGAGCACGTCAGATGGAAATGAATTCCAGCGCAAATATGTTTATGCTGCCAAAACATTAAAGCGAACCGCCCGGGTCGAGGCAAGAAGCGAAAACCATTTATCCCGATTCGCGGTGTTTGTGCAACGGGCAACCATTAGGAAAACAGTGCGGATCGGAGGACCCTGGTTGGGCCGGCGTCTGGCCGATCCCGTCCCGGCCGGATTCAGGCGAGTCAGTCAAAAACGTTACCTTCTCGTGACGTCTCCCGTGGCGACCCACGAAAGAACCGGAGAGATAAACCGTCGGTCGTTCGCAAAACCGTCCGCCAAGGGAACCGTGAAATGGAAAGTGAAATTCACTGAAATGTGCAACACACCAGTACGAGTATTTAGTGGGGAGGGTGGGAAAAAGGAAGAAAAATAAGAGGCTAAAGGGAAACACAAAATGCCGGTGCTTTCTCCCGCGATTTTCCGCACGACCGTGGCGCGTTTTGAATGTGTTTGTATTTTTTTGCGTGTGTTTTCTTCTCCTCCCTGGAACGGTCGTATCCGGTCGCTTATCCGGGCAGATCTGGGCGAAATGAGGATGCGCCTCCGCCAACCCAGCCCAGCGGATGGATTTTATATTCGCTCGCATTATGTGTTGCCGGCTTGTGGACGGTTCTTCTTCGCTTCATTAATGGACGACGAACCGATGTGCGGGAAAAATAATCATCAAAATATATCCGTCCGCGGGGTGGGAAGAGAGGAAATAAGGAAAAAAAACCGCTTGGGAGAAAAGGGAAAGCGTACCACCGAGCGGCAGGTAAAGGTATCCGCTCGGGAGACACCGGTTGATGAACGAACGAAAAATGCGAAACTGTTGCAGAGATTGAACCAAAGCTGCCGGCAAGAAGAGAACTAAAACCCGAACCGAAAAGAAAAGCGTACAAAAACATCCCTACCGGCAGAATATGTTCCGGCGTGGAGTTCGAGTGAAAAATGAAAAATGAAGCGGGCGATTCGGTTCATGGCACGTCCGGTATGGTGGTGGTTTCGCGGAGGAGGGAGGAAATTTCAAATAAACACACTCGCGTATGCCACCCGGCAACACACGAGCATGTCGGACATGGAAAATCGTCGTCAGCCGGATCCGTTCTCAGAGGGCGCCCGCCAAAATCCATGCATAATTGTGCATCCCGAGAAGGATCTCCGACCGTTTGCAAAAAAGAGCCAGGATGCGCTCGGTGGCGGAAAAGTCGTCGGGAAAACGCACCGGGGTTGGTTGCTGTGAAGTGGCGAAATGTTGTAGGAATACGAAATTGCGATTGCGAATGGAAATTGGTTTGCCGAAAAACTCCTTGAGCGCTGCGCGGCGAACCGGTGAGGGAAGGGTCCTTCAAGTGGAGTTTGCAGTGTGTGTGTGTATGCTTGATTCGCTGGGTTTTATTCGGGAAAAGTTTTTAATTACTGACAAGGATGTGGATGACCTCAATTAATTGAACGCCCTGGCGTGTGGACTAAAAAATCCCGTAAAAGGGGAAAATGATTTAATGAAAGGAAGTAATAACTTAACGGACTATCTTGAAACATTCTTCATGTGAATCAGCTGAACGAGTTCTGGATTAGTTTGGCAAATGGTAATTGTCTTTGTTGGAGAGACTTTTATCTGCCATCCTTTATGTTAATGTGCTTCAGAAACGGGTGGACCAATACTTCAACTCACTCGTTGAAGTGCTCACAAATTTGGTGTTGTTTTAAAACATACCTTTTGCATAGCTGGCCTCCAGCGCAAGCAGCACCGCTATCAGCGTCACTAGTTTCCACATGATGTGTTGTATTTCACTTGAAGTCCCGATAATTCACTAAACTGGTTCACTTTGTTGTCGGTTCTTCTTGCTTTCTTTTGATTTGTTTCAATATGCCCAATCCGTTCACTTTTTAACAACTGTTGTGATTTGATTTCTGTGTTTTCACTTTTCTTTTCAAAAAGCCTAAAAGATTTAAAAATAAATTAAAACAATGGGCACCGATGTATTTAATGTGAAGCCTTAACGTATTTATATATTTAAAATAATTTTTCCGGAAGTCTCTTCATACTTTTTTATACGGTTATATTAATCACTCAGATGTGCTATTCAAAGTCGCTTCAAATCGCTTCAAATGTTTGTGTTTCATTGTTTCTCTTATTACTAACGAATCGACATCCATAGTTTTTTATGGTTTTTTTTCTGCTATGTTATTTTACGTTTATAAAATTTTCTTTGAATATTGTAGTTTATTTAATTTTTTGTTCTTCTAAAATAGTTCGTGAACATTTGCAAAAAGAGCAAAAGAAAAACTTCCCCATAAGATAAAAAATAACAACCGAAAACACTTTTGATAATTCGAAAAGATATGCAAATAAATAAAACAATCCAACTAAACGGATGGCGTTTGTCATGCAAGCTGTGGCGACAAATTCTTGCTGATTAACACGACACGGCAGTTCCCTCCGCCCGCTCCGGACGCTTCACTTGCAGCATTGCGTGGTGTGCACTCCTCTGCACTTCCTGGCCGGCTTAATTAATCCATTGGTTTCTGCGGGTTTTCGGTTCCGCGCCGACGATAACGATTACGATTTCGTGCGGTTGATCAACGGCAAACATTGCGATCATCCACTGAGATCAAGGCGAGCGGGGCGAAACGGGGAAAGAATCCATAACAACCGTTCCACACTTCCTTTCGCGCAAACCTGTCTCTAAAAGGGTATTTTGATTGTTTGTTTTTTTTTTTAACGTTTTGCTTTGCATAATTATAAACCCCCCGAGAGTCATTCGTTTCCTTCCACTTGGCACTGAAAAAATATTCTCCGGGACGATCGCTCCGACAGCATACTACAGTCCATTCACTTCTACCGTACCTACACTGCGTCATCACTTCTTAATTTTAATGGACGATACACGCGAAAATAAATGCACTTTTTTTAATGTTTTTGTTAGTTGTTTGTATGTGAGACTGTTTCTTCAAAATTTTCAAGAAAATGAATGTTGGTAACGATGAAATCAAACAAATGTTATTAAAACAAGGAAAACATACACCCAGAAGAAATATAAAGCATTTTATCGTTTTTTCACGACCAATTTTCGATAAGCACAAGTTCGCCAAACAGTCACGCAATTGCAATAAAATTTAAATTACACAATGAATTTTCATTTTCCTGAGTAACTTCCGTTGAAAGGTCGTAAAAGAACGATTTTAAAGATAATCATGCAAATAAATTGCGATGCACTGGGTGAGAGAAAAGTAAACCAAGCCAATCGGTACTAATTTGAATAAAGAAGTCGTTCGTTCTGCATGGACGTTTTGTATTGCAAAGTTCATTCAAGCACCGCAAACGGTAACGGTAAGAGTCCGAACGTACAAACATTAAGCAACACCACAATTAGCTAACGGAGGAGGTAAGTGCACCCATGCACTGGGTGGAAATTTTGCACGAAAACGATCACGAAAAATCACACCCCAGCAGCGTACGATCGTACGGCACACACATGAAAATACACACCGACAGGCACTTGGCACACGAGATAACCGGGCAGACTTATGCGGGGAGGCTCGCGCGCAGTCAAAGCACGGCTGAACAGAGCAACGGCAAAACGGCAACGACTCGCCCGGACGCCGCCGATGGAGTTCAAGAAACTGGTCCAAGTCCAAGGAGAAATAAATCGAGAATGAATTTTCAATGCCAAGGCTTACGGAATTTATAGAGAAAGCCCGATAGGACGCACCGGCGCGAACTGGCAGCGAGCGAGCGACCGAAACTCCGCCCGCCCAGCTTCCTCTCCCCCGACGACCACAACGACGACGACGCGGTCGCCCGACTTCTCGCCTTCGCGGATCTACACTTTTCCTCCGGCGCGATCGGCGGTCCGCGAGCGGCGAACCCTTTTTGTTTGCTTTTCCGTCTTTCTTTTCCGTTGGCCGCCCGGGGGGGGGGTACGCTGGATGGGGTTGGGGAAGGACAGGTTGTTGCACAGCCTCTGATGGACGCTCTTTCTCTCTCCGGTGGAGAAAACGCGCGTTTCCTAAGGGTTGGCAATCTCTCGCCGACTCGGGAGGGGGATGATGCTCTCAGATTTTTCTTCCCATCACGCTCTCGCGCCATCTGCCGAGTGCGTGTCTATGCTCCCGCGGTGCATTTTCCTCATTTTCGTACCCCAGTACTCGCGGTTCCGATCCTCGACGGTGGAGCACAACCGGACAAAAGACGAGCGAACGATCATAGTTGGGGCTCCCGTGGGATGATGAGCGAGAGAGAGAGAACGACAATCTCCATCGCCGTCGTCATCCCCTTCTTCAACAGAGCGAGCATAAGAAGAAAGCATCAGAAACGCGAAGGAGATGAACGGTGGAGAAATGTGAGCGAACTCTCGCGGAGAGCGAACAATGAGCAGAGGATACAAGTCGACAACCCGAGAGAAAGTGCATTCACATCTGAGTTTGGAAGTGAAGAGCATAAAGCGTTTGGGATGAGCGAGTGCAGCTGTGATTGGAAATGCAACGCACCGGCATCGAACCGATTCGGCGAATGTTGACTCAGATTGCATTCTTTGCTCTAGTCGGTAGATGCACTTTTGCACACTGGGCTAGCGGGGGTACATAAGGTGTGAAATTTGTATGTCAAAATAAAACATAAAATTTTGATTTACTCACCATTTACTTGGAATTGTGTATAACATTCGATTACTATCATCAATTTCATAAATTTTGTCATTGTTTACATTGAACTAGCCTTCGGTTGAATTTAACTTTTTACATTGTAATTTGAACAATTTACCGTATTTTTCTGTGTGTAATGACGAAAAAAATTATTCAATGTTTTTGAAAAAACTTTTTTTTTCTAATTTTCACCAGTTTTAACAATTTTATTCCTGTTTTAACCTTCACGCTTTAATCGTAGATCTGCTTGAAGGTGATCCAAAATGCTTCTTTGCCGCAAGATTAACGCGATTCACTTTTGCATTATTGTTTTTGTTAACTTGAAACTGGATTAATACGAAATTTTCTTTGTTGAAGGCACGTTGCTTATATTGCGCGATTTTGAAGACGAATACCAAAACCATTAAAAAATCAATCACTTGTCATGTATCGTCTGTCATACAAAAAGTTGTCAAAAAAGTCTCGAAACGTCCAAATGTAAATTGACCGGTAATCCATAAAGCAAGAATCGAAAAGTTACTACCCGTGTATCGACCCCCTAAATCTGACTCTGGTCTTTTGAACTAAAAGGGGGTCATCATACACGGAAAAATACGATAACTGTTTTAGCAATCGTAAAAGGATGAGTGGAGTATCATTTTTGTGAGTATAATTTTACCTTATTTTTGTAAGCTCATATGTTAATTGGGTTTGTGCATTTCATTTATAAAATCGTGAGCTCGTTCTCTTTGAAAAATTTGTACTTCTTTTACCAGCCAAAATGTACGAATTTTGACTACGTAAATCATTATTGCTCCATACTAACTCACACAATATTCACTTACTTTATAGAGTTACACATATAGTTTATTGTAGATTGATGATGAGTTGATCTAAATTTTTATGTTTGTTTGACACCGTACTGGTGTCTCTAATATTCAGAATGTTTTTGTTTTAATTTTATTGAACATCAAATCATAATAGAAATCCAAAGAAAATCCAAATCAGGAAACTTTTGCTGCAGCCATCGCATGACCTCCTATTGGACATGAGATCGTTTTTCATATGAACTTTTTTCGTTTATCGTTCATGCATCGACAGTTGAGGAAAAATTGTATTCGATTGTATCGGGAAAACAACCATAATAAAAAAGGACTTGCGCTCTTGCGTTTGCGTGGATTTAAATAACTAACTCTAACACTTAACTGACCTGAGGCCGTGGTGATTTGACAGCGGACCGTTAATCGAACACTTAAGAAGTCACCAAAGGTGCAACGAAGGAAGTACAAAACCATCCAGGAGCTCGTGTAGAGTTCATTACAGTCTTGGAGGGAGCACTAGATGATTTATGAAATTCCGGTTCCATTTCCGAACTACGAAGACCAGCTTATACCAGCCGACTGAAGCAGAAGTCGGTGATCATGTTCGAGCAGTCGTACCGGCATTGCCCCCCAAAATCCAGGCCATCGCGATTGACTCCCCTTGGGGTTCAGTTACAACCGATCCGTGCACCGTTCGTATTCAGCTCGTTCTATCTTCACATTACCGACGGTATCGTCACTGCATCTAACGCAAAGCAAACAAACAAATAAACGAATGTAAACACACGGCGGGGACAACAACAGGAATAAGCCCGGCAGCGACGAGCAACTTTCTCTCCTGTCATATTATGTTGGTTTATATGCGCACCCAACGTTGGCGAGCGTTATGTTGCGCATAACGATCGGGCGATGATCAGCGGATTGATAACCATATTCGGTGGCTTTGGAGGGAGAACGCGCGGGATCGCGGGACCAGACGGCTTGAAACTAATTGCATTTCTCAATGGAAGCGCGTCGGTGATTTAAATCATATTTGTGCTTGCCCGTACACAATTGGAACTTTCCCGGGAAAAGGCAAGCAGAAACAGCAAATCGAATGATCTCCAAATGGTAAGAGATTATTAGACTTGGCAGCATTTGAAGAGAAAAAGGGAGTGCAGGAACGAGTCGTGAATGCAGCATGTTAATCGTAATTTTGCTTTAAAAGGATGTTGGTGTTCGCAGTTATCTAGGCAACATGTGATTAACTTATGGTGTATAAGCAAAATATTTTCGAATTTCTAATAATTAAATAAACGATTTGGTTATATATTGTATATGTCCATGTCACTTGCTTTTTATGCTGCAAACATATTTTTTCTAATTATACGAATAAACCATTTTAATAAATGTACCTTAAATCGTAAAGAAATTTAATTTGTTTTTTTTTTGTGTAACAGCAAATTATGTAGATTTAGGGCATCATACATAAAAAGCAATATTTGCTATTTTGTTAGATTTAATTAAAGTGAAATCAAAGAAATAGGCAAGACACATCACCGAACGTTCTAGTACGTCTCGATCGGAAAAAACGAGCGCCTCGAGGGTTCGGAGCGGAGATCGTTGATCCGTCTGGATCGGGCATACTACTTGACCACTTTCGCAGTCGTTAGTTCAATGCACCGTCGAATCGTTCGACAGCTGATCTTCCGCCGGTCCGTGGGCGACCATTTAGGGAGTCGGCTGTTCCCGTCCGCAGGGCTGATGCACACAAGTTTGCTGTGACGCCGCCGAAGGGAAATCTTTTCCACACTCCCGAGTCCAGAGTTTCACTTTCCTTTGGGAATGCGGGTTCCGTATGGGTGCTGCGGTTTCTGCGCTTCCACTCTGGATACCGCTGGGCTGTAGAAATCTGCAACACAGGGTGGAGCGAGAACTCTTTATGATTAAATGATTTTATAGGCGATAGTGTCACTCAACTTAGGAGAATCTTCCGCAGTTAATCAATATAAGAAAAACCTAATACTCTCGTTAGACTTGGATGATGCTTTGGTAAAATACTTTGCTGACGCACTTGAGACACCCTGTAGTGCAATGTTCAACGTACGTGCACTTCTGTCGGACGGGAGCAAAGTAAATAAATGAACCGAATGCATAAAACACATGTGGGCAGAACGCATTGCGCGTTATGTTCACAGCTCGAGTGGGAGAAAGTACCGGACATGTCCAGACGCTTGTTCGGTAGGAAGTGGTGTTCAAAGTTGACCAAACCAAATGAAATCAAAGATATTTTAAAATAATGCCAATTGTGGTAATTTTTGTTGAGTTTTCTAATAAATGTTGTACGAGTTTTAAATTATCGTTCATCAATCTTTTAGTGCTTTCTTTTTCTAAATATTTGGATTTAAAAATTTCAATGTAATTTTATAACATACCTCTTAAAAATGTGATACTTTCAATCAGATCAGAGCTTGGATTTGGGGATGAGCCAATTGTATCACTTTTCTCTTTCATTATCGTTTCCTTGTGAAATTTGTTAAAATCCCCCTCATCGCGCTGAACATTCGACATTGGACATCTGGCAATAATTGAAGTCATACGATGTTTGCGATGAAACTCTCACCGTTCCACGTCGTTGCTCTTAAACTGTTAAGCTCATTTCATGGGAAAATTCTGAGCGATACGATCAGTTCCTCAGAACACCGCGTATTTCATTCACTTTCTTTCATACGTCAATTCGGAGAAAGTGTTCGCATCTCCATCAAAGTCGACTGGAGTCTGCCGGCCAACAACTTCTTGGCGACAAACGATGCCTTGTTTACTGTTTTCTTGGTAAACTCCGAGAGGAGGTGGTGAAAATGAAACGTCCCCAAATATCTTGTGCAAGTGAGAGTGCATTGACCTTCCGATGCACAAAAAGATAAACGCGCGAAAACTTCAGTTTGAGTTGAAAGTTAATAACACAATTTGGATGGGAAAAATTTGCTCCAATAAATGGAAAAAAAAGATTGGTGAAAGGAAGATTTTTTGCTGTTGTTGTCAATGTTTACGGTAAGCTGCTAGAAAACAAAAGAAACGGGAGGTTTGAAATGAACCGACTTTTTGTTCAAGATTTGATCAAATGCCCAGTCTTAAGCTATAATCCATATATTAAGTTGTCCAATTTTAGTTAGATGTTCGTTGCTTAGGTAATGTTTAACGTCACTTATTTTTCTTTTATTAAAATCTTAGCTTCAAAAATAAGAAAGATACAACCTAACTAGAGATTTATTGCAAGGTTCCATGAGTATCAATAACAGTAAAGGAGTTAACAAAGTGTATACTCGTAATATTCGATTTTTATGAATAGAATTAGTAAGATTGTTGTTTTACGTAATTGCTATCAATTTAACCCTTTGCGTTGGTGTACTTTAATCCTATGCCATGATTGTTATGTAAAGCTTTACTAACACTTAGCTCGTTTTCTTTGTCACTTTCTCGTCATTTTGTTTTCATTCTGATTCACGAACGTTTGCCACATTGTTTATCAGGTATTTTCCCTTTTACACACTGATTGTAGCTAATCATTGGAATGAACAGGAAATTTATACTGTTTCAGCGTCTAGGCAAACTCAGCCGACTATAATAAATAAGGGAACCGTGGCCAAATTCCTGACAGTCAGAGTGAGAAAGAGAACCTTTCCACATTAATTTCCCCAATTTCCCTTTATGTTTTGCTGCATTTTGTTTTCTCCCAAATTGGCCTGCGAGATTTGACCATTTTTTGTAGCTCTCTGTTGCTTGCGTTTATGATGTATTTTATCGCTGCTCGACATTCGATTAGGTTTTGTTTTTATTTTATTTGAATGAAATGGACAGCCGCACACCCCAAAACAAAAAAAACAAAAATGGTTGCACGAGCGGCTCACGGAAAGCAGACGCCATTAAAAAATCGATTTATTTTCACTGTCACGCTCGGGGTCGGGGGAAAGATGATGAAACGGTGCGATCGCTTTTTGATCGGTCTGACCAGGATTGCCAGGTGGGCTACCGGTGGGCTCGTTTTAGAGCATGCCCCTCCAGGGGGAAAGATTAATCGAGCCCGCAAGGTGTCGAAACGTCAATTAAGATTAACCCGACGATAAATGAATTAATTGATCCGCGCGGACGCTTTCCTCAAATAGATAAGCAGCAGCACAGTCCGACCGTAAGAGATTGGGCATCTTCCTTTGGGTCGATGGCTCTTTTTGGTTAGGAAAGTTGGGATAAGCGATCGGCCGGAAGCACGCTCCGCTATGGTTTGATAAGCGAAAGGAACGAAAAACAAAACATGTATCCATTCGGGGATAGATTTGAGAGGAAGTTTATTGTTGGAAAATAGTTATTGCCCCGAACGAAATGGTGGTTCGCTCTGGAATGAATTGACCCACATCATAATTGGTCTTTTATGTGCCGGTTTGTATGCAAATGTTGATGCCAATTTGTATGTGGATTGGGTACTTTATTTTAATCCTAATGCGATAAACAATGGCCTGCTCCTTTCGTTTACAATATTTATTTTTAAGAGTAGCGTAAAATGTTACCTCTTTTTAAAACCGTAGAAAACGAAAACGATTGT
Organism: Anopheles coustani; assembly: GCF_943734705.1. Lineage (NCBI taxonomy): Eukaryota > Metazoa > Arthropoda > Insecta > Diptera > Culicidae > Anopheles > Anopheles coustani. Next base: position 61,335,068 of record NC_071289.1, read on the forward strand.
TTTACAACACGATTTGGCCAGAGTTTGCGGATAGTGATAGTGTCACCGGACTGAATGCGGGACTGGAAAACTGGAGAGGACAATAATATATCTTAATTTCCGGTGGTGGCTTCACAAAAAATGACACATTCAGGAACCCTTTTTTTGCGTTCGCCATCTTTCACTTCTGCATGCTGATTATGTTGTCTTTCGTTGTGATGCGGATAAAAATACGATTTGGTGTAAATTAGATTTAATTAGGTTGATTTATAAAATCCTCAAATTTCCAGTTATTCCCAGAGCGTCTCAAGTCCAGCAAAAAAGGGTAAAGAAAGGCTCCTTGGGTGCTTTTCATCTCGTGGTACATGGGAACTTCGGGATGGAATAATAATTACTACCGACCAACGAGTCCCGCGATCAGGTAAAGGTTATGCCCGCAATGATTGGCCCAAGCGATTTATTACTGAGCATGACTCCTTGGCGAGTCTTCATTTGGCCGATGCATCGCGCCAACAGTCGAAAGGCCGTGGCCCCTCATCATGGGGTTCGCCCCTCGCAGCTCGGGATGATCAGATTCACTTTCTGGCCTTCTGGACACGCTGAACTTTGTTGAAAAGGCAAACCCATCGCACGCCATTTCACCTCGGGCGACCACATTTTACTTTCACTTCGTCACGCACGGCTGGCTTTCCGCGGGAGCACGTGTGGGACGGGCTGGCTGACTGCTGGCGGTGAAGCGGTAGCGTTTCCCTTTCGATGGGTCAAAATTGATTCCCCGCCCGGTCGCCCAATTAGATGGAACCCGCTGGAAGTCATCGGCAGGAATGGACTGGGATCGCGCATCCTCTTGTGAAAATGGAGCTCCGGGGATGTTTCAAAAGTCGATGGAAAAATGTAGTTTAGATAAAGAGTCTTTTGAAAGTGGTATGAAATTGTAAAAATCTTTGAACAGTTGATAGTGTAGCGTATGACGCTTATTCCAGCATTGCACAAATATTATGAACGAAGATCAATATAAAACATTCTATAGAAAAAGAACTCCATCATATGTTAGTATTCTGGTTTGAATGTGTGTATTGAGCCTTCCGTATCGGACAAAACATCCAAACGAACTTCAGGTTCATACGAGCAAAACACTGATTTAAAAAAACTTTAAAAACAATATCTAACAATTTAAAAAAATATATTTTCAAAAAAATCTATAATAGTTAATGTTTATTGATATGAAGCATCTTCAGTTTTGGCAAATAACGTGTGGGTTCTCAACGAATGATGATCGTAGACGAAGGAGACAATATTTAAACAAGATTTAGAACAAGAAACTTCTAGCACTGGAGGTGTTGAAGGTAGGAATTACAAAATGATGGCTTGGAACTGGTCATATTTAGACTAGATTTTGAATAACTTTTGTTGTTGTGTCTTTATTTTTTACTTAAATTTGTGAATTGGTCATAACTATTGAGCGTCTAATCAGACAAACAATGCCGTTACTACCGTATGCTAAAAAAGTCAGCTTGAAGGAAAGGAAAATTCTCAGAATAGTTTGATGATAATGAACTTAGTGGATCAGCAAAAAAGAATGCCCTGCAGATTTCCAGATAAAGAAATAATGGTTAAAAAAGTATTGTCTTCTTCTTTTCCAAACATGATTCAAAATTTTCCAAACATGATATGGTGTGAATTTCAATTTCAAGTTTATCAATGTTGATGGAAAAAGTTGAATGGTGTATTTAGTTTATGTGTTCAGGGACTTTGACTAGGTATCTGTACTAGAACACTCATTTCGCATATGTAAGCAATTAGATAAAAATTAAAAAATGTTGATGATATCTTGAGAATTCTTCACATGATTGAAATTGTAAGGTGCAAACATTGCGATCCCCTGGTATTCCTGGCAGTCAGCACAGTTGTTGTAAAGTCAAAAGCATAAGGAAACGAACGATACGTACTTTCTTCGCGTAAGCGTATTCGCTTTCGTTCGAGGCTCGTGAGTCGCTGGAAAGTACCGCGCCAAACTACACCTGGAAGGGCCCTGGAAAGGGCTTTATTGTTTATCTAATGCAATCAACGTTCCCTGGCACGGGGGAGGTCATATTCGGTCGCGTCACGACGGACATCACATCATGACGACGGCGGTCTCAGGGTCTGCCCGTGCTGTGTCGTCAGCTCCGTTCAAAGTGAAGCCCATCAAAAGGGAGCTTTGTCGGCGCGGAAAGTCTCCAGCCGACCGTTGTGAGATGCATTTTCTCCGTCCGCAATGTCTATAGTTCACTTAATTGCCTATTTGGTCACGTATGTTGTCGCGTACGAAACAAAACTCCCGTCCCCTCGCACCTCCCTGGGCGAGATGTGCCGATTGGCTGCGAGCGAGAAAACGGAAACGAGTGAAGAAGCCCAGCGGGGACAGCGCCAATAACGCCGATCCTCGGGGATTACACTTTTCCCAAATCCATCCCGAAGGCGAAATCGAAAGGAACTAATGCAGCGCTAACGAAAGGGAAATCTAACCGAGAGCACCTTTCGCAAGCAAAGCAGACGAGATTTTTCTTCGTTGGAGCTAACATTAAAAGTAAAATAAAAATGTGAAGGTTTAATGTTTTTCTTGTCTCACATACTCTAACATAACTCTAAAATGACCTAAGCTCAGCAGTCCTTTACGGATGTTTTTCTTTAATTTTTAATCCTCATAGTGTCTCACATTTTCTACACACAACACCTGCGCGACACTTCTCCCTCGCGTTCCCGATTTTCCCTGCCACCTTTAGCATCTCATTAGGCCCCGGCAAGTGTGTATGTCGACGTTTAACACCTCGCACGCGTCTGGAAGGTACCATCGGGGTTCGCGCGAGAGTGTTAAACCGTGTCGTCTTACACTGATTGCTGCCGGCAGCCACGTTTATGGTTGCTGGTGACTCTCGAATGCATCGGTCCGTCGCACATCGAACCCGTTGACCCATTTGCGCGCCACCATCGTCTTCTGAATCTGCCGGTTTTCCCCGCTTAATGCTAGCGCTGCATGGATCCGAGCTCCCCGAAGGGACCCAAAAGCATACATTTCCGAATGGCTGAGGTGGTTCCTCTTTTTCGCGTTATAGTGCATTTTTGTTTCCGTTTGCTTAAAAGTGTATTGGAATGGGTGTTTTTTCATCTTTTTACCACCATTTGCACCGCGAGCAGCGGCGAAACAATGCATCAAGCAAACAATCGCCGTTTGAACCGAAGCGGAAACGGGTAAGTTTTTGCGAGAAACATCCGACCGGGTTTGTCAAACTTTTCCCTCCTATCGGCAAATCTAGTTCAATTGTGTTCAAATTGTGTTGGTCAAAATGAAAGTTAAAATATTCTTCGAGATTCATTTGGATTTTACCTTTCACTTTCATCTATTATTGTTTGCCTTCTGCTTTCTTTTGCATTTATTACTTGTGAACTAAAAAATCAATTGATTATTTTAGAAGTATAAAATATATAGAAGTATAAATTTTTTGTCTAACATAAATATTTGCATCAGTTTATATTTATTACCATTTTTGGTTCTTTCTTCTTAAATTTTATGTGAATCTAGGCTGTTTAAATCTTTTTTTTTCTCCTTAAGTAGAAATTGTAATGCAAGCTTTCGTACGTAAAACTCATTTCACAGTGCAAGCTTGTAATGCATCTCCCAGTGATTGCATTTCATCCGGAGCTGCTTCCAGCTGGCGGAAGCCATTTCTCCGGTAGCTTGTGTCCGGGAGGACCAGTTTTGGTGATAACTTTGTCACTCGTTAGGCACCGCGCGCTTGCGAAAGGCTTGCAGTCGACGCCCATTTGCCAACACACTTATTAAGACATATTTGTCAAGCGCAAATGTAGCCCTTTTTCATGTGCGTTCCCAACGGGGAAAGTGCATCAATCATTCTGTCACAGTAGACGCAAGGAACTTGTTCGTTAATTTGTCCGGTAAATCATCTACGTAAATAAACTTACTGGTACTTTCCTCACCTTTGTCTTACTTGGTAAATGGAAACTATTTTTAATTATTAAAACTTGATTTCGAAACAAATCTCAATGAAATTAACCATATATTCATCAGATAGAATCGGCTTTGAGGTTCAGTTTGAGTGATTTGGACCTCACCACTGTTTACTTTGTGTAATAAATCCAAAACACATCATTAAAATTGGTGAATACTTAATAACATATATTTTATATTGAGCCGTTAACCACAGAGTATCCTAAATCAATTTCACTGAATGAATTGAAATTGGGCAAGTTGGTAACCTATTCCCATTGAAATTACTGGTACATCAGTCCAAATCCTCCGGAGGAACGATCGCACGGTTGTGAATCGGCGTAAAGTCATCATGCGCCATCGGGTAGTTGCTCGCCGGAGCATAGCTTCTGGTCGCCAACGTCGTAGACGTCGAGGGCGCTGCCGACGGCACAGGGTCACCACTTCCGGACGGTCGTTCCCGTGGTCTTTCCTCGACTGGCTGTGCCCGAGGTCCCAGCAACATTGCGCTCACCAGCTGAGCGCCACGGCTCAGACAGAGCCCCACCGTCATCAGAATCGCTCCGACGAACTGACGTTGTGCGCGCAGAATCAGCTTCAGCCATTCCGGACGTTCGCGACGACGCCGAGGTCGACCCTCCGAGTGCTGCTGGCTGCGGTGGCTCCGATGATGATGCCGTGACGAGGACGACCGATGGTGAGTGCCGGACGATGACGTGGCATCCCCGCCACCAGCCGTGGCGTCATCCCGTGGCTCGAGTGACGTTTTCGACCTTGAGCCACTACTGCGCTCCGGGCTTTCGTCCCGGCTGCTGCTCCGGTGATGTCTCCGGTAGCCCATGGGACAAGCGTACAGCGAACCTGTGAGGGTGTGTACACCACCCTAATTACACCGCACTTCACTAAACTACTACCAACCAACGCCCTCGATGTACTTGCTCGTCAGCTTCTGAGGTGACGTTTCACGTTCCACTGACGTTAGCGCTGAACGACGACTGAGACAGACATGGCGCGATCGCGTCCATACGACCACGGTGTGCGAATGAGTGTCCTCTCCCACGGTGGAATGGGTTGGTGGACGTTTTTTACCCCCCGCAGTTAGTGCGAACTAAAACCACCACCAATGATTAGCTCACGTCAACTCGGCGTTGATTCTATCAGGTTTTTCTTTCCGCGAGCCGTTTGTTTTTGTTCTCGGCGCTCGCGGCCATCTTGCACCTGTAGTCGTGTGTTGGCGACCGCGAACCACTCGAATGGGTTGAAAATCCGGTCGAAAGCTCACCTTTGATCGCGAGCTTCTTTAATTCAGACCTCAACGCGATGACCATGAAATTCTCGAACGCCGAACGAAACGAAAGGTTCAGTTTCGATCAGTGTGCGGCTTCATATTGCGAAGTTGCAGCGCGCGCTTGGCAGACCAGAAGACTAGGAGGGCAAAACAAACGGACCGGTTGGTCGATTGGGCCACGCCACGGGAAGGTCACGCAGTGATCTTGAGCGGACGGATGGGCGATTTTACTTTCGTATGTAAGCCACCGGAGCGGCCGTACCGTGAAATCGAACTCGCTTCCACGAAATCGCACTCCGATAGCGATAGGGAATACAGACTGTTTTAATTTCTACAGGATGTCGGTTTGATTTCGGACATCAAATTAATACGCGACGGCGAAGGAGAAAGTACGAAGATATTTGCGTTTCCGATCCTTTCTGGTTTTCCTGGCGGTATTTTTTTGGCAAATGTGACAGGGTAAAGCCACATAACTGTTTCCGGTCGGGTGTTAACACGGGAACGACACGATAATGCCCACCGGAAGTATAAAATTGGACCGATAAAGCACATCCTCTCATCGGTGATTGGAATTGTATCGTCAAAGTAATCGTTGAGCATATTGAGGGCAATAAAAGGTGATCTTTGATCAGGTTGAATTATTTGCGTTCCTTGATCAAATTTCAATCGGAGGGAAATTTTATTTATTTTATTTATTTCCCATAGAGGAGATTGTGTTCCACAGATCGGTTGCTTTAAAAAGACGCTTCGGCGCAAGCCAAGTCCTTCCTAGGGTTACTTTCTCTTTCATTTGCGGACGATTATTTGCATAAAAACCTTTGTCAGCCGCGCGATAATCGGACCCGTGGGTTTTCGGATTATGTTGTGGGACGATTCCTTCGTTTCCTTTGGGGTTTCCCGCCCGGGCGGGCATGTCGGTCATTGGACCAAAGGAAGTAGGCGCGTCTTGAAAGCAAAAACTAAAAAAAAGGCGCATAAAAAGCCCGCTCATACATGGTTAAACTTAGGGCGCAAACAAACCGAAAGTGGACCGTGGAATCGGCATTAAAATCAGCGATCAGCGCAAACAAAAACAAAAACATATCATTATCATTTTCCCGATGCACGTTTGCCGTTTTGGCGAGTTTGATCCGTCCGTGGCCCGGTAGGATGGGGATTCTGCGGAAATGGGTTTGCGGTGGCCGGTTTGCTTCTAATGTGCGATTGTGGGACTGCGGTTTCCCCTTTTTTTCGCGATTGGTTTGGCCTGAACACAAACGGAACGAAAGTCACGCGATCGATTCTGAGGCTTTACACTTCTGAGGCAAACCCCCCCCGGGGGCAGCCGTTTTCCCGCGCCGTTCCACAAGCGGAAAGCAAAAATGAAAAATGGAAAACTGTCTCTCGGGCGGAGTGACCAAAGCCGGTGGCAATTGAAGCCTGTGACAGTTTGTTTGTTTTGGAGGGGAAATGATAAATGGGTCAGCGATGGCGTGGCCACTAATAATGGCCTTTCAAATGCGCTTGGATGGTTGATGCTGGATGAACTGGACAATTTGATAATTATAGCGCTTCAAAGAGCGAAGCCAAATCGTAGCTCTGACAAAGAAATGGAATGGGAGTGAAAAAAAATATTTTCCCTTAAATTCACACAAAACTTAATGATCCTGTTAATCCCTGGATAACTTATTTTTTAACAAATGAAGTCTTTTATGAGAAATAATAAATTTGATCTGATAAATAAAATCGGTTAACTGAAGTGGAAAACACGAAACAAATAAAGCTATTAATAGCAACTTTAATATGATACACATTTTCAATTTCTTAATTTATGTTGAACACGTGTTAAACAATGCTTATTCACAGTTCAGTTATTCAATCCAATTTATTTTTCTTTACCGTTTGCTTGTTACATTGTCCTCTCGCAGCTGGTCCACAACTGTGCAACAATTTCACTTTCAATTTTTCCGAATCTCACCTTGCTTCAGCGGGTATGTATTTTTTTCATTCACGACATCTGCCAAGACTGTGTCATTTCCGCTAATGGCATCGATTAAACAGGGCCACCCTTTTCTCTTCGCTGCCTGCCAGCAGATGGGAAGTGGGAAGCTTCAATTCCAACCCACCCAACGTCTTATGATAATTAGAGCGCGTGCTTTGGCTCGTGTGGTGTTAGTTGAACGGAAGAAAAAAAATCTCGCCCAGGCTCCCCAGGATGGCAAACAGTTTCCGTGTAATTTAATGCACACTGCTACCGGGAAAAACGAACGCCACTTTTTTGCATTGTACGCGCACGGCGCAGTGCATTTCTTCGAGCACACCAATTTGCATACATTACCGTTCGTGTGAGCCAAGCGAGGAAGGAAGGAAGGGGGCACTTTTCATCGGTAGGGTGACGTTGATGTTTTCTTACTTTTTATAGCGCTTTTCATTCGCAGCGATCTCGCCAACCGGGCTGTGCTCCCGTTGCTCAACGGCGTGCGAAATGGCACCGAAACGGTAGTGGCTGTTGTGGCCTGTAGGGCAAAAGACAAACCCTCGCCTCGGTCGCTTGAGTGTGTCCTTACAACGCCGGGTTTCGGAGTGCCGGCCGGAAGCATGGGCTGGACGCCACGCTAAGTGGCTGCAAATTAGAGATCATTGTGCAAATGGTGGTGGCACGAGGCCTAGCGGGGTGGGACGGCTAGAGCGGGATGTTTTCCATGTGACAATCGGATGGGAGCGAGCGTTGGGAGGCCCGATTCCCCATTTCCCAGTGGCCCTGGTTTGATCGTTGCAGAGGAAATTGCCTGCCATCAATCGATTATGAAAATGTCGACCCAACAACTTGCGGGGATGAGGCTGATCGCAACAATTTTTAGAATGTTTTCCTACAGACGAAGCATGTTTCATCCGGGCGGTCGAGCTGGGGGATCGTGCGTTGATTGAGCTATTATAGGAAGGAGTGAACACTTGTGGAGTGAATATGTATGTGATGCTTAGTTTGCATATCTTTAGTTACACGGTGTAAACAAGATTGAAATATTGATCGAGTAGGAGACTTAATTGATTTTTCTATTGCAAAAAAGACAATTGAGAAACAAAAAACTAAAGAATATTTTCAATTAAATAAATGAAAAAAACAAAGTCAATAAAGTCTTTCAATTAAATAAACCCGGAGTCTCCCCAATGGAAACTATTGTCTAGTGCAGGGGTCGGCATACATTTCCTAAAAGGGCCAGATGATTAAAACGAATCTGAAAACGCGGGCCGGATGCCTTAAACGATGATTTAATGTTTTCAAAGTAGTACCCTTTTGATTGGAGTGTTAACATTCTAAATAGTAAAGTTATATAAAAAGTGATAAAAGACAATATATTTTCGTTGAATTTTGATTTTTTAACAGGAATACCTTCAATAATTTTAACCTTCAGTTTTGTGAAGAAATTAGACTTGATTACATTATCAACAAATTCGGTAAAAATTTAGTTGGATGTTTTGTATGAAGCACTAAAATTTTCTTACGGGCCGGATGAAATCAGTTGGCGGGCCGGACTTTGCCGACCCCTGGTCTAATGTAATACATTAACGATGGTAGAAACGTTGAAAACGTACTGATTGACGATTGGCCATGTGAAGTTTTCATGCGTGTTTTTTCCAAAGTTTAAATTTTAATATTTTACTCAGATTGACAGAATAAAAGATGCGAAACACGATGTGAAATTTTGAAATTGCACAAAACATAAGTTGCAATTCATAATTTTCAAAAGAGCAGGGTATAGCAACTGAAAATTATTTGCCTAAGATAACACCTTCAATGCAACAACATAAATTCAAATACTATATTTGAAAAAAAAAACGTTTAAAGTCGCATAACAGCACCAAATATAAGAACCTTTCTTAAAATAAAAAAGAATCTAAAGAAGGATAATTTGCATTATAATAATTGCATCAAAAGTATGTATGAACTTGCATGTTTCTGCGTGCTGTGTTTTTGTATGAGAAATAACAAACCAGTGGAAGTAGTTGAATACTCAATGAAAAAATCGGCCAGTCATTTTTCTCCTTAAGTCTGTAATAAATTGATTGTCTGTAATAAAATAATGGTTTATATGCACATCGAGTAAGATATCATTCTGGTTGTATTGTTTTTGTGTAGAAAGTAATGTTTTGTTTTTCAAATTGAACCTGATCCAATGAAGAATGGTTACGTCCAAAGCCCGTTTTTCGTTCATGTAATTATTATTATAAAAAAGTCTGCGCCAGTGCAAGAAAACCTGGCTTTCCCCTTCTCAGCAGCCAAACAAATCGCACCTACGATTTGGCAGATAACATTAAAATTAACATAAATAATCCACCGCACACAATCACGCTCAATTAAAGCGACTCCCATTCCCGGCATCATTAGCGCAATCGTCATTAGCGCGACAAGTTGGCGTCTAATAAACTTCGTCGCCTGCGCCGGCCCCGGCGTTGCAGCATTCGTGGGGGAAAACAACAAATTTCCCGTTTTGCTTTTTTCCGAAGGAAAAAAAAACAACCCGACACACTCGAAGGGTGTTCGTGGCCGGCCAGCTCAATTACCGTCGCGTGGAATGTCGCATAAATAAATGTGCAATTCCGATCCTCCCCGGCAGGCGAAACGGAAGATCGGATCGGCCGGCGAAGACGCTACCTCGACGGACTGGTGCAACGACAAACGGAAAGAAATATCTAATGCCCTCCGGGGCAAGGAAGGAGGGAACGAACGAGGAACGCCGAGCCGAACCAACCGAAGATGGTCCTAGACGAGTGTTCACACTTGGTGGCACCCTTCGAACCACGCAGACCAACATGTTGAGGAGAGAAATTGATTAATGTCCAGTGCCTTAGGATAACATGTGCGTGTGAGTGTGTGTGTGTGTATTTATTTATCTCTCTCCACGACCAGCAGCTCCATATTGTGGACCGTACCGATCGGCCGGTCCACCGAAGGGTGCCAAAGCTACCCATCATAAAAGGTTCCAACCTCACGAGGGATTCCGAGAAACTGGCGCGCAACAATCTTAGATCCAAATGTGGCAGCGTAGGGCAGCTTCCAACTTCCGTTGCCGGACCGGACCGCGTTGTCGCGTGTTGCTGAACCGTGCTTGGCCGTGCCCGGTCTTAATTTCGTTTTAATTTATTAGCCCACTCCGGTGCGTTTCAGTTTTTAATCTTTACCACTAAATTTCTTTCCATTCGAGCTCGCGCCTTCGATAGTGGTTGCCCTCGCCTCGTTTGGGGGTCTTCTGGCGACCGCTAAGGTGTCGTTTTATGTAGACACTCTCGGATATGTGGGAAACAAATGTATGTCCCCCACCCCAACGCGAACCCTCCCTTCGATTCCAACCCCTTCCGCTGACCACCGCGCGCATTCATCTTTCCCAATCGTCGTTAAAGTGCGTGTATGTTCGGGGAGTTTTCCCTCCCGGGCGCAAGGCAAACGATCTCGGGCCGGTAAGGGCACCCCGAAACCAGTTCCAGTAAATAGTCCCTGGTAGCCTGGAGGGGAAGCAAAAAAAAGTGACAGCGACTAACACTTTTACTTGAACTTGAAAGTTCATAAAATCCGAAAGCGAAATGCGTTCCTTCTTGCGCCTGAGACGGGCCACACGCGAGGGACGCACGGCGCAGGCGAACGCGACCGGGACGCACCGGCTGGTTGACGTTAGACGTTTGGTTGGGTGTTGGACAGCGTCGGGGCGTGATAGTGTTGTTGGCCCTTGGCCCGCAGCTGGAAACAACTGGAACATGACGCCCAGGGCGACACGAGGGTCCCGTTCGTTCGCATGGTTGAGCGTTTTAAGTTTGCGCGTTGCGTTTTCTTCGCCTTTTTCTACCCTTTTTTCCCGAACGGTGGGTTGACCGGATCCTGCGGGTCTCCGATCCTAAGGGGTCATAGCATTGCAAATCACTAATAGGAAGAAACCACCACAAACTGGGATCGGGCTTAAGTCCGTTCATCAAATTTCCTGTAAAAATATTCGAAAAAAAATCTTTGCTGGCATTTTCCAAAATTGGAACGATTGAATGTTTACGAAAAACTAACTACTTTTAAACAAAGCCTCTTGTATACTTTCATAAAACAAAATAGTCAATATTAAAAATTAACTAGAGTGAAAAGCGAACGACTAATCGGTTACATCCCAATTTAGCTTGAAAAGTGTAAGCCCGGCATGAAAAATGACCCGAGGCACAAAAATCTATTATCAGCTCCCGGATTTGGCCAGGGTTTTCTTTCATTACAAAGACCCACAAACATTCCAGAAGTTCACTATGGGAATAAATGAAAATCCAACGGTAAAATTTGAACAACGTAAAAAGGGTTGTGTTTTTACATGTACTCGAAATAATCTAAAACATAAACCCAGGGAAGAACTGAAAAATAATAAAAAAGACAGTTTTTAGCAAAAATATAAGACTGATTGAAATGAATATTTTATTTGGGTTTTTAAATTTGCTCAAATCGCTGCTGTTATGAAATTATATGACAGTAAGTAGTTAAGCATCTTCTCTCAATTTGGAAGAAGAAAAAGGATAAACCAACAAATTGTCAAACAATTTATCCTCTCGTAGTTTGTGAATGTAATCGAATTACACTTAACTCCCGATGCTCGATCTCCTTTTTCAGTATTAGTTCCCAAAGTTATGTAATCGAAAATGTTATAATCCATCTTCGAACTTTTAGACTCAGTGCTTTGACAAACTTTTATACTGTTTTGTTGGCTTTTGAAGAATGTTCAGATTATCTACCACCGTTTATCGAGGAAGTCTATTTTGGGTAGCTTAAGTTTGTTGGAAAACAATTGCTTTTTCGGTCTTGAAACATTCGCATCGGAATGAATAAATTCAAAAATGGAATCCTTCTTAAACAATAAGGCAAAAGCTTGTGATCCAGGGCAAACAATAAGGCATAAGCTTGTGAAGACCTTCATTAGAACATAAGGCGTAGTTAACCTAAGTTAAGATAGAAAACTATGCAATACACCCAAGCCGGGCTTTTTTTATGTAAAAAAATAAATAATAAATGGGTTCAAAAACTAAACCATTATTTTGTGTTGATTATTTGTATGCCTTTTGTGCCTTACCACTTGCCCACTGTGCCAGGGAACGAATCGCATAGCGAATTGATTAAGTCGTCGAATTTTGTGGCCTCCCGCCGCTAAAACTCGTTGTCGGCGAATGATTAACCCATCCTCACGCCATGTGCAACTCCCTGCTCCTCCAATTGGAGCGATGAGCAGCAAGCAAGCACCATGGAAAAAAACGAAGTAGGAAGCTGACGGATGACGAATGACGCATGATTGAATTGGGTGCACGCAAGAAGGTATGGCAAACAAAATGAACGCCTTTACCAGCGGTCAATGGTCAAACGCGGGCTGTCCGAAACTCTCCGGAGGCTCCGTTGGCGAAATGTGAAGTGAAAGTGAAACTTCTTTTTACATCCAATCCTGTCGTCTGCGCCGCTGTTTGGGAGAGATAGACCACCCGAAGGGGCCGAGAGAAAATCCCGAACGACCTGACGATCCCTACGGTCGGGTCGGGTTGAAAGGTGGGAATGCAGTGAAGAAATTGTAATCAATTTCAAATAGTGTCGATCGAAACTCGAGCACGCGGGCGGGCGGACCGAAAAGGGGAAGAAATAAATAAATATGTATGCATGAAAGAACATAAAATAAACGGAGCAACTAATCCACCGAAAAGTGGAGTGGAAAAACTTTCACAAAAATGGCCGGCTCGCTTTTGCTAGTAGCTTCCAGCGTTTCAGCGGGTTGAAATTTATCGTCTGTGTTTAGGACTGATAAGGAGTGGCGAAGACTGGTGAAGGTAGTGCAGGGTAGGTAACATGAATACGTTGAAAATGGATTTGCGTTGGCTTTGAGCACTGTTGACCCTTTCCGTAGCAGAGCGGCACCGATGCGATGCTGCTGGTCTTCGGGAGGAAATTCCTTTTGCTGTTGGAGGCAGAAAAGGAAGGCGCAGTTTTTGCGCATAAATTCGCATGCACAGATTGGTCTTCTATTTTTTTTTGTCCAAACTCCATTTCTTACCCTCCTCCCACGGGGGATGGCAAACACGGTTTCGGTCCGGCGGATCATGTCATGTCTGTAAAATCTGAAAGAAACCACCAACTGACCTTGACCGCATTTTTAAATCGTGTTCGCTGTTCGCGGACTTAAAAGTGTGGTAGTTTTCCTCCCTTTTTTTGTCGCTGCATATGGGTGGGAGGAGCTGGCTATTCGCTGCCCGGTTTATGGTTATGTGCAGAAATATGTGATTTTGGAGGTCCCAAAACGGTCGCACGAGCGATATTCTGTGCCATTCGACCGACGTTTGTCACCGGAGTTGAGGTTGTTTAGGAA